>NC_060126.1:520713010-521024357 GCF_021461395.2 Schistocerca americana
TGCGCCACATGACAGGAATATGTTGTCGACCCACCTAACTTATAGACTTGGCGAATGGGTAAAAAGATTCTTTTCCCTTGCCCGATTTAGGTTTTCTTATGGATATAATAATCACTCCCAAAAAAGTGATGAAAACGTAAGAGTTTGTCACATAAACTGAAAATAAAAAATTAAACTTTTCACTTGAGGAAAGACTTGAACCAAAGACCTCTCACTCCGCAGCTGCTCACGCTATCCACGGGACCACGGCGATCCTCAGCTCACACTCTCCTTGATGTTGCCTATCTTGTGCATGGACTACTCAGTTTGTATATTTTGGTTATTTTTTCATAGTTCCACACAACTTCTTCCTGTTTTCTCGATTGATCTGTGTTCAGTTTTTCAAGGCGTATCCACTGTGTCAACTTATAACTAAATCTGAGGGGGGTGCGATGGGGAGGTTCCCTTGTTAGATGCAGGAACTGAGCCCCGACCGGGGGACCACTCGCTGAGTTCTCTTACTGGCAGAGTGGAAAGACTCTCATTTTGCCGGCTTTAAAGGTTGATACATACTAGCACTCCGAACGACAGACAGACACTAACTGCCTAACAAATGCGGACGAGAGACAGACCCAGACTGACCGACTGGCGAGCACATAGCGCCCCTTAAATGCACGTGAACAGGCAACCTTTCCCCTTTCCCACCAGAGGGAGACACCAAAGCTGCGATTGCCACAGCGGCGCCACCGCCAGAAGCGGAGGGCGACTGCTTCACACTACGCGCTGCGGCGCGCTCTTCAAAGCAGCAATCTTTACCACGGCTCACCAACCTTCTCTCCAGTGAGCTCTCGCATGACACCACTGCAATTGCAAGTGGCGGTGGTGTGGGTTTAGTGGAATGAACGCTACAGGTCGCCTGGCACGGAGCCGTCTTTGAAGCAACCGATTTGTAACAGTTCGCTGTGTCACTGGGGTGCCAACTGCTGCTCAGGCTGCTGCTGCAGATGCAGCACGACGCGCCGGAACCATACGGCGAACACGATGATCTCTCCTCTCGGTAGTGCCACATGACCGTCCGGAGCGCGGTCTTCTGTTTGCCACACATTCTCGTGAACACCGCTGCCAGCAGTCATGTGCAGTGGCTACACTCCTGCCGAGTCTTTCTGCAGTATCGCAAAAGGAACGTCCAGCTTCTCGTAGATTTGCTGCACGACGACGTTCAAACTCAGTGATGTGTTGGGAATGGCGTCTTTGTCGCCTTAGAGCCATTCTTGACTAACATCAACTCATCACGTCAAATCTCAAAGGTTACTAAAGCACACGACTGTTACAGCGTGTGTTTAAAGCAAATTTGATGTGCATCCACATAGTGGCACTATAAAGCCACTCTTAAAGTTGGGAAAGACAGGGAGGCGTTCGAAAAAACTCGATTTTTTTTTATTACGTAATTCGAAGGTATATACATTGAACAATTATTTCCCAAAAATATTATGGACTAACTCCTAAAAGTAACGATTCTGTGAGCGTTTGAGGCCGAGCGTCCACGGCACGCCTCGGCGTTAGAGAACATGTTGGCACAAGTAGTTATCGACGCATTAACCCCTATTTATACCGTTTTAACTAAACCTGATTTTCTGGTGCGTTGTTTGGGCGGTTTTACTCAAAATAAGAACGAAATTTTCATTAGTCTCATTTGAGGATATGCCCCAAAAGTAACATCCAGACGACGCGAAATTGTCAACATTGCTTCAAATTTGGCCGTATGTCAATTCCACGTAGGCAATACTGCATTAATGCACGCGGCAAATGCCCTTCAAATCAAAATCGGCAATGAAATGTGCCGCTGGCTTCTGTATTTTCAAAGAATAGGAGCATTTGATCGCCGATTTTGTGAAGATAGAGACGGCAGCGGCGATATGCTCAGCGATGAAAAGGACAAAATGAGGGCTTATCAGGTCAAAGTAGCAGGAAGCGGTCATCCACTACCCGGGGCAACAGTTCTTACTGGCCAGGCATCGATGATATTCGGTAAGTTTCAAGCTTTGCCTCTTTTTTATATGATAAATACTTCTCAAACTTTAACTTGTCAAAACCATGTTTTTCGACATGGTTATCGTCGCCCACGCTACAATTTTCATCCGATTTTAATGATTTTTGGTCCCCCTTGAAGCAAATTGAATTCTCCTCAGTTCATCGTAGTTGATGTTAAGTATTTTTTCGGCCAAAACAAGTGGCATCCAAAAATGGCATTTTCTTCAAATATCTATAATGTCACCAATTTTTTTTTGCAAATTCCTACGATGAACTAAAATTACATCCGTAAGAGTCAGGGAATATGTTAATTTCATGTTTCAGATAACCACAACCGCAGTTACAGCGACAACCTCCGATCTACTTCCCTTCAGAGCTGCCTCAGGAAAATCTCAATTACACAGTGAAGATATTAGGTTTTTTCAATAAAAAATAGTAACAAAACTGGAATGTATGCTTTATTCATTGCAGTAAGCCCCATTTGTCTACTAAGTTCCAGTACGGAGAAGAAAATCCTGAATTTGAGCAATATTTGCGTCCGTCACCCTGTCGCTCCGCCTTCAGCGACTGGTGCGAAATTATAAGAAGGCGGAGTGTACAGAATCTATATGTTCATCTGTATCTACACTTTATTTTGAAGATGTTGTGTATGAATAGAGCAAGTTGTGTTTCTTGCTACGGTTATCCCTGAATCCGTGCCGACTGTCTAAGATAAGACTGTTTTCCTTCAGTCGCGTCAAAATGTGTACGTTTACACTAGAAAGTATGGTCTAGGATCGTGGACGAATCTGCTGCTAGCGGTATCGGCATGCAAGTTTTCACGCTCTAAGAAGAAGAAAAAAAGACACGGCACGAAGTCATCATCCAAACTGAACGAAAATAGTTACATGTGCTCAACAGACAACAAAATGATTACAGTTTTAGAAAAATTGGATGAAGTATTCAATAGGATAAGCTTCACAAATTGAGTGAGTGAGTAACACTTTGATCCACCTCCGGTCCTTATGCCTATAGTTACCTACTTGACACTGACTTACGGAGTTGTTGGGTGTGCTCCTGAGTGATATCATGCCTAATTCTGTGGATAGATTCGGCGACCTTGCTCGCGAAGTTAGGGTTCGGCAAGCACGAAGACAAACGGTAGAGACTCTCGCCGCCTGCGATCGGAAATGTAACAAAAGGATGGTTTGCCACAAAGGAAACGAAACGGGGCGTAGACTATCGTCGTCTTAAAGCTGTACTGCAAGGGTGCCGCGAATAACACTAAAGGAGTCCGTTATGACCAGAAGTGGCTACCCAGAACATCAAAATGCTTCAAATGACTCTAAGCACTATGGGACTTAACATTAGTCCCCTAGACTTAGAACTACTTAAACCTAACTAACCTAAGGACATCACAGACATCCATGCTGGAGGCAGGATTCGAACCTGCGACCGTAGCAGCAGCGCGGTTCCGGTCTGAAGCGCCTAGAACCGCTCGGCCACCCCGGCTGGCGATGCAAACTGACAATGCAAATATGACCGAAGTTTAACAATATTGTACCGCTGATAACCTGAAATGGCAAAGAGCTGTCGTAAATTATACAGTCCGACAATTCTCTGAAAGGCGAGCGCTCTAAAGCGCTGCAGTCATGGACTGTGCGGATGGTCCCGGCGAAGGTTCGAGTCCTCACTCAGGCATGGGTGTGTGTGTGTGTGTGTGTGTGTGTGTGTGTGTGTGTGTGTGTGTTTGTCCTTAGGATAATCTAGGTTAAGTAGTGTGTAAGCTTAGGGACTGATGACCTCAGCAGTTAAGTCCCATAAGATTTCACACACATTTGAACAATTCTCTGAAAAATGTTTAGCACTGTTGGAACATCACTGCTGGTTATCGGGTCATACAGCGGGCGACAGTCAGATCGGTATCGCCCTGCTGTCCGGAGCGTCTGCAGACACGTCTTCGCTCAGTTCGAAGGGGGATCATCGCAGAAGACAATTCCAGGCCGAATGTGCCCGACACCGCTGCAATTGGGCTTGTTGGTGTACAGAAGTCAACTGTAGTCGGCTCGTGGGGCAACGTAAGCTCAGCCTCCGTTTTGTGAGCCGCCTGTTTTTTCCTTCTTGTGGTCACTGAAGCGCCAATTACACGTGGGATCGATGACGATGGTGAATCCGTGGCTCTGGATGCCTCTCTGACGTTTGCTCCATGCTCAGGATCTGTCCTCTCTCTAGGTCGACGGTTTCCTTCTTGATGCTGTCTTCGGCCACGGTTCACCCATTCGTGCCAACGTCGTTGAACAGTGGCATGGCTCCTATCCAAATCTGGAGCGATTCCCCGATTACCCCAACTGGCTTCTTTGAGCCCAACTACAAGTACTCTCTCAAACGCTGGCGTATGCGTATATTGTTCACACGCCGATCTGCGTCGCATACTGAGCTACTGACGAGGGGAACTCCCCATCGCACGCCCTCAGATTCAGGGGTGAAATGGCCCAGCAGGTAGCCCGTCAAAAACCGAAGACCTATCAAGCTTAAAAACAAGAACGTGTACTGAACTGTAGAAAAAGAAGCAAAAGAGATATGGTGAATGGTTCAAGCAGAAGACGTGCAACATTGAGCGCCTTGCAGGAACTACGACTTCGTGGTGGTGTGGTCACGGTGTTTGACTGCTAGGCGAACAGCGTGTTCGGTCAGAGGGTTAGCTGCCCTCTGTAACAAAAAAAAACTGAGTTAACCGATCAACGACGAACTGAAACGGGTGTCTTACGACGTCCGCCCCGAGCAGATGCAACGAACGAAAGCGAATAAAATGAGACTAAAAAAAAAAAAAAAAAAAAAAGGCGGAAGATCCCTATTCACGTCTCCCTTGTGCCACACTTTTTTTTTTCAAAAATTTGTGAACTTTCAGTCCTGTCAGTGCTGAATCAGTTCTCCTTCTGTAATGTTGGCAGTTGTCCTACTATACACTAATTTCAAAAGATGAGTCATGTGTAAGAATATATTGCTGTCGCAAGTGAATATGATGAATAGAGACAGCAGGCGAAATGTCGCATAGAAGTCTCACAGAAATGAAGACTACAAATAAATGATTGTCAACTGTGTAACACAAAGAGTCAAAACTTCCAAAACGGAACGGAAGAGGTATAAGATGTGGTACTTGTGTAGAAGAAATAGGACTTACGTACGTCTGGAGGTCCCAACTTTACATATCGCTGTTGTAAACGGACGTTACACCATAACAGTCACAAATTTGAATATGGCTCACAGACGCGTCAATTACAGGACGGACAGTTCATAATTTTGTGAAAAAAAATACGTGTGGCACGAGGAACATTTGAAGACGGCTCTGCCCCTCTGCCCACCCACACCGTGACCAGATAGCCACAACGCCGTGCTTCTTGTTATTGCCTCCGTGTTGAACATCTTGAGCTTGGACCGTTCACTGTTTCCATTTTTTTTTTTCACAGTTCAGTGCACTTCCCTCCTGTTTCCATGCTTGATCTGTGTTCTGTTTTTGACGGGCTACCTACTGCGCCATCTTACCACTAACTCTGAGGGGGGTGCGATGGGTAGTTCCCCTCGTGACTACACGGAATGAAATTCGCAACGACTTTATGCCCTAGTATCGCTATGTCCCCTGTTTACTATCCTTGCCAATTTCGCGGTGAAACTGCGCTACAGCGTCACAAATTCATCCATAGGCTGCCAAAGTTTACAATTTTGCATTTGATGAACTCTTCTCGGGTTATCAGCCGAGTGGTGGCGTCATCTTGTCGCAACGTTTCAATGAGTTTCGTACACATCAACTTCTGGCGAAGATCATGGGTACGACAGAATATGATGGGTACGAAACTCATTGAAACGTTGCGACAAGACGACGCCACCACTCGGCTGATAACCCGAGAAGAGTTCATCATTGGAATAAGCCGAGAGGGACTGCAATCGCATAAATTTTGCATTTTCTGTCGGCAGCTGTTTGGATATCAGTTTCTGACCTATTTGCATAGCTCCTTCGTGGTGCGCCGTTTCTTTACTTTTATTTTTTTCTCCTTTTAAAGTGTGCATCAGGCGCCGATCATTTTAGGTTTCCCTAATAGATCTTTCGCAGGATCTGACAGTGGAAATTGTTAATTGTTGTATGTCTTGCGCATGGCTCTTTTATCCACGCACGAGTTGGTATTAATTTTTCTTTATCAGTTTTCCTTCAGTCTGTTTGGCAGTAGTCTCTATTTTCGCAATACTCTCCGAATCGTATCATTCAACCAACTTGGATCTCTGCGCCTTTTATTACTTTACTTGGTACGCATTCATCTATGCAACACTTTTTAAGTCCATTACGTCTTCGAGTTTTATGTGGAAGTACAAACGTTTTTGACGACACAGAGTTGTTGGAACGCCTAAATGGACTCTCAGCAACAGAGTCACCAAGTGGCACTTTCATCGTCCGTGGAAACATTAGTTTCTGCGTGTTTTCCTGGTGTGAGATATGACGTGGGAGCAGACCTTTGCTGTCAATCATATAAAGCGGTCTGCTTTAAAACACCTGATAAGTGCGGGAAGATAGTGACACTCGGCAGCTGGTTTTATGACTTTGTTCTGCCTTATTGTTTCGGTTCTCCAGCTCCAAAATATGGACCCACAGAAGTTGGTCTAGAGGGATTCACCCTCAAACTGTACATTCCTGTAAGTCTTGATCCGGATGTTTTACATCAACACTAAAATGCCGACCTCTATGCAGGCTTAAAATCATTCGCTTCAACAAGAGTGTTGTGCCGGATTTTCGCAGGCTTTAGTACAGCCTTCGGAAATGGTAACGTAGGGTGCTTCTGCTTCCCTCAATGAACAACTTTAAACACGTAAGAGAGCGAGATGTGCAGCTACCGCCTTTGCACAAACGTGGCGTCAGTAATAATGATTTTTTTGTATTGGTACGTATTGCACAACAACATTAGTGAAGTCGTAACTTGCTTTTGATGTTATATTACAACATTCAGTCACAAAGAGAAACACGTGTGATCCTGTCATTAAGTGTGGACAACTGATCGATACTTCTGTTTAGTATATTTGATCGTTAAAAATGTCGTGTGACGAGGGCCTCCCGTAGGGTAGACCGTTCGCCTGGTGCAAGTCTTTCGATTTGACGCCACTTCGGCAACTTGTGCGTCGATGGGGATGAAATGATGATTATTAGGACAACACAACACCCAGTCCCTGAGCGGAGAAAATCTCCGCCCCAGCCGGGAATCGAACCCGGTGCCTTAGGATTGACAGTCCGTCCGGCTGACCACTCAGCTACCGGTGGCGGACTATTTGATCGTGACAGGGTTACATAAATGGTGGATAAGCCAATGAACTTATTTACATTATAATCGAAACAAGTACCTGGCAATAATTTTCTTAGATTTTCCAATTTTCCAACAATGTAATGAGAGATTATTGTTTAACACAGTTGCAAATACAGTGACGTATGGAATACTTTGGTTAAAATTGAACTATAGAAATCTGTTGACGTAAGTTATGGAAGCAATTTGGACATGACGCTAACGTTAATTAGTTGGTTGTTTAATATTACTGCAAATAAAATGTAGACAGCTGGAATCTAATCGCTCTGTTTCCTTATCATTGATTGTAATTATACAGAAACAACGGTTCTCACGCCACTTAAATATTTTTGGTATTTTACTTCAAACAGATTCTGAAACGACTAATCAACCAAGTTCTACAATAAAATGTACCGCTTTACAAAATAATAATTTATTTGTAATACAGTTTGAGCTATTACTCTCAATATACAATAATACAAGAACTGCAACACTGTTGACACAACACAGGTACATTCACTCGTGACCAGTCACAATAAGCATAAGTACATAGACAACACTTATCTAAACACAGTTCAAGAATATATCTCAATGCCATTGACAGATCCCATGAAACTGAAATTACAGTTTAAACTATAAAGGATTAATTTAGAAAAATCATTACAGTTCTGCAGTTTACCGAAAACTGGCGTTGAAGTACGAGGGTTGTCCAGAAAGTAAGTCCCGCTCGGTCACTAAATGAAAAGCACAGTGAAAATCAGAAACATTTTATTTGCAAGAGTTAGCTACACTTTCCAGATACTTCTCTACGTAGTAGCCGCTCCGACTCAGACATTTGTCGCAGCGTTACACCACATTTCCAACACCATCGTCATAGAAGGCAGCCGCCTGTGCTTTCCGATAATTCTCTACGCTGGTCTATAGCGCGTAGCCTGCGCCCATCGTATCCAGCGTTTCATGTGATCGGAGATGATACTCAGGACGAGCCAATTATGGCTGTGTTATGGGTGATCGAACACTTCCCATCGGAAAGGCCGCAGGAGCGTCTTCACTGCCCCAGCAGAGTGTGGCTGGGAATTGCCATGAAAAAGGAGGTGCGTGGCAGTTGTGTCAGGTGGGCTGCATTCATTAAGGCGAAGCCTCTCAGTAGGCCCTCCTACTTGGCGGGAGACATCATTGTTCTAGGCACCTTTACTCGCTCACAGTGCGCTCATGACAGAAAAGAGCGTCTTGATGCGATCGACGGTCATACTAAAGACACTACCTAACACAGCTGTGCAAAGCTCCATCGGGTTTTCACTGTGGTGTCCATTTTGCGACCGATCGGAACTAACTTTCTGGACAACACTCGTATTTCAAATAATTACTGTAGAGTGCAGTCTGTCAGTTATTCACTGAGGCACACAAGCAGATGGCGGTAGTATTGCGTACACAAGCTATAAAAGGGCAGTTCATTGGCGGAGCTATTGTGTGAAATGGTTTTCGACGAGATTATAGCCACACGACAGGAATTAGCAGCTTTTGAATGCGGAATGGTAGTTGGAGCTAGACGCATGGGACATTCCATTTCGGAAATCGTTAGGGAATTCAGTATTCCGAGGTCCATAGTATCAAGTGTGTGTCTAGAATACTGTTGCATGCTAACCTTGTTTAGGGCAGTAAAACTGGTAAACTTTTGAAAGTCCTAGAGCGAAGCTATCTCGGTACATTATGGCAGTGTCAACACGAGGCGGCCACAATCAAAACAGTTTGCTACCGAGACTGGATCAGGTCAAAACACATGGGTGTTTCTGGCAAGCCAGACAGCAGAGTTCACCAGAATGTAGCGTGTTACAGCAACCAAACAGGGTCACGTCACCTTCGTCATGTGAAGAAAGAAAGGCGAGGGCAAATGCAACAAATGGTATCAAGAGCTTCTATGAACCAGTTATATGTACGTATGTATGTACACTACTCGCCATTAAAATTGCTACACCACGAAGATGACGTGCTACAGGCTCGAAATTTAACCGACAGGAAGAAGATGCTGTGATATGGAAATGATTAGCTTTTCAGAGCACTCACACAAGGTTGGCGCTGGTGGCGACACCTACAACGTGCTGACATGAGATTAGTTTCCAACCGATTTCTCATACACAAACAGCAGTTGGCCGGAGATGCCTGATGAACCGTTGTTGTGATGCCTCGTGTAAGGAAGAGAAATGCGTACCATCACGTTTCCGACTTTGATAAAGGTCGGATTGTAGCCTATCGCGATTGCGGTTTATCGTATAGCAACATTGCTGCTTGCGTTGGTCGAGATTCAATGACTGTTAGCAGAATATGGAATCGGTGGGTTCATGACGGTAATACGGAACGCCGTGCTGAATCCCAACGGCCTCGTATCACTAGCAGTCGAGATGACAGGCATCTTACCCGCATGGCTGTAACGGATCGTGCAGCCACGTCTCGATCCCTGAGTCAACAGATGGGGACGTTTGCGAGACAACAACCATCTGCACGAACAGTTCGATGACGTTTGCAGCATCATGGACTATCAACTCGGAGAACGTGGCTGCGGTTACCCTTGACGCTGCATCACAGCCAGGAGCGCCTGCGATGGTCTACTCGATGACGAACCTGGGTGCACGAATGGAAAAACGTCATTTTTTCGGATGAATCCGGGTTCTGTTTACAGCATCATGACGTTCGCATCCGTGTTTGGCGACATCGCGGTGAACGCACATTGGAAGAGAGTATTCGTTATCGCCATACTGGCGTATCACCCGGCGTAATCGTACGGGGTCCCATTGGTTACACGTCTCGGTCACCTCTTGTTCGCATTGACGGCACTTTGAACAGTGGACGTTACATTTCAGATGTGTTACGACCCGTGTCTGTACCCTTCATTCGATCCCTGCGAAACCCTACATTTCAGCAGGATAATGCACGACCGCATGTTGCAGGTCCTGTGCGGGCCTTTCTGGATACAGAATATGTTCGACTGCTGCCCTGGCCAGCACATTCTCCAGATCTCTCACCAATTGAAAACGTCTGGTCAATGGTGGCCGAGCAACTGGCTCGTCACAATACGCCAGTCACAATTCTCGATGAACTGTGGTATCGTGTTGAAGCTGCATGGGCAGCTGTAGCTGTACACGCCATCCCAGCTCTGTTTGACTCAATGCCCAGACGTATCAAGGTCGTTATTACGGCCAGAGGTGGTTGTTCTGGGAACCGATTTCTCAGGATGTATGCACCCAAATTGCGTGAAAACGTAATGACATGTCAGTTCTAGTATAATATATTTGTCCAATGAATACCCGTTTATCATCTGCATTTTTTCTTGGTGTAGCAATTTTAATGGCCAGTAGTGAATTAAACTGGGAACCTAGAAACGACTGAGAGGCTTTGTCCTTCCACAGCCCTCAGTGGTTTACAACACCACTACAGGCCACAGCAGTCCACCCATACCGCCGCCCCCCTCCTCTCCCCCCACCGAACCCCGGATTATTGTGCTGTTCGGGCCCCAGTGGACCCCCCCCCCCCCCCCCTCTCCCGGGGACGTCTCATACCAGATGAGTGTAACCCCAAATGTTTGCATGGTAGAATAATTATGGTGCGGATGTATGTGGAAACGGTGTTTGCACAGAAATCGCCGAGACTGTGTAACTGAGGCGGAATAACGGGAACCACCCCGCATTCCCGAGGTAGATGGAAATCCGCCTGAAAAACCACCCATAGACTGGCCGGCACACCGGACCTCGACACTAATCCGCCAGGCGGATTCGTGCCGGGGACCGGCACGCCTTCCCGCCCGGGAAGCAGTGCGTTAGACCGCGCGGCTAGCCGGGCGGGCGTAACCGGTTACATACTGTGACCAACTCGTTAAGCAAGCACTGCAGGAGGAACACCACTGATACCTTCGTTACAGCAACCCCTGTGCGGTCATGACGAATGACATTGGATAAACATTAGCCACTACTTTGGTCCATAAATACCCCAGCAGTTTAGCTCTTAAGAGAAGACCCCGCAAGTGGCAAAGTGCCACTTGTTCGCCCACTGCTTGAATACTGCTCAGCAGTGTGGGATGCGTACCAGATAGGGTTGATAGAAGAGATAGAGAAGCTCCAACGGAGAGCAGCGCGCTTCGTTACAGGATCATTTAGTAATCCCGAAAGCGTTACGGAGATGATAGATAAACTCCAGTGGAAGACTCTGCAGGAGAGACGCTCAGTAGCTCGGTACGGGCTTTTGTTGAAATTTCGAGAACATACCAACCACGAGTCAAGACGCTACTTGTATTTTTATGGAAATAGATAAACTAATCCTGAATCTTCTGCCAGTGCGTCTATTGATGACCATACGTCACTACCATTCTTCGGAGGAAAACTGGCAAGGAACGAACTACCGACCTACTTACGCCCTCCTAATAGTCGCCTCTTCCAATACCAAATCTCAGGCGTTACTTCTCACCACGGACAACACAGTGGCCGAAAGTATTCACTTAACGACCGAGAGCAGCGATGTTTGCATAGAGTTGTCAGTGCTAACAGAAAAGTAACATTGCCTGAAATAATCGCAGAAATCAATGTGAGACGTACAACGAACGTATGCGTTAGGACATTGCGGCGAAATTTGGCGTTAAAGGTCTATGGAATCAGACGACCGTCGCGACTGCCTTTGTTAACAGCACGACACTGCCTGCAGTGCTTCTCCTGGGCTCGTGGCCATACCGGTTGGACCTTAGAAGACTGGAAAACCTTAGCCTGGTCAGATGAGTTTCGATTTCAGTAAGTGCTGATAGTAGGATTCGACTGTGGCGCAGACCACACGAAGTCATGAACCCAAGTTGTCAACAAGGCAATGTGCAAGCTGGTTCTAGGCGCTACAGTTTGGAACAGAGCGACCGCTACGGTCGCACGTTCGAATCCTGCCTCGGGCATGGATGTGTGTGATGTTCTTAGGTTAGCTAGGGGTCCTATGGTCCAACTGGAAGTGATTATGTTCGGCTTCTTGGAGACCATCTGCAGCCATTCATGGCTGGAATTTTTGTGGATGACAATGTGCCAACCGAGCGAGGTGGCGCAGTGGTTAGACACTGGACTCGCATTCGGGAGGACGACGGTTCAGTCCCGCGTCCGGCCATCCTGATTTAGGTTTTCCGTGATTTCCCTAAATCACTCCAGGCAAATGCCGGGATGGTTCCTCTGAAAGGGTACGGCCGACTTCCTTCCCCATCCTTCTCTAATCCGATGAGACCGATGACCTCGCTGTCTGGTCTCCTTCCCCAAACAACCCAACCCCCCCAACCCAACCCAACAATGTGCCATGTCATAGGGCCACAACTGTTCACGATTAGCTTGAAGAACATTCTGGATAATGCAAGCGAATGGTCTGGCCACGCAGATAGCCCGGTATGAATCCCATCGACTATTTATGAGACATAAAAGGTATGCCTCTTCGTGTACAATATCCCGCACCGGCAACATTTTTGCAGTTTTGGACAGCTATAGAGGCAAGTAAGGCTCAATATTTCCGCAGGGCCCTTCTAACGACTTGCTCAGTCCACGCCACATCGAGTAGCAGCACTACACCGGACAAAAGGAGGACCGACACGACATTAAAAGATATGCGATGACTTCCGTTACCTCAGTATATGACTATACTTGAAATTGCTATATTATGTACGGAGGATTAATTTGGAAAAATTGTCATAGTTCTGTACTTTACTGAAAACTGGCGTTGAGATATATTATGAATACTAAATAATAATTACTTTAAAACGCAGCGTGTCAGTTGCACACTGAAGAGAAAAGAAACTGTTACACCCGCCTAATATCGCGTAGGGCCCCCGCGAGCACGCAGAAGTGCCCCAACGTGACGTGGCATGGACTCGACAAATGTCTGAAGTAGTCCTGGAGGGAACTGACACCATCAATCCTGCAGGTTTCTCCACAAATCCTTTAAGAGTACGAGGTGGTGTAGATCTCTTCTGAACAGCGCGTTGCGAGGCGTCTGGGAAGTTTCGTGGCCAGCGGAAGTGTTTAAACTCAGAAGTGTGTTGCTGGAGCCACTCTGTAGCAATTCTGGACGTGTGGAGTGTCGCATTGTCCAGCTGGGATTGCTCGTCAGAATGCACAATGGACATGAATGGGCGCAGGTGATCAGACAGGATGCTTACTTACGTGTCATCTGTCAGAGTCGTATCTAGACGTATCAGGGGTCCCATATCACTCCAACTGCACTCGCCCCACACCATTACACAGCCTCCACCAGCTCGAACAGTCCCCTGCTGACATGCAGGGTCCATGGATTCATGAGGTTGTCTCCATACCCGTGGACGTCCATCCGCTCGATACAATTTGAAACGAGACTCGTCCGACTAGGCAACATGTTTGCAGTCATCAACAGTCCGCTGTCGCTGTTGACGGGCCCGGGCGAGGCGTAAAGCTCTGTGTCGTGCAGTCATCAAGGGTGCACGAGTGGCCCTTCGGCTCTGAAAGCCCATGTCGGTGCTGTTTCGCTGAATGGTTCGCACGCTGACACTTTTTGATGTCCCAGCAGTGAAATGTGTAGCAATACGGAACGGTTACACTTCTGTCACACTGAACGATTCTCTTCAGTCGTTGTTGTTCCCATTCTTGCAGGATCTTTTCCCGGGCATACCCATGTGGGAAATTTTATGTTTTACCGGATTCCTGATATTCACAGTACACTCATGAAATGGTCGTACGGGGAAATACCCACTTCATCGCTACCTCGGAGATGCTATGTCCCATCCCTCGTGCGCCGTCTATAACACCAAGTTCAGACTCACTTAAATCTCGATAACCTGCCAGTGTAGCGGCAGTGACCGATCTAACAACTGCGTCAGACACTTTGTTGACTTATATACGCGTATTGTGACTGTTTACATATCTCTGTATTTGAATACGCATTCCTATACCAGTTTCACTGGCGCTTCAGTGTAGTATGATGTGAACTGTAACTGACGAAGTCTCCAGAGACACAGCACGTAATGCTGTAAATAATGTTCATATCCTTCCAGTGGCGCTCCAGTGTAATATCCTCTTTTATAACTTTATCATTATTACGGTATTATAGTTCACTGACAAGACATAAAAAAGAACACTACGCATGTATATTGAAATGAGACAATAACAGGCTGCACACACTGTTCAAATTCCAGATGAATTGTATTCAGTTCATAACAACACATACTGATGTTTACAATTGTAAATAATACTCGGCCTAGAGTTGCCGTGATGCTGTGCGTAGAAAGAAGTGTTTGTTTTCGACGTCCATTCAGTCTCTCTACACATTTGGCTCACACGTAGCACTTTTTGACTGTGTGTAGGTTCTATCCAGATCAACGTAAAACGTCTAATAACACATTATGGAACCTCATAGAGAACTCTGACGCGGCAATAAAAGTTATCGGAGGCCATCACATCACTACTCGTACTGTGTGGACCGCTGTTCAAATGTCTTGTTTCCAAACTACTCTATCCGACCTGGGGCGATTCTTGGTTGGTGAACACACAGTTCTCGTTCCTTCCACCTTCTCCTTTGTCTTCTTTACATCTTTCTACTATAGAGGGACGTCTATTCCGCTTTTAGTGTCAAACATTACAGAAGTTTACCTACCGATTATCCCCATACATGAATCTTCCTTTTTCGAGAACCTATCGCCAACGAAAATTCATTAGAGATTTATTAAGTCTGAAAGAAGTTTACTCCTTCATTTTCAATAGTTAATAAATGGACAGTTAAGACAAAAAGGCGATATAGTTCTCTCAAAGATGGTGTATGTAAAGCAGCTGATCACGTTGGCGCTGTGGTTCGAGCTAACATCCCAGAGATATTCGGGCTCACATGTGGTTCCTCTTCGTCGAAATGCCCTGGCTCAAACTAGTCTAGAGGTTGAACAGCAATTGTTGCATTGTTGTTGTTGTGGTCTTCAGTCCTGAGGCTGGTTTGATGCAGCTCTCCATGCTACTCTATCCTGTGCAAGCTTTTTCATCTCCCAGTACCTACTGCAACCTACATCCTTCTGAATCTGCTTAGTGTATGCATCTCTTGGTCTCCCTCTACGATTTTTACCCTCCACGCTGAGCTCCAATACTAAATTGGTGATCCCTTGATGCCTCAGAACATGTCCTACCAACCGATCCCTTCTTCTTGTCAAGTTGTGCCACAAACTTCTCTTCTCCCCAATCCTATTCAATACTTCCTCATTAGTTATGTGATCTACCCATCTAATCTTCAGCATTCTTCTGTAGCACCACATTTCGAAAGGTTCTATTCTCTTCTTGTCCAAACTATTTATCGTCCATGTTTCACTTCCATACATGGCTACACTTCATACGAATACATTACATTGCATTACACGCCCTAAATTAAACACTTGTGACCCGTTGGTTAAATTTTCTGGCTGATGGCAAGTTTGCAAAATTGTATGAAACATACAAGGTTTATATAACACATAATAACAGTAATAATAATATCAGGAGCTAGATTAATGACCCATAAATGATGTAGACCACACAGTTGCAATTGGGTTAGAATAATATATATTCAGAAAGCAATCTAACAGCGAAAGTGGTCGTATTTAGAAATACTATTACACTCGAGCGCATTCCCATTTGACACAGTTCACAATCTCATCGCGAATTACAAGTCCAATACTCCATCTCGTTGACTACGCGAAAAGTTATTGTTCACACGAGCCGCGCGACTACTCACCGCTCAGAGATTGAGTCCCGCTATACAACACAACGCGAAATTTTCTACCTTATTTTACATTTTAACATATCTAAACAATCAAAGCTTGACCACTTTCACGTTCTAAATAAAGTAACAGTAATATCCATTACATAATAAACATCAAATTCTTTTGCATAAAACAATTACAATTTACTTCTTAACTTTGAATGACACGGCCAGTAGCCTTGCACCAATGTTCTTTCTGATAAATAAATAAAGAACAAAAGTAACTATTATGCACAAAACTGTACAACAAATATTCTGTTACCAATGATTCAATAAGGTGTCACGCTGTCATCGTTCAACGTGTTTTGTGTCGAGAACATGATGATCTGATACTTAACTGAAAATACTGATTATTTAAATTTGCTGTATCTTTTAAACAAATAATGTTATGGAGTTGATATTTACAACATCTGTCATTTTTATGATGCGCTTCTATATGAAATGTCAATCGTTAGCATCGACCAAAACGTTGAGATTTTAGCATTCAGGTCTTTGTTACAAAATTTGTTAACTTCATTTTAACAGTAAATCATAAACTATTATAGATATGATCAATATTCAAGTTTTATTGGGATCACCCTGAAAATTTATGAAGGATGTTAGATTAAAATTACTGCGGCTTCATTCCCTAAATTACTACAAAATTAAACAGTTTTTATAAATGTTTCCGATTATGGCCAATTTCAGGTCCGTCGTATTTAAGACGTCTCCCTGGCCACAAACAGCTTCTCCAGGGTTTCCCTATGACGTCTGTCTCACTCGCGAACTACAGCGCTTAGGCCTCATTCAGCACAATAGACGCCTGTAAATTTTCCCATCTCGAGGCGAATCTGCACTCTTTGTGGCACACGGTCCTGGACGACATGGTTCGTTTCACAATTCCTGAAGGCTGACTCTTTCGGCCATATACTTAAATGAGAGCAAAATGCTCGTTAACTCACAAGGCGTTGGACACGCATCAGGACGAGCAGAGTTGAAATTCCTGTTCGATATCGAGATTTACGTTTTCTTTGATTTCTTTAAATCGCTTAAGACCAATGGAGAAGGAAGTGTGTAGAAGTTACGTAAGATGAAATGTGGACTTTGCTTTGATAGCTATCTAGTCTTTCATTCCATGGGCAGATGATCAGCGAAAGACGTCTGTGACGTTTGCTGAATTCCGTTCTGAGCTACTTACAGCTCTCATGAGGAGTAATAAAGGTAATTTTTACCTCTTGTTTTTTAAACGTATATATTAAAAATGTTCTTAAGTTGGTATACATCATTTATGACGGATTTCATGAGAGAATACATATCAATATTATGAAAGTGGAGTTAGAAGATCTAACTCCTTGAAGAGGCGACTACAAGATGACTATGGATGAATACCACCTATTATTCCACTTTTGCGCACTCAATGTTTTGTCCTAAAGTGAAGAAACATTCGCGGACCAGTGTGGCCGAGCGGTTCTAGGCGATTCAGTCTGGAATCGTGCGACCACTACGGTCGCAGGTTCGAATCCTGCCTTGGGCATGGATATGTGTGATGTCCTTAGGATAGTTAGGTTTAAGTAGTTCTAAGTTCTAGGGGACTGATGACCTGAGCAGTTATGTCCCATAGTGCTCAGAACCATTTGAAGAAACATTCAGGATATTATACCTTATATATTAACGATTGGTTCCGTTTGTTTCCTAAGCTACCAGTAAAACGAAGAGCAAACAGTTTCAACGTTTGCGTTTGAGAAACCCAGTAGCGTGTTTCTTCCACTTCAGATTTTTAATCAGTACTCGGGAGGGCCAAAAATAACCGGAATTTCTCTATAAAAAGAATGTACTTTTTTACTATTACAACTTTAATCTCCAAAGTACCGTCCACTAGTACTAATGCACTTGTCCAGAGATTCATTCCAGTGCTGGAGGTACCTTTTAAAAATCGTTCCCATTAATACTTACTAGTGCCACCGTAACATTATATCTCACATCGTCGACATCGAGAAAGCGCTTTCCGTTCAAGTACGTTATCACCCCAGGGAGAAGAAAGAAGGTCGACGGGGATAAATCTGGTAAACGGAGCGGGCAGATCAAGGTAGGCTTTCTCGTTGAGGTCGAAAGCCGGTGAACACTGGAGAGCATTGTACGCAGGGCCTTTGTCGTACTGCACACACCTCTAGCTGAAATTCCACAAAGCTGCATGTTTCCGCCCCAAACTTCTGCTGCAAAGTGTACCGCCAATTCAACGGTCGGCCTAAAAGAAATTTTGTAACACACCCTTTCCTAACCGCTCAGCCCATGGTGTCTAGTGGTTAGGTGTGGTATCCGTCGCGGCCGGTATCCTGTTTACGTGGAGAAGGCTCTTGAAACTTCGCTGATCTTTCTAAAGGGCTCGGCCGGGACCACGTGGCTGGCTTACTGGGTGATCATATATATTTCCCTGTGGCGGCCATTGCTTTGCCTCGTGGCAGGGGGCAGCACGTTACAGAAGCACAGGAGGCGGTAGCGGGAGAATTTCCAGCATTATGCTTACTTTTTGCTCCTGTTTTCGGCCTGGCTGAAAGGCACATATTTTAATCAATTTCCTGGATCTGAGATGGCAAAATCCGGGTGTTAGCCCATATCCGCGAGGGGCGCACCTTGTGTCTTCAGTGGCGTATTTCAGAAGTCAGGAGTAGCCGATGTTTCAGTATCAATCAAGTGTTTCAGTGGAATACGTAAAACTGAGAGAATCCGAACTGCGCGTTCGGTCTGGAATCTCATTCATTGGAGTAAAACTGCATTCAGTGATGCGTCCCGCTTCCAACTGAGTCCCGATGTCTAACAGAGGCATGCCTGGAGACCCCCCAGACAGCGCTAGGACACCAACCTATCTATTGCCCGGCAAATGACCCGACAACCAGGAACGATGGTCTGGGGGTGCCGTGTCTTTGGTTGTCATCAGCGGCACCCTTAAGCACACCGGTATGCCGAGGATACCCTACGTCCCATTTTGTTGCCCTTCATGGCAAGCCATCGTGGGCTTCCATTTCAGTAAGATACTTCCCATTGTGTTGTAATAAAAAATAAATAAAAATATTATTATTACTAAATATCATTAAATATTCAATGAAAACACATTTTTGCAGTATATAATACAATTGCCTTATTAGAAATTTTCTGCGCTCATATTGAATTTTTCTTGGCTATCGGACTTGGCTTACATTTCCATTGTACTTGGAGGCAGCGGACTCCGAGAACACTGGCGCTTGTCACAATCAAGCAAGTCCCCCTTATATAGTTTTCACTTCACTTTAATACATAAAAATACACTTGGTACTGTTGTTCAGTACACTATTAATCATGCACATATATGTTACAAACGACTCGTAATACTTCAAATTTAAAATGCACATCTTCAACGCTTTTCTACATACGAGAGAGAGTGTGTAAAAAACAAAAAACTGTACAAAAAACTGAAAGTTTTTCTTTCATTTGTCTGCGCATTTCCGTGCATTCAGAATTAACGTCTTTGCTAATGCTTATTATCTATCGCTGTTTCAATTTTTATTTTTTAATAAATATTAACTTCACGATATCCTCGGTGTCTTTCATCGTGTACTTACACACGACACGCACGCGGCAAGGGGTTGTACTGCTTACCTTTGTGCTTGCCTAAACCTCCCTTGGCCCACAAGGACACTGGATCTCTCCCCAATTGAGAGCGTGTGGATCATTATGGGCATGGCCCTCCAACCAACTCGGGATTTTGACGATCTTATGTCCCAATTGGATAGAATCTGGCACGATATCGCACAGGAGGACGCCCAACAAATCTTTCAATCAATGCCAAGCCGGATAACTGCTTGCATTAGGGCCAGAGGTGGACAGGCGTGCTGCTAACTCGCTCAGTTTGTGAAGCTCTTTCTCTTGAATAAGTCATCACTTCGGTTCTTGAGGAAGAATGGGCAGCCATTCCCCCACAGACAATTAGATGCCTCGTGGAAAGTGTGCCCAACACAACTCAAGCTGTGACAAAGGCGAAGGGTAGACGCACCTCATAGTGATGTCCCGTAATGGGCGTTTGGATACCTTTGATCAGAAAATGTACCTGTTGCTGAGAGACACAAATCGCCAGCCAGTAGGATGGTGGGATCTGGCACAGAGTTGTAGCAACACGGAATTATCTGCCACTCGAGGTCACAAGGAGAGGCCACGGCGTTCAGGTCACGAATTTACTTCAAACGTTCTACACATTTAGTACACCCGCAGGCGAACATAATGTGCTAATAATAAAGCGTACTAATTAGGCGATTTCGAGAAAATCGCAAGAGAAGTTTTGTGTGTCAGCGCCGTACCGGCGCGTTGCGACCCTAAGCACGAGATGTCAGCTGCCATGTGGTTAGCGTCCAAGCTCCGTAGTCGCTCAACTGAGTCCCGCTCTTTTTTTTCTTTTATTTATATATTTTCTCAACACTAGTCATTATTTCATAGATGCTACATTTGGGAGGTAATATGATGGAAAGATACGCGTATGAACGTTTATTGAATAGTAGATGAGTTTTTGCTTATCTTTTTGCCGCATCAAATATTATATTTATTTATTTATTTATTTAACCTGCCAAGATTAGGGCCATCAGGCCCTCTCTTACATCTAACCAGGCATTCTACTTATTTTACATTCATATGTTTTAGTAGGCATGTTAAACTACATCTAGTACAAAAAGTGAAATAAACAATTTGAAAGTTACACCATGGAAAAATTCATACATATAGAGTTTATATTCTTAGGTCACAAGTACTGTTATAATTAGACATGATTGAAGAGACAGATTTTAGATAGGAGTGCTGGCAGCAGGGAGTATGAGGGAGACTCATGGTTAAGGGAGGAGAATAATAGAGACATGATGAAACATAATTAAGGAAATATAAGGGAAAAGAAGATTGCGTGGCTGATAGAGATAGATGAAGAGGAAGGCATCTCAGGAGCAAGGTAGGAGACGCTAGCTTTGCTATTTGTCAGATGAGGGGATTGTCCTTGTACATTAATTTTGTGGAGAACTTTGTGAGGATGATAGTAGCAAATGCTTCACCTTCTTCTTAAAAGCAGCAGGAGATCGAATTTTGCGCAAGGTAAGGGGCAGTTTGTTCCAGAGGCGGACAGCGGCAACTGAGAAGGAGTTTGCAAAAGTTTTTGTTTTGTGAGTGGGCACAGTTAGGATACCAAATAAGAGTGTTGTTAAGCTTGCACTTTTGGCTCGAGTAGCTTCACTTAATAGTATTCAGTTCTGTCATGTTTGTGACTGTCTTCTTTCCAGCTGCTGTCTTAATGATTACTCTGCCATCCTGAGTCCACACATTCTGAAGACCGACATGGGATATGGCACTGTTTAAAATCTTTAGCCGTTCGTGTGTCAGATCTTCCCCTATTGTAAGCCCTGTCCTTGCTAACTTCTTCTTCTGGGTAAAGATCTCTGCCCTTTTTCGGTAAGAGACAAATTTAATTATTATTGGACGAGGTTTGGTGGCACCTGGTAGTTTTCGTCCCACCCGATGGCTCCTGTCAATGTCTGCCTTGGTCACTTCAACGCCTAATTTTTCACGCGCAACCTGTATAAGCACGTTGTCCGTGTCTTCTTCCTTATTTTCTACTACTCCAAACAGTCGTAGACTATTTCGCCTTTGGTACTGTTCTAGTTCGTCAGTTGCGGTAGATAGTTTCCCTTCCAACTCTCGTGCCTTTTCTCGTATTCAGACACAGACTTTTTTAGAGCTGTAATTTCGGCAGTATTGGCCTCAACAGTTTCACGCATTTTGGCCAATACTGCTGCCGTTACAGTATCTGATATAGTGCCTGCTATCAGATCAAATATTATAAGTGTCGACAAGCAAATTTTTCCTGTCGTGATTTCAGAAATCCCTTATACCTGCAGTTGGGTAACGTACCGAGAACTGCTACGCACCTGGACGCTTCTACCTGCAGACAAAGGTTTCAAGGACGCGGAAGAGGCTAGGAAAGCCCAAGTCACACATCGATAAATAAAGGTATAAATAATTTGTTCAATGATACAATGACTTACAAAACGCCAAAATGTGGAAATAATGCACGATTAATCGTCGGATTTGTTTTCGACACTACGAGCTGCAGGACCATATTTTTCATACAGACAGGGAAGACAAATGTGAATGTAGGCTTTCCCGGTGTATAATGCTGATGAAATCTTCTCGGGCTTCCATCCGGGAAGCTGCGAAGATGATGAGAATGATACTCAACGAAACGTCGCGGATTTTCGACGCAGCTACTCGGATGGAAGCCCGAGAAGATTTCATCAGGGAAAACATAGATTAGAGCGGCATCTATACATCGAATGAATGCAGTTTTGCCTGAAGCACAAGCGATCTTCAGAGTTTCTGAGGAAAAACGAAGCTCGTTGACATCTCGAAAAATTTCTCTTTCTTCCGACAGTCTGGATGCAAACCGTGCGTAAAGCAACATTTTCGTAAATGAGGGTGCCGAAAATTGGCGATGTGCGACTGAACGCACTTTAATGGCGTCTTCACAGGAAGCAATTTCCCGTTCGTTTTCAGTCAAATATGAATAACTCTGAAGGCGTTTAACACAGGTTTTAACTTGCCTATAGAAATAAAAGGCGCATAATATCTATCGTAATAATAAAAATTAGTAAATAGCAAAAAAAAACATTGGAAGTTAAATAAAAGTTCATGCGAATACACGTGTCTTTTCTGCATATTACAAATGTAATACGTATCAAATAATGCGACTAGTATTGAAAAAATGTAAATTAAAAAAAAGACGAGTGGGGCTTGATGGAGCGATCCACCGATTACGGAGCTTCAACACTAACCACACGATCGCCGCTAGCCCGTATTGGGGGTTGCAGTGGGCCGGTACATCAGTAACAGGTAAAACCTCCCTTGCGATTTTTCTCGAAATCGCCCGAATAGCACACCTTACTACTTGCCCATTACGTTGTCCTGACGGATTGTTAAAAGCGTAAAAATTTTGAAGTAAAACAGTGATCCGAACGCCCTGACCGCCCCCTGCGAGTCCGATTCTACGTTCGACCGACTTTGGGCCATTGCTGCTGTCAGAAATGGCAGCTCTCTGTAGTAATTTCGCACCCTGTATACCGCCAAATCAGCAACACATTTAGTCCTTTACTCTTCCTACTGTGCCGCATATACGCGGTACGTAACGTGTTGTTACTTGTCCTTCCTCGTGTGGCGACCAGGTCAGCTCCCACTGTTAGGGCGATCGCAGCTGATACGCGAGCCCGCGACCCACGCAGAACGCTGGAGATTGCGGCCCGGATAAGCGAGCGACGCGGCGCGTGATAAGCCGAGATAAGGCGCCAGCTGCGGCAGCGGTTCGCCGCGCGCGCCAGTGCGCCTCTGGAGAGGTGGGACCGCCGACCACTGCCCATCGTCTTCTGCCTGCAGACATGGCGCCGCCGCGCGCTCTTCTGGCGTTCGCCGTCTTCTGCTCGGCCCTCGTCACCGCCCGAGCTGCCGCGCCCAACGGTATGTCAGCCGCCACGCATCTGCACCCCGCAGCCAGTGGTTCGCAGGTGGATTCGGTGCTTCATCTGGAGTGGGAATATTCCGCCCAGATGAGCGAGCTGCACATGTGTAACACCGTCAGAATTTGACATAGCACGCAGAGATTCGAGAGTAGCTTTCCCTGTGTACTGCAGGAACGAGATCGCTGTTGTAAGGGGCAGTAAAACGAAACGAGACAGCTGGGGAAAAAAATCCAGTGAAGTGGGTTCGCGCACTGAGGGTTCCGTACAAACATAATTACGTACAAAGACAGTTCACCCATCTCGAGAATCTGGACAATTTTTACCTGCTATCGAAATTGATATTGCCGAGATTTCGGTGCCAGGAATTCCAACACATAGGCTAAAGTATCAATTTTAAATTGAATGTTGGACAACAAATGTCAAAATGAAATATTTTTTTCACATGATGTAATTACAAAGTAACCATTTTCTGTTTTTTTTTCCCTTTAATTGCAGTGTCGAACCTTGCTTCTCGCCAAATTTCATCACGATCTTAGGTCAACGGGAAGTACCACATAGGTATCGAAACGTTTGCGAGTATCAAAACGTGTGACTTAAACTGCCGTATTCTTTCATTGCACTGACTTAGAAGATTCAGATCGGTGCACCGCTAAGCTACTGTTGGCCTCAGTAAGTTACATAAATTTCAAGCTGGTACGCCTACCCGTTCCTGATGTAAAGTCCTCTTAACAGACGGACACACAGACAGTCTGACAACAAATGACAAAAAATATTTTTCGGTGTGATATTATTACAAATCTACAATTTTTGGATTTTTCCTTTACTTGTAACCGTGAAATCTTGCTTCTTGCCAAAGTTCATGATTCCAGATCAACGGTAACTACCCTACAGGTTTTTATAATTGAGTTTTCTAGCAGCAAAATACGTCACATAAATGGTCGTATCTTTTGATTGCTTTGCCTCAGAAGCTTCACTTCCTTACTTCTCCGAGGCACCGTAGACCCTAGTGTGTGACGTAACTTTCAACTTGACGCCTCTGTCCATTCCTGAGAAAAACGGATTTTAACAGTCGGTCAGACATACGGGCAACAAACGGATCCTATAAGGGCGCCATTTTTACAGGCTGAGGCACCTATTTACTATTTGTAACGTGGGCGAGCCCATACTTTCCCACGGTTTTTTCGATCACGCTGCGGAAGTTTGGCTGGGAAGCCCTTACACAAATTCCGAGTTGTTACCTCGCGATTTCCATATTTTTGGACCTATGAAGAAAGACACTCGTGACCGTCGATTTGCTTCGGACGGAGAGGTGCATGCGTAAGTACAATCATGGTTCCGTAGGCAACTGCAAATATTTTTCCATGAACGCATTGACGTCTTGCCTCACGATGTGATAATGTATTAACAGTTACGGCTATTACTCGTAAATAATAGACAGTTTACTCACCTTCTTCAATCTCAGTCGTTTCCATTTGACTACTCCGTATGTCAGCAGAGGACGGTGCGCACCGTCATACCAAGTTTTTTCATTTGTAAAACGACACGAATCCATGAAATAATACTTTAATGTTAAGAAGGACGATTAGATATTTAAGTCTCAACGCTGGGCGTAGAGAAATGAAATTCGTTCCGTCCTCATACTTGTAAACGTGCCAGTGGCTGTGCATCTCTTTGAGGCCAAATTTCCAAGTTGCGAGGGAGGTAAGGTAGATCGATGGTAGAAGCCTTTCTTGACCCACGAATTAGTTTGCAGGAAGGAAAGAAGAAAGGGAGGAAAGAAGCAAGATTGGGTTTAACGTCCACTCGATATCGAGGACATTAGAGACGGAGCACAAGCTTGGATTGCGTCAAGGATGGGGATGGAAATCGCCCGTACCCTTTCAAAAGAAAACATACTGTCATTTGCCTACAGCGATTTAGCGAAATAACGGAAAATCTAAATCTGGATGGCCAGACGCGGCTTTGAACAGTCATTCTCTCGAATGAGAGATCAGGGCTCTAACCACTGCGTCACCGCACTCGGTAATCACTTTACTAAGCGTGACTGCACACTAGTTGATTGCTCTATAGTAAATATCACGTCCGCTCAGATACTTTCCTGAATTATTTATCAGATAAGTATCGCAACATTTCATAGCACAACACTTACTTTTGTAGACTTAGAGAAAGCTTTTGACAATGTTAACTGGAATACTCTCTTTCAAATTCTGAAGGTGGCAGGGGTAAAATACAGGGAGCGAAAGGCTATTTACAATTTGTACAGAAACCAGAGGGCAGTTATAAGAGTCGAGGGGCATGAAAGGGAAGCAGTGGTTGGGAAAGGAGTGAGACAGGGTTGTAGCCTCTCCCCGATGTTATTCAATCTGTATATTGAGCAAGCAGTAAAGGAAACAAAAGAAAAATTCGGAGTAGGTATTAAAATTCATGGAGAAGAAGTAAAAACTTTGAGGTTCGCCGATGACATTGTAATTCTGTCAGAGACAGCAAAGGACTTGGAAGAGCAGCTGAACGGAATGGACAGTGTCTTGAAAGGAGGATATAAGATGAACATCAACAAAAGCAAAATAAGGATAATGGAATGTAGTCAAATTAAATCGGGTGATGCTGAGGGAATTAGATTGGGAAATGAGACACTTAAAGTAGTAAAGGAGTTTTGCTATTTAGGGAGTAAAATAACTGATGATGGTCGAAGTAGAGAGGATATAAAATGTAGACTGGCAATGGCAAGGAAAGCGTTTCTGAAGAAGAGAAATTTGTTAACATCGAGTATATATTTAAGTGTCAGGAAGTCGTTTCTGAAAGTATTTGTATGGAGTGTAGCCATGTATGGAAGTGAAACGTGGACGATAACTAGTTTGGACAAGAAGAGAATAGAAGCTTTCAAAATGTGGTGCTACAGAAGAATGCTGAAGATAAGGTGGGTAGATCACGTAACTAATGAGGAGGTATTGAATAGGATTGGTGAGAAGAGGAGTTTGTGGCACAACTTGACTAGAAGAAGGGATCGGTTGGTAGGACATGTTTTGAGGCATCAAGGGATCACAAATTTAGCATTGGAGGGCAGCGTGGAGGGTAAAAATCGTAGAGGGAGACCAAGAGACGAATACACTAAGCATATTCAGAAGTATGTAAGTTGCAGTAGGTACTGGGAGATGAAGAAGCTTGCACAGGATAGAGTAGCATGGAGAGCTGCATCAAACCAGTCTCAGGACTGAAGGCCACAACAACAACAACAACACTTACTGTAAACAAAAGTACTGGGAATGTTGTGGAATTTTGTCATCACAGCTGCGCGCGGTTAGCTGAGCGGTCTAGGCGCTGCAGTCATGGACTGTGCGGCTGCTCCCGGCGGAGGTTCGAGTCCTCCCTCGAGCATCGGTGTGTGTGTTTGTCCTTAGGATAATTTAGGTTAAGTAGTGTGTAAGCTTAGTGACTGATGACCTTAGCAGTTAAGTCCCATAAGATTTCACACACATTTGAACATTTTTTGTCATCAGAGAATGTGATTGGTTTGCTTTTCAACCCTTTATTCTCCTTTAGGCGCAGACACAAAACGCTTGAAAATAACAACTGGTTTTGACCTAAACTGTCCCTCATAAAACCACAAATGAAAGTATTATGCATCATTGTGATCACAATTTGCTGTCTTCATTCAAAGCAACTGATTATGGCCAGTCTAGGTCGACAGCGATTGATGATTTGAAACGTTACATGATTGTGTTAAATGAAAACGAAATGTTAACAATGATGTTTGTCGCGTCCAACCAACAGCAAGGCTATTAGAGTTTTGAAGCTCACCCCTATCAGAGAATTGTTCCAGAGCTCGTTGCTGAACTTTGGAAGCAGAGGGGGGGGGGGGGGGGGGGGGGGGGCACGCACGCATTATTTTGGACGAAGCCACAGTGAAGGTCGTTTGGGCTGAATTCCTGCCGCCTGCCTGTTGAGGAGGGTATCGCATGGTGCCTGGTGAGAGTGCCTGTGCAGTGTTGTGACTGTGTGGTGGTGTTTTGCACCAACAACGGTTAAAAAGAAGGGAAAGTGTGCGCTTCGGTGTTAGCACATGGGTTACTACTCTGGAATAGCTGAAAGGGGGCCGAACCTAACGTCATAATCATCAAGTCTGACTCAACGAGACTGCCGAGATGTTCAGTCTGAAGCTTCGGGTACTGGCACGCATTCTGGTACTCAAAAATATACGTCGCACCTTCCCAGATACTCTGGTGACAGAAAATTTCTTCCAAAATAGGAATCGAATTTCGTTCTAGGATCCAGGACCACCACATCAGCTTCGTTTGTCCTGCTGGGTCGTCTGGTACACGACGCATGCGCCGTACGAATTGTGCACGGACTAGACCGAGTAGCCAAACGTCACGGGATGGGTTGTCCTACCAGAAGAGCTGCTGTCTGTGGTGCCCGAATTTTGCTGCTAGATGCAGCCTATGGCCTAATTATAGAGACGATATCTGACCAGCATGTCACAGGCAAGTGTGCAGTCGGCATCGAAACAGGCCCCGGGTTAACTAAATTCGAACGTGGGAGAGTAATCGGTGCAAAGGGCATGGGTTACAACGTAATCAGGGTTACACAATAATTCTGGTTTCCGATGTCAGCATTGTCTAGGGTGGATCTCTAAAATAGCAGAGACAAAGTTAACACGTAAATAATATGATGACTGCAAGTGTTTACGAGCGGACGGCCGCGTCATCCCCGCAGAGCCATATTGGGCGATCGATGGTCATCTGTGAGTCAGATAGCTCCCGATTTGAAGAGCAATCGACATGGTCGTCAAAGTCTACATTTGTAGTCGTTCATTATATCTGAAACCAACACAACGATAGAAATGATGAGAGCTAGCTCAATGGGAGAGGTCATTTAATTATTTCAATTATTTGTTACAGTTATGTTCAGCATGTTACACAATAATTCTACGTAGCTCTTATTCCGATTCTATATATGAGCAATAAATGGCAGGTCGATTGCGAACTATGTAAGTAGCCGTGTGTCCCATCTTCAAAACTGCTGCGTTGTTCGGATTTCGGCTGCTTCTCTTTTCCTTTATGTCGATGCTACGCGGGGTTGTGCGATCTATGCCCGCTCGTCTCCTTCGGATATAGGACCAGATCTAACACTCAATGCAGCACAACCTGAGTGATATGGGTAGCCCTCAACAATGTCGGACTAAACAGATCAAACATGTAATCAACCCGTCACGCCCCCCCCCCCCCCCTTCCTAATGAAGCAAAGCAGTTCACGATATCGCAAATAGAATTAACGAAGCCTTTACTAAATGAAGTTCGAAATAATCAAAAGAATTTAAAAATAATACTGTGCAAGCAACACTTTACTTTCAATTGGTGACACAAGATTAAACATAGTTACATTTAAATTTGTTTTTAGATGGGAGACACTTTGACCAAACACAATTATTTCTATTATAAAATTCATAACACAAAGCTGTATTTGGTTCTTTTGTTGTACCACCGATATCAGTTACAAACCATGATCGTAATTGGAGCATGAATCACAAACATAACTACAGTCACAAAAATAAAATGTAAATGGCGAGGGCATTCTACTGCAGTATTTACGAAACTCGAACAGAAACACCTCATATATGCTGAAGATGGAAACACAGGCACGCAGCTATAGACACATTCTTTGACAAAAATGCGTTAATCAGGTTCAAGTTGAAAAATAACATTACAAGATATCAGAAACCGACAAGGACGGCTGCATACGTATAGGTAAGGTGTAAACAGGTCACCTGATAATAGTGTGAGCAAAGCACATGGAACACAAGCAGCTACCAGTGGAATACAGAGATCAACACTAACAAGAAATTTCAGCCAGAATACAATATTATACAGTTCCATCATAGCGATGAACAAGTCAAAATTTACTAAAATGGCAAGTTATGAAAACACACACGACACTGGTGTAACATTCTACAATAGTCATTATTTATTTCACAGATCTGTTTTCAGATGTTAGCCATCTTCAGGTACGAAGAAAAATATGTGGTGGAGTGAAATTTTTGTAAGGTCACAGTTTTTAAATGAGTGTGTCTACCGAGTATCTCCATTTCGAGAAATGAAAATTATAGATGTTATATTCAAGAATAAGCCGAGAGTAATTATTTCAGCGTAAATGTGATGTGAGATTATTTAACTGAAATAAGATATGTGACACAGTAACTAATGAACTGATCTTAAAAGAAAATAGGAAACTTCGGTGACATGATCCAAGGGTGTGACTGAACAAAATAATCTTGTCTTTAACAGGTCCTAAATTATATATAAGATGTACTAGTGAGATTAGGCAGGTAAGTGAAGCAGCAGTGATCACAGAAAGTATTTTTTACCAGGACAAGAGAAATTACAGTAACTGAAATAAAGGAAAAAGTGGGGCTCGTGAGTTAGAGGGGTCATTTACAACATGGCCTGAATGAGTCTGCAGACACTACTCATAATCGCGTCCAGGCTACGTTGTAACTTACCCCTCTTACACACGTGCTCCAATTTTTTTCTTTATTTCACTTACTATAAATTTTCTTGTCCTGGCAAAAAATTTTATTTTCTACAATCACAGCTGCTTTACTTACCTGCTTAATCTGACTACTAATCTCATCTGTTTGTAATTGAGGCCCTATTAGAGACTAGATAATTTTGTTAAGTCACACCCTTGGGCTATGTCACTGAAGTTTATTGTTCAAGTCAATTTTTTCTAAGAACATTTTTAATTTATTCAGTAGTTCGTCATTGTGTCACGTATTTTATCTCGGTTAAATAACCTTACATGGCATTTTCACTGAAATAATTACTCTCGTTTTATTCCCAAATCTAACATTAACAATTTTCATCTTTGGAAAGGGAGATATTCGGTAGGTGCACTCATTTGAAATATTTGATCTTACAACAGTTTCACTCCACCACACATTTATATTTGTACCTGATGGAATAAGAGCCGAAAACCGATTTGTGAAATTATTAATAATTATTGTAGAATATTACCTCAGTGCCGTGTGTGCTTTCTTTCATAACGTATAAATATTTTATTTGTTTGATGACTTAATCACTTATTTTTTAAGCATATATTGCCAACTTTCGGAAGTATTGTTTCCGAAAGTAATATTTGTCATCTTTCGTTGCTTTTCTTTGGATCTGGTATTGTCCTGATTGCCCATCATGAGCAAGGATCAGGCAGCAGAATACCAATTGGCAATAAGTGCAAAATCACAAGCAGCGACTTTACTGTAGTGGTTCGAAATGCTCCGGTAAGCCTTAAAACACATCGGTCTACATCTTCCGCAAGATATTCCTACATCGAACCTAGCAAAGCTGGTGCGCCCTCGCTTCGGCCGCAAAGCTTTTGGTGGCCATAGAAATAGCATTGTGGTGGGTCATGAGAGCCAGAAGCGATATTCTATAGGTGATAGTTCCTATCGATTTTAACCTATGCATCACTTTAGACAGTTTTGGGGTTGCATTGGTGATGTACTATTGGAAAACTAATTCTTCGCCTAGGTACAGCCACAGGTACACAACTTACATAGAAACAGCACAGTCTGCTAACCGTATAGTTGGGTTTCTGTAAGTTTGGTTTTTCTTTCAGAAAAACGTATTTTGCCTTGTTCACTGTTACTGACGTCCGCCCCCGGAAGCTGAGTGGTCAACGCGACAGAATGTCGATCCTACGGGCCCGGGTTCGATTCCCGGCTGGGTCAAAGATTTTCTCCGCTCAGAGACTGGGTGTTGTGTTGTCCTAATCATCATCATTTCATCCCCATCGACGCGCAAGTCGCCGAAAAGGCGCCAAATCGAAAGAATTGCACCCGGCGAACGGTGTACCTGACGGGAGGCCGTAGTCACACGACATTTACACTGTCACTGACAATTTGTTTCTGTGGATCACTGCTGCAAACAGATCAGGAACCAGACTTGACACCTCACATGATAAATGTGATTCAAAAAGAAAGAAGCGTTGTACCATACACTCAACGTCAGCACCGTGCGCTTCTAGAGAAGCATCGAAACTGTAGTCTATTTCACTCCACATACGAATCAACAGGCCCCTGTTTATTGAATAGACAGCTTCAACAATTCGATTTCTCAGCTCTTGAGGAGTAGCTAACATAGGTGGGATGAAGACTGTCTTTTAAGTATACACATAGAAAAAAAAATCGTAAGATGTGAGGACTGGTGACGTGGGAGGCAAAAACAATGAACAGGATCTTGTTGCCACTTCTTCCAGTCCAACGTTGTGGGATGGTGTTGTTAAGGTAAAGCCACACCTCAGCGTGAAAGCGAGGCATGGCACTGTCTTCCTCAGAATTGAAATCAATGGCGCCTTCATGAAGTTGATGAAACAACCAATTTCGCAGTATGTCAGTCCTGTCACAGTTTCGCCCAAAAAAACGAAAGGCCCATAAACTTTGTGAACAGAAACGGCGCAGAACACATTCGGTTTCAGTGAGTCTTTCTCATGTTCGACAACGGTGACAGGATTTTGTGAGCCCCAAATTCTTACATTATGGTGATTTACTTTACCCAACAGATAAACGGTGAATCGTCTGAAAAGATGAGCCGTTCGGGAAAAATGTCCTCTGCCATATTAAATCGAAATTGGTATCTTCTCTTATGGTAGCCGGGTTGCATTTGCTGCAGTAACTGCAACTTGTGAGGCTGCATACGCGGACGTGATTCAGGACACGTCGCACCGCTGTTTGAGGGAGCTGAAGTTGGTGGCCTGCTCGCCTTGTGGACACCCGAGGGCTCGGATGTGCTCGACACGGTCATCAGACGTGTGGGGTGGACCAGTGCCCTTTCCCTTGCGTATACAACAAACTTTGTAACCACCCCGTTAAATTGTTAAAAACTTAGTCAACCGGCGTCGTAATTTTGAAATGAGAGTTAGTACGAATGTCGCGTAATAAATATTTCACGCGAAGCGCCGTTGCGACAAAGGCAGAGGTCAATTGTGTAAACGAAGCCACTGAATATTAAACGTAACGTTATTAAGGAATACACCTGACTACACAAAACAAGGGGGCACGTACATTCGTGAGTGGGTGGCTCAAAATAAGAATTAATACTGTAAGGGAAATGGGTCATAAGTAGTGCTCGGATTTATATGCGCTGAAAAGTATGAATGTATGCATGCATACATGCATTAAGAATCTGATAAATATGCCCTAAAAACTTTAAAATATGCACGATAAATAAAATTCATTATTTCAACTTTCTCACATCTTTTAATCCTCCTAAAGTAATCTGATTATACAATTATTCTTAAAACATTAATTAACAAAGTTAATATTTACTACTGTCTGTTTGTCTCTTTCTCTTAGTCTATTTCAGCATCAGTTGCTTTTATTGCAATAAACAAATATTTTTCACAGTTTTCTAGAAGAAATGATTTCCTTCTGTCACTTAAAATGTTTTTATACGAAGAGAAAGAGCTCTCTACATCACACGAAGTCACAGGAGAGTACCGAAAAGAGGCTATGTCACTTACAGAATAACCATTAAGCTGTTTTTCGGATTCTCCTTGTAACACCTTATTCACATCCCGAAGAAACATTAAACCTGGATCCCTTGCTTCAGTTTTTTCAATTCTGTTGCGAAGACACTTTTCTATTTCTCCTGGTATGTCTCCGACGACAGCTGTTTCGTAGACCTCAAGGACAGAAAATAGGCACTGCTTTTTCTTCCAAGCGTGTGATTGTGGTTGGGAGTTTACTGAAATAGGTCCTAATAAACACTAATTTACTCTGGAGACTCTCCTCATTGCAAGCACTAATTGCAGCTGGGATACTTGCTGCTTCGTTTCTGTCCATCACGTCCAGCACCCCTTTCACCACTTCTAAATGATCACTGTAATACAGAGCTGCTTCTATCCATGTTCCCCACCTCGTGATGATCGGCTGTGGGGGTAAACGAATACCTGGCATCATTTCAGTAAATAATTTTACTCTTGATGGCGCCTTCACAAACACTTTTTTCACAGAGGAAATTAAGGCATTTACTTCTGGAAAATACGCTCGAATTTCTTCAGCCAGTCGGTGAAGAGCATGTGCTAAACAAGTTATGTGAACTGCCTTGGGATAAAATACCTGCAAAGCTTTAACAGCCTTAGTCATTTATGCTACTGCATCTGTAACTATCACCAGGAGTTTTTCCTCGTTTTCTTTAGCGGGCCACAAAAACGTATAATGCATCACGAACAACCCTACCAATAGTAGAATGGTTTGTTTTTTTCCAGTGCTCTGGAGACAACGAGATGAGGTGTTCCTGGTTCAGATTCCGCCATTTTTCCGGCGACAACGTTGGCAATATATCTCCCACATGAGTCAGTCGTTTCATCTACACGTTTGAATCCCGAATATCACAAGTGTAAAATGGGGGGGGGGGGCAAGAGAGGATAAGTATAACAAAAAATGTTACTTGATCGTAAACTCGTTGGCGCTACAGGCCATACGAAATTTTATGTTTCGATTTTAAAATATTTTTGTGTGATAGATTAAAAATTCTTAAAAAATTGAAAAGTTTTAATGAAACTTAATTGGAGGGTGGGGGATATGGGGGTAGCTGACATGCAAACTAATTTCATTAAATAAACGTTTGAACTTACTTCTTCATAAACTTTGCCAAGATAGTTTTTCCTTATTGTTGATTCTTCATGAACTTTTCGTTAGGTATATTTTTTGAGGAACCCTCAAAATTCCACATTATTTAATTTACTGAAAAGGATGTTGGCTGAAACTAAAGTTTTGCAGAGATCTTTCGAAAAATTATCATTGCCATCGTTTCCACTTCTGCTTGCAGAAATTGCTGCTGGTAAGGTTGTCTGGTTGTTGGAGATATTTTTATTAGCAGAATTTCTATGAGCAGCTGTTTGTAAACGTTGTGTAACCTGGTATTTTTTAACACAAGGCACCTATAACAATGGTATGAAAATAAAGTGAGTTTATTTTCATTAAGTAAAAGCCTAACTCGGAAATCACATTGATTTTTAACTTTGAGAAAGCAAAAATAGAACGTACGTGCTTCTCACACACTTGGCACAATACAACATTTCCATCTGTTGTTACAGTAGGATTTCCATCAATCCATTGTCGAAGTAAATAAGCTTTACTGTTCTTCTCCTTCGGCATTGTGGTAATAAGGTCTCCTCCTGCGCGCACTTCAGAAATCACGAAGAGCAGCACACTAGTTAATGATTTATAGGTAGCTGACAATGGAACTTTCTCACTCTTGGAAATGTCATTGTTGCCGCCGGCGGCTTCGTTTGTTACACAATACAAACAGTACTGACTTTTATGACGAGATGGCCGATCGAACTTTAAAGGTTTGCCACATGACTGTTGATCGCTATTTAGTTTTCGTTAAGGTGTCGAGAGACATTTTTATAGTACAGGAACCGCTCATTGCTGATTGCTATGCTAGCCTCATTTTAGGCGCCCTTTAATGGATTTGTAAATATGACAGAAGCAATTCTACTCAAACAAAGCAATAAAAGAGAAATTTGCTCAGGTCGTACTCTTCTTCTTAAATTATTGTGGTGAAATACTTGTATTTCAAGAATCATTGCTGCAAAAGTAAAATATATGCATAAATATGCAAAAGTTATTTATATATGCAATAACCCCTTAAATATGCATTTATATGCACTATCATGCAAATATGCAAAAATCCTAGCTCTAGTCATAAGTATAGTTACGTCGGTACATACTCAGTTGTATGCGGATAGCGGCACGTACGTTCTAAGTACTATCATTCCTCGTGGCGGCATAAAAAGAACTGTGATTAAAATGCACTTATTCATCTGAGAAAGAAAATAATTGGACTTCGTAATTACATGAAACTAAAGATTGCAGGTTCTGAATGTCGCGGCAAATATGATCTAGATTATGAAACTGACATTGGCGGCCACGGAGGGAAAGAGATGAACTCATTCACGCGCCTCTATTGTTGAGCAGCGCCGTCGTGAAGATCTTCGCCTCCACCTAAGTTCTACATACAAAATTAAAATAATAATAATCTTCCAGCTGCATTCCAAGGTACCGTAAATGAGAAAATCGTATTGTTTGAGAAGTTGCTTTCATTATTTAGCACAATTTCACTTGCAGGGCACTTCGTTTATACGTCTTATAACCAGGACATGAAAACAACGAAAGGTAGCTATTACTAAAACTAATAAACGAAGAGCGTAAATCTTCTTTTGTCCGTCAGTGCTAAGTGCTATTCAAATGAATCTTTGGTATGAGAGTCGAATAATTATCTATAGTTTTATCAATAAGAAAAAATTATTAAGTTTCCTCACAACTTCCACGAAGTCATAAATCTGCTCTTGCAGAGGCGGCTTCTTACTTAATCGACGGCGGAATGCACGTTGCTGTTGAACAATAGATTGACATAGCGCAAATTCCAGCACACAAAATTATCTCTCCTTTGGTGTGGCCACGCTGCTACAAACAACAGCGCAACTGTGTCAAAACTGTGAAGTTCTCTGTCTCCAGAGACATTCGCGATGTGTTTCGATCTTTTATAGTTTGTAATACACAATTAAATCCGTTCTTTCTTTTTGAATCGCCCGGTACATCAACATTCCTCAGTTCTCTGTTTTTATGGTTCTCTTCATCAGTCCGTATAGAAAACAAACAATTAGTAGTGGTTATCGTGCTGTTTCCAATTCGTCGGTCTAAGATATACCCAAGTACCACTTCATTAGCTAGCGTTTGTCCCACGTATTTCCAGTTATTTTCTCACTGTGAGAGCTAAAGACCTCCAGTCTCTTTGTCCCGCCATGACGCAACTTCTGCTAGATGTCAGAGATAAGATATTATCGACTGACGCGTTTCTTACATTTGTTTTTTGATGTTATTGACGTGTTTCACAATGAAACTAAGTGTATTCTGTAGTCTGTACTGAGCTATCTTTGTCGGGTACATGTCATCGTGCTGTCAGGCGTCATGAACAAAACAACGATAAAAAAAAACCTATTTATGTTTTAAGTATTGCTTCAAATTAAGCTCCGTTCCTGAGCCGTCAGCGCCTCTTGATAACAAGCGGGTAACCTGGGCTATGTCGCCACACCAAAGGGTTTGGTGTGAAGATCCAAACTACGTCTACCCAACCTTGTGAGAGCAGCTAAGGAGTTACCTGAAGTGGCACTTTCAACAGCTGACACTAATAGCCCGTGATGAAGCACCATACAGTTCCTTTTCTACTATTTCTGTTCTTTCCGTTGATCTAGTAAGTTTCCCGCTAAGTTTGGCAAAGGTTTGCCTGTGAAAGCAAATCCGGATATGCCCTTATTTAACAATCATGCCGTCGCACATACAATGTTTCGACCTACGAATCAAATTTAAGAGTACGATCTGACAGAAAACTGTATGTAGAAAATTACCTAGGAAGTGAACCTAGCGCAACGGTTCACAGTGGGCGGAGTAAAAGGAAACTTGAATTTAAGTCAGCATCAGGGATCGTACCAATTATCTCAACAGGATTAAAAGTATTAAGGGGCTCCGGAACGCCCTATACTTGCAATGTTAAAATAACGCTTATAAATTACATCTTTCCTCACAAAGTATTTGAGGTAGGAAGTTGAACTTTTTACAGATTATTTATTGGAATATGGGCTACAACTTAACACAGGGATTTTACAAAATTTTAGTTCAGTTATTAAAGATGATTTTTTTTCAATTGTAATGAAAATTCACAACATTTTTTTGCAATTTTTTATTTATATATTCAAAAATATACAGTTTTTTGGAAAAAGGCTGTGTTAAATTATGCAGAAGGTACTGTGTAACATTTACTGAAAGTTTGAAACAAATATGTTTGGAAGATCCTTAGAAAACATGTAATTAGTATGAGAAAATAAAAGTTTTGGGAATCGAGTGACAAAGATTGGATTAACTTTTTAGTGCATTCCAGGTCCATAAGATGGATTATCTTCATCCTCTGCAAACTCCTCCTCCAGCTTCCTCTTGTTCCTCCTCCTGTTTACCCTTGCTTGTATTTCTAGACTCTTTACAGCTCTGTCTGCAGCCCGAAGGCGTTCCTTGTCTAAAGCAAGCATCGCGCGTTGTTGTGTTCGTAGATTTTGCTACCATTTTCTTCAGTTGCAGTTACTGCAACACTGTTCCAAAAGGTGGTCATGTATGAACACTTATCACATTTCAGTTGTATTTCACTAGCAAGTCCTACGTGCTTTATTATGGAGAGTTCCAGACCAACTTCACTACAATGAATACATCTTACACAGTTTGAAAAAATTCCTTTGAGAACCGACATATCAAATATTTCATTCACATCCGATTCGCCCATAAAACATTCATAGTTTTCACTCATTGAACCAAGCTTCTTCTGTGAAGTATTTTCTTTCCCACTTTGATTGCTATGGGCAGGTGTACTTGAGAGGTTAGGTTCACTCACTTGGTTATCGTCTTTATTGTTTACAGTAATAACACATACCTTTGGCTTTCCAACATTTCTCCTTTTCTTAAAAGCCTATAGAGGATTTCTAATAACTTTACTTTTACTCATTATTATACTTCAACAAAACAGAGACTCAAGAAACAGAATTAATTACGAATATTTTCGAGCTAACGACAGAGTAAATAAACATGAAACAATCGACAATCACACCAGCGATATATATTGAACCATCACAGGTTAGCCACAACACATACTTTATCTCACATCACTAAAATGTACCTGATGAACATGGACGTTAATAATAATACCATTTGACAGCAGTTTAACAGCGCCACAGTGGGTCACGCCCATGTAGAACACATTTCAAAAAAAATTTAAAAATAGTTGTAGCCTTCGGAATTGAATAAATTATATATCTATTAAAAGGTAATAGTCTGCAGATTCAGAAAACGCAAAAAAGTAAAAATTGAACTTTTCATGATTTTGAGCCTTTCCGGAGCCCCTTAAAGTCACAAGCCCTACGGGGATTTACAGTGCAAATGGGCCTGTGGACCCGAGTTGTTACAATGATACGCAAATGTAAGGCAACCACTAAACATACGTTCCTTAGAACATAGGACCGCGGCTCCGCTACCTACGTCTGCACCAAAAGCTACCGTTTCTACTGAAAAGCATTCAAAGAAATGTGAAGTATGAAATTCGTAGGGACTACTACTGTTTTTATGTAAATTGCAATAACAAAATGATGATGCTTTACCAATTTCGGAAGGAATATACGAGGGTCACTCCAAAAGAAATGCACACTATTTTTTTTAAATCCATCTTCTATTCTACATGTTTGAAAGTTTTACAGTGTGTAGATACATCCTTTAGGAACAATATTTTCATTTCTTCACATAATTTCCATCCCTCTCAACTGCGTTACGCCATCTTGAAACCAGCGCCTGTATACCCGCACGGTAAAATTCTGGACCAACCTGTTGGAGCCATTGTTTGGCAGCGTGCACAAGGGATTCATCATCTTCAAACCTTGTTCCACGAAGAGTGTCTTTCAGTTTCACATGGAGCCACGTCAGGAGCATAAGGCGGGTGTTTCAGTGTTGTCCATCCGAGTTTTGTGATCGCTTCCATAGTTTTTTGACTGAAATGTGGCCGTCCATTGTCGTGAAACAGCAAAACATCCTGCTTTTGCCGATGTGGTCGAACACCACTCAGTCGAGCTTGAAGTTTCTTCAGTGTCGTTACATATGCATCAGAATTTACGGTGGTTCCACTTGGCACGATGTTCACAAGCAAGAGTCCTTCGGAATCGAAAAACACCGCAGCCATAACTTTTCCAGCAGAAGGTGCGGTTTTGAATTTTTTTTCTTGGGTGAATTTGCATGATGCCACTCCATTGATTGCCTCTTCGTCTCTGGTGAAAAATGATGGAGCCATGTTTCATCACCTGTCACAATTGTTCCAAGAAATTCATCTCCACCATTCTCGTACTGTTCCAAAAGTTCGCTGCGTACTGTTTTTCTTGTTTCTTTGTGAGCCACTGTCAACATACTGAGAACCCACCTGGCACAAACCTTTTTTAACGCCTACACTTTCAGTATTCTGCAAACACTTCCTTCCGCTATCCCAACGTAGCGTGACAATTCGTTCACTGTGGTGCGTCTGTCAGCAGTCGCCAATTCGTTAACTCTCTGCACATTGTCTGGAGTGTGTGCAGTACGAGGCCTGCCGCTGCGAGGACAATCCTCAATATTGCCGTGCCCGCTTTCGTCACGTAACCTGCTTGCCCACCGAGTAACTGTACTGCGATCGACAGCAGCATCTTGGTACACCTTTTTCAACCTCTTGGGGATGTTTCCCACTGTCTCGTTTTCGCAGCACAGGAATTCTATGGCAGCACGTTGCTTCTGACGAATGTCAAGTGTAGCAGCGATCGTGAAGACATGCTGTAACGGCGCCACTCACGTGAACAGGTCGAACTAAGTTTGAAAACAAGCGGGAAGGATGTATCTACACACTGTAAGACTTTCACACATGCAGAATGAAAACTGTATTTCTACAAAAACAGCGTGCATTTCTTTTGTAGTGACCCTCGTAGTACAAACTGTCATCTTATCGCATTCCAACCGCTAATTCCAAGTCGGCCTATTTCGTTTAAGTAGAAAAATGTGTGGCAAGAAATATTATTGGAAATAGTAATTAAATGTAAATTCATACATGGTTGAGTCACGTTAATGTGACCGCAGCTTATGTTGGACGTCGACGTCCAATAACTGCTCACAGACGGAAGGTGGCAGCACTAGCCGTGCAGGGTATGCGAAGCGTAGCGGAGGGGATGCGAAAAACAGCGCAGCTGCTGCCGTAAAGCGGAGATGGACCGACAGGTCTGACGTCGAAAAGAGCACGGCCGTTGGCTTCCCGGCCAAGGGCGGAAGCAATTCCGAAGCGGCTAACAAGGGGAGGCTGCCAACTGTGAAATTCAGATTCGATTCATACTGCCCGTAATAAAAGCTCATGGCCAGAGGTGTAATGTGGTAAAGCACCAAGATGCACTTCTCAGCCGTTGTCGAGAAAATCGACAGTTAAAAGAAACCGTTGCGGTGAAATACTCTCTACGAGTAATAGTTTTTTTAAGCGTCGTGGCGCAGCGGTAAGCGCTCGGGTTCGTAATCCGAAGGTCGCCGGATCGAATCTCGCGCCATGCAATTTTTTAATTCAAATATATATATATATATATATATATATATATATATATATATAAAAAAAATTCCCGGCAATCAGTTGCAACAATTATGCATATAATAAGTTGTTGAAAGTCGTTTGTCGTGGAAAAATAAAACTTGAAATAAAACATAATATCACAAATAATATTCAAGTGGATACAATTCATTGATAAGTTCGGTATACACTCGCACATAATTAACGATTAGTGACCAGAAGTAGCTGGGGTGTCGCACGAACCAGAGTGATAGTTATCATAGAAACATGGAAAGCAGAAAACAGCACGACATAGAGCACATCTGATAAACGATGCGTTTTTACAAGAACAATTGCTTTTTAATTATCTGTTGGGAAACACACCTGATTGACATTCTGAAAAATTGTTCTATCGTTCGTCAGGTTTGATGCATACCACGCGTATCGTATCGGCAAAAATCGGAGAAGACAATTGGTGGTGGACGATGGATTGGATTTATTTCAAGTATATATATATATATATATATATATATATATATATATATATATATATGTGTGTGTGTGTGTGTGTGTACATTTGAATTACAAAAAAAAAACAAATAATAAAAAAGGTGCATGGCGAGATTCGATCCGGCGACCTTCGGATTACGAACCCGAGCGCTTACCGCGTAGAGAGTATTTCACCGCAACGGTTTCTTTTAACTCGACAACGGCTGAGAAGTGCATCTTGGTGCTTTGCCACATTACACCTCTGGCCATGAGCTTTTATTATGTGCAGTAATGAATCTGAATTTCACAGCCGGCCGGTGTGGCCGTGCGGTTCTAGGCGCGTCAGTGTGGAACCGCTACGGTCGCAGGTTCGAATCCTGCCTCGGGCATGGATGTGTGTGATGTCCTTAGGTTAGTTAGGTTTAATTAGTTCTAAGTTCTAGGCGACTGATGACCTCAGAAGTTAAGTCGCGTAGTGCTCAGAGCCATTTTGAATTTCACAATTGGCGGCCTCCCCTTGTAAGTTTGGAAACTGTTGGTGTGCCGCCATGGTCAAAGGCTACAATGCATGGCAAAATGGCGCCATCGAAGCTTGGCGCCGAGGCAGTTCTGGTGGACCACGGGTCATAGATGACCTTCCAGAAGGAGCAAGGGGCTAGCAAGTGTCTGTTCAGCGACCGTTCAGCGAACATTGTAGCGTACGGGCGTCCGCCGGAGGCGCCTGGTTGGTGCACCCACGCTGATGCCGTTCAGCAGCGACAACGGCTGGAATGTTCACCTCAGTACCACAACTGAATGGCGACAGGTGACCTTTCAGATTAATCGTGTTTTATACTCCATCGGACAGATGGCCGTTGATGTGTACGGCGTGAAATGTCTGAAAGCAAACACCTTGCAACAATATTCGGAAGGATCCAGGCCGTAGGAGGCAGCTTTATGGTCTGGGGAATGTTTTCGTGGCATTTCCTGGGTGATTTCGTCATTCTGAAAGGCACAATGGATCAGCAAAAGTGTGCAGCTATCCTCGGGGACCATCTCCACCCCTACATTCAGTTTGTTTTCCCTCGGCACGATAGCATCTACCAGCAGGACAACGCAACGCGCACACAGCTCGCGGTGTACGTATGAGGTTCGGAGAGCAGCAGGATGAGTTTAACATACTTCCCTGACCACCAAACTCCGCTGTGGGCCCACCTCGATCGGGCTGGTCGCGCCGTGGATTCTCAACCGAGAAACCTATCGCAGCTGGCCACGGCATTGGAGTCAGCATTGCTGAACACCTCTGCCGGTGCCTTCTAAAGCCTCACTGGTACCCTTCCCGCACTCCTCGCAGCGATACGCACTTCAAACGGTGGCTATTCAGGCTTTTGACAAGCAATCAGATTAATGTATCTGGACAGTGTTCAAAAATAGTTCAAATGGCTCTGAGCACTATGGCACTTACCATCTGAGGTCATCAGTCCCCTAGAACTTAGAACCACTTAAACCTAACTAACCTAAGGACATCACACACATCCATGCCCGAGGCAGGAGTCGAATCTGCGACCGTAGCGGTCGCGCGGCTCCAGGCTGAAGCGCCTAGAACCGCTCGACCACACCGGCCGGCTTCGGACAATGTATAAATGACTTTAGAGAAGTGAGGAAATCACCGTGGCACAAGTCTTACTGGTGCCCAGAAGACACGTGGCACATAGAGTTCCAAAAAGCAAGAAAAGAAAAAAACCACCAAACAACGAGTGATCCATACAAGTCGCAAAGCATTTACTAAGGTTCACTAGTAGGCAGTATTATCAAATTGACTGCATTACCATTCAGATGGATAGCAAACAAACTCCGTATCGAGCCTCAAGACATACTCGCCTCACAAGGACAGAAAGACCTAACATCAACATATGAGACGTGTGTCCAACACCCGAAGTTATAGTAATGTCCGCTGCGAATCTACACTACATCTACGTGACTGCTATTCACAATAAAGTGCCTGGCAGAGGGTTCATTGAACCACCTTCAAGCTGTCTCTCTACCGTTCCACTCTCGAACGGCACGCGGGAAAAACGAGCACCTAAATTTTTCAGTGCGAGCCCTGATTTCTCTTATTTTATCGTGATGATCATTTCTCCCTATGTAGGTGGGTGCCAACAGAATGTTTTCGCAATCGGAGGAAAAAACCGGTGATTGAAACTTCATCAGAAGATCCCGTAGCAACGAAAAACGCCTTTGTTTTAATGATTGCCACTCCAATTCACGTATCGTGTCTGTGACACTATCTCCCTATTTCGCGATAATACAAAACGAGTTGCCCTTCTTTGTACTTCTCGATGTCATCCGTCAGTCCCACCTGATGCGGATCCCACACCGCACAGCAGTACTCCAGAAGAGGGCGGACAAGCGTGGTGTAAGCAGTCTGTTTAGTAGACCTGTTGCACCTTCTAAGTGTTCTGCCAATGAATCGCAGTCTCTGGTTTGTTCTACCCACAATAATATCTATGTGATCGTTCCAATTTAGGTTATCTGTAATTGTAATCCCTAAGTATTTACTTGAAGTTACAGCCTTCAGATTTGTGTGTGTTACAACGTAATCGAAATTTAGCTAATTTCTTTTAGTACTCATGTGAATAGCTTCATACTTTTCCTTATTGAGGATCAATTGCCACTTTTCGCATCATACAGATATATATTATCTAAATCATTTTGCAAATCGTTTTGATCATCTGATGATCTGGACCGGAAGCCTTGCCTTAATTGATTTAAGCTGCTTCGTTACTCCTAGGATATCTACTTCTATGTTTCTCATCTTTGCAGTTGTTCTTCATTGGAATTCAGGAATATTTACTTTGTCTTCTTTGGTGAAGGAGAAAATAATTGTAGTTGAGCATAAACCACACCTTCGTCGTCAATTATTAACAAAATCGTAATGCAAGTGTGCACTTCCTGCACGTAACCAGGCTATCTCACCACCCAGCGACCAGCGGCATTAGATTGCAAGCAAGAGCTTCGTCCACACGGCGGAACACGAGAGTGTCTCTTCAAGCTCGCGACCTCGTATTAGTAGCGATACGGTTGGTCGGCTCCCATGGAACTCAGAGAAGACTTCCTGGATGCTTCACAAGGTGTCCTTAAGATAACGAAGTTGTTCGTAATCGATACTAATTGCAGGACTGCATCTTTTCAGTCAGCCTGCGTCGACCAGTACGCGAAGACAATTGATATATACTTCTGACGTCGTCAGCATGATGGCGATCTGTAGTATTATGAACACTGAATAAATTCTCAACTGCCAAGATCGCTAAAATCACTTATTCATGCAGATGACCGGTTTCGGCAAATCTCTGTAGCCATCTTTGGATTTATTTTCTTCCTGGCTTTTAACAAGGAGTGGAAATCCCCAACCGCCTGGCTAGGCAAATTCTTATACAAAACAGTGTTCGTAGTACCACAGATCGCCTCAGCAGTGACGATGTCAAAAGTATGTAAAGATTTGCCTAGCCATGAAGTAGGGGATTTCCACTCCTTGTTAAAAGCAAGGAAGAAGATAAATTCGAAAATGGCAACAGAGAATTTCCAAAACGGGTGATCTACCTGAATAAATGATTTTAGCTATTTTGGCAATTGAGAATTTATTCAGTGTTCAGAAGATAATTGAGTTGAACAGTAGCAAATAAAATAATGGAGGCTGCAGTGCAACAGCCAACTTTCAAAGAGTTTTGCCTTTCGACCAGTTCCATATCAATTACGTCATCTTTTGGTGGGCATTCCCACTGGTCTTGCAAACAGTAAAATCAGCTGATCATCCAGATTTCGTCTGCCCGGATTTCTGGAAGGCGTTCGATACTACAGGATGTAACAAAAAGGTGTGGTCAATTTTTGGGAACCATTCCTCGCATTTAGAGAAACAAAAGGTTTTATATGGACATGGGTCTGAGGACATTATTTCCATGTTAGAGCTCATTTTCTACTTCACTTTGTAATTAAATTTATCACGGGATACACGACTGGTTTGAATCACACTGAACAAAAAAAAAGTTGTGTTCAATAATTCAAACAATATTGAAAAGAGAAAAAAATTTAGTGAGGTGGGATAAATCACAAAGGGAGGCCCACAAGGTTCAGTTTTGGTACCACTCTTTATTTCTTATCATGAGCTGTCGAGAATCTTCAAGAAGTTGTGCAATCACGTCGTCAACAAAGATTTTCTGTCAACATTTAACACAGCACTGTAGGTGACCGTTTGTTAGGGCCTCATGTTCTTCCATCCAAGCGCAATGGAGAAACTTAGCATTCTTTCTTAGATAATACTGTCCCTGTTCTGTTAGAACATGTGCCTTTACGAGAACGTCAAAACATGTACTTTACGCAAGATGGAGCATCTCCTCAATTCAGTTTCAATGTTCGGCTTCTAAGTAACAGATTCCGTGACAGATGGATAGATAGAAGTGGAACCGGAACCACTTCCTTGGTCTCCTCGCTCTCTGGAACTAAACACCAGTTCTTTTATTTGTGTAAACATTTTAAATCTCTTGTGTGAGAAGCCTCAGTGCAAGATGTAGAGAGTATTCGTGCCCGTATTGTGAAAGACTGCAGAACGTCACACAGTTTTTCAGTGATACATGAGCGCAACAGGGACTCAATGCATGGGTGGGTTGATGCATCTATCCTTACTAAAGGAGGGCACTTTGGACATTTCATTTAGGAAAGCATCTCATACTGTTATAATATTATCTTCTTCTGTATGTTTTTTCCCATGATTAATGGGTTTAAGAGCTATAACATGGAAACAAACCACTGGACCCATGAACATATAACATATTTCCTTCACCTGTGTGTGTGAGTAACGTTTCATGAAAGTTTGGTCGTACCTTTTTGTTTCACCCTGTATACCACTCTACTGACTAATACTCAAGGTATTACCATACGGAGTATCTTCACAGACAGACGATGTGCCGGCCGCGGTGGTCTCGCGGTTCTAGGCGCGCAGCCCGGAACCGTGCGACTGCTACGGTCGCAGGTTCGAATCCTGCCTCGGGCATGGATGTGTGTGATGTCCTTAGGTTAGTTAGGTTTAAGTAGTTCTAAGTTCTAGGGGACTGATGGCCACAGCAGTTGAGTCCCATAGTGCTCAGAGCCATTTGAACCATTTTTGAACAGACCATGTAACGGGTGTAAGTGCAGATACTTCTATTGGGGACAGGACAGTACAGTGTAACGGACAGCGTTACACCATTATTTACGTCATGTGCCGATAATTATAGCTATTATATGTTTAATGTTTTTAGGTTTGTTAGTACTTCCAAGTACATATTACGAGAGCAAGTGATTCATACTTATTTTCCTCTGGGCAGCTGGTAGGTGGTGAAAAAGTGTCGATACACGAACGCAAAACGGTTACTCTATACTGATAGGAGTAGTCCACTTACTGGCGCAGTAATGGCCGTGCAGAAAACATCAGATCGTAAAGATTGCGAAGTGTTTGTGGGAAGACTGTTCGACGCAGAGAAAAAAACAACGCACTCACACACACACACACACACACACACACACACACACACACACACACACACACACATGTGTGTGTACATATTAAGGTACCACATATAAAAATATATGCACTTATACTCATTGAACCCTGTATGTCAGTGGCTCTGTGTACTTTTAACTAATAGAATCCATTACTTTAAATTGTATGGCGAAAGTTCAGCTGAAACGGAGGTACCACGAACAGTGGTACAAGGAAGCGTAACACTAATTCAGGTGTTCTCAATACACGAGAAAGATTTATCAGATAAGTCAGCAACGCTATCAGACTGTCCGCTGACGATGCTGTTGTCTAGAAGAATCTGTAGTCGTTGGACTGTCGTTCGTGGAATCAATTTAGCTCAAGATACAGGTGCATTTACATCTACATCTATACTCCGTAAGTCACTTTGCGGTATGTGATTTTTTGGGGGGGGGGGGGGGGGTACTTTATCTACCTCTGCCACTTTTCCTGCTCCAGTCGCGAGTAGTTCTCGGGAAGAACGACTGCCGGTAAACCACCGCCGCTGTTAGGACTATGAGAAATGGGTTTAGCCTATGCGAAAATGCAACAGAAATGCTAGGCAAATTCATGTAACCAGTTTGGAAATCCGGTATCCGAAGACGACTGTGGAAGGATTTAGCGTCCCGTAGACAGCACGATTGTTAGAGACAGAGCAGGAGCTCATATTGTTTCATGGGTGTGGAAGGAAATCTGCCTAACGCTTTCAAAGGAACCGTCCCGGTATTTGCCTGGAGCGATTAAGGGAAATCAAGGAAAACGTAAATCTGGATGGCCAGACACGGATGTGAATCATCATTCTCCCGAATGTAGATACATGGTGTCCCAGAAATGTTGCGGCAAACTACCACTTGTAGAGGGTGTCTTGACGATCAATTTGAGAACAGGAAGCAGTGTCCAGAAACGTCATCCGACGGCGCCACAGAGCGTCGAAGCTGTATGCGCCGCCGCCGGCGCCTGCTACTAGGCAACTTCTGCGGCAGCACGCTGTTGAACCGTAAACCGATCTTCTCGCAATGTTGCCTGTTATTCAGTGATCGCGGCTCATTGTCAGGATCGCCAGTCAACAAGATGGAGCTATCTGGTGCATAGACAACCCTTGTCTCCTATAAATTAGGTGCTCTGTGGCCTTCGTGGATGATTGTTTCAGACACAGGTTTCCGTCTGCAGTTTATTTTTGGCCTGCAACCCTCTAAAACCTCCAATGTTTTTCGGCATACAGGAGAAAAATAAACAGCATCAGCGTACAGATTCACGTTCTGCTGCTGACCGGTTGTCCCAGTGGCAAGAGCTGCCGCCTGCAACTTCGACGTTGTGTTGTGTCGCTGGAGGACGTTTCAGGACATGGCTTCCTTGCGCCGATTTTTGCCCCAAGACTCCCTTTACAACTTCACGAAGTCAGTCGGATCATTTCCTGTTCCATTGCAAATAGAACGAAGGAAAAACGACTGCGTATATGCCTCCGTATGAGCAATCAAAACCGCTAGGAAAGATAGTATTCTAATTTAAAAATGAAGCAACGGATAACGCAACAACGGTGAATTGCCATGGAACAATACGTGCACATTAGGGACTGTAAAACTTTCTTTTTTTTTGTTGATACTATGAATTCAGTTAGTCGCATGAAGTGCATAATGCATACAATGGATATGCCTGGATTGAAAATTCACAGAATATGGTCATTATCTCAGTGGTATGGATGAAGGATACTAAATAACGCTAAGAGAGAACTTCAATTATCATTCTGATTTATTTCGATAATATTTAATAAAACTATTACTCTCTGTGACAAAACATACATGAAGTCTATTATATTTAAGAAAACTACCACTCTCAGTGCCAAAACCTTCATGAAGCACTCACTATCTCTTGCATCTCGTCATGCCGGAAACATAGACAACACTTAGTTGTCAATTACATCCACTAATGATTAAAATGGGTAAAAATGAATGTTACTGAATGGTGGCCTCTTAACACCATTTAGTTACTGTCACACCTATTTAACGTGCGGAGAAGGGAAGGATACCACCTTTCACTCTCTCAAACATTACTTGTGTTACTTCACGTGCAGTACCATGCGGATAAGCTCATGTTGAAACCGCGTATTATGCAACCGCAGTGCAACGTGAGCAAACCAGCCCAAAAGCAAATACTAAAAAAAAATGTTGCATGGCGCGAGATTCGATCCGGCGACCTTCGGATTACGATCCCGAGCGCTTACCGCTGCGCCACGACGCTGTAGGAATTGTAAATCGTAGAGAGTATTTCATCGCAACGGTTTCTTTTAACTGTCGATTTTCTCGACAACGGCTGAGAAGTGCATCTTGGTGCTTTGCCACATTACACCTCTGGCCGTGAGCTTTTATTATGCGCAGTATGAATCGAATCTGAATTTCACAATTGGCGGCTTCCCCTTGTAAGTCTAGGGGACTGATGACCTCAGATGATATGTCCCATAGTGCTTAGAGCCATTTGAACAATACACTACTCTATATAAAAATGCAAAACTGTTTTAGGTTTCATCTACAGTGTATCAAAAAATGTGGTGAAATAAAGTCATATCACAAGATAATTTATTGCTAGGCGCTTACGCCGCTAGGTGACACCATTGAACAATATCCAGGTTAAGATACCTCATAGGCATGAACTGCCCATTATATAGAGACGGAACATAATAAAGATTTTTTTTTGGTGATCTCAGAACCGCTGCGATGAACCCAGAACTCTTGCTGCATGTTCACTGCGTAATACTATATATATGCCGCGCGGGGGAGCCGAGCTGTCTAGACGCCTTGTCACGGTTCGCGCGGCATTCCGTTCAACTGATCTTTCATGTCCTTTGCTGTTTCTGACAGAAATGGATTTTTGTAAATTGATTACATTTCCAGTTTTCTCCGTTTCCTTTACCGCTCGCCGACTGTACGGACTGGACGGATAACATGTGGGTAGGTTACACCAGTCCGCCTCCCCCCGGCCATCTCCCCGTTCCGCATTCTCGATTCCTGCCGCTCTTTCATGTCTTTCGACTCCTGCTACGGTAGTACGATTTCTGTACAACTTGCGGATAACCTTTCGCTGGCTATGCGTCATCCCTGATACTTTCAGAATTTCAAAGAGTGTATCCCAGTCAACACTGTCGTAAGCGTTCTGTAAATTTACAAATACTATAAATGTAGGTTTGACTTATTTCAACCCAGTCGTCAGGTCAGTATTGCCTTGCAGATTTCTGTATTTCTTCAAAACCAAATCCTTCGAAGTCTAACTGTACCGTACATTTCGTAGTTAACACTCAGGTGAGTACAAGTAACAAAGCCATCACAACCTACTAAAATGAACAGTGTTGGCATCGCCAGGGAAGATTTAGGCCAGCCTCAGAGAGCCTAATTCAGAACCACAAACCCGTAGCCACGATGCTCGCTACATATTTCCTCAGTCAGCAACTTACTCGGTTTATCGCACTCAGACGTTAGGAATGTTAACCTTTATCAGGTGCGCGATGGATTTAATCTGTGTCTAAACGTTTCTCAGAAATGGAAATGATTGACGTTTGATCTAGATAAACGATCCGGTCTGAATTTCTTTTGTACTTCCAGCAACAAGTTCTAATAAAATGATGATCTATTTTTTGAAGTTAGTTTAGAAACTGACAAAAAGGTTTTTTGTTTTATTTTTATCTCGAAGTGGAACTATTATCGTCTCCATCTGAAGAAGTAAATTGGGTTTCATACGCGACGTTTAAAAATCGCTACAAAATGAGTGACCCCATTTCAGCATGTGTCGCATCTCGCACGGCCGTACAGTTTCATCACCATAAATTGTTTTTATTACAGTGCCATACATCGGTTTACTTAAAATATCTGTATTAATACTTGGATGTCTGAATCGGCCCTTCTTGTATAACAGATCAACTCTTACAGATGTTTGTTTCGTTTTTTCATGTTATTCCGTTCGCACAAAGGAAGCTGTGTCCAGGAATTTAACTTCTCATACAGCTTAGTGACTTAAAACTATATAATTTACTCAGCTTACGTTTAAGCCTTTGTTTACCAAGCGCTCTTCATCAAACATGAAGAATTTTATAGTCTGTGTTTCAAGATTAAGAAAATTATTACACAAACTAATACCTACATCAGAAAACATCTTACACATAGACGAATTATTATACTTAACGAAATTATATTCGAGCTGATGTCTTCCTACTTTAGCTACTCTTATTTCAACACACCTTCCGTTTCGCAGTCACTACGAGTAGCTGAAGGCGATTTCTGCTAACAATGTACAATTAAATTGTAACCAAAGATTAACAAGTTTTCAAGTACACTGTTGTGCTTAGAAATGTCTGCATTGGCATTTGGACTATTACGGAGAAAAACATCTCTAAACAATAACCGACGAAAAACATCACTGTAGGTTTGCTTAGAGGTTCATCTTACAGCAGCTGTTATAAGCAATTATTATTAGTTGTCCAGTATTAAGCTTACTGCAGCTAAAGAGAATTCTTCGCCAGACGCATTTTGCTCTTCTTTATTAAGTATCGTCTGTGGCCATTCTGGAAATATGGATACATAATACGTCTAAATATTTTGGAATCTACAGACCGGAAACAGTATTTCTTTATAAAACTGACGTATGTATTTTGTATTATCCTTCTGAATCTTTGATGGGTTCATCTCATGCTTCATAGGAAAAGTTCTTTTTTTTTTTACTCTTTGAACATGGTGACGAGTTATTGTTGATTCAGAATTAGCCTCCACATCACTTTCAGCAGCAAGTTATTCTAAATAACAGTTTCATCGAAGGATAAATCCTATCGAAGATTCGTAAAAAAAAAAAAAATTTTGAAGTTTTGTAAAGCATCAAGTGGAAAAGCTAAATCGAAATCTTTTGTTTGCATCAGCTTTCGTATTGAACTTATGGAATTTAGTATTTTGTTACAAATAACTAATGAACACAAACTCTTAAATTATTTAGTATAATTTAATCAACCCAAATTCTTATTGAGTTGGTTTCTGTAAATGTTTAACACTGTGTTGTATACACCTACCAATTGAAATCTCAAAGGCCTTAGGCCATCTGTCCTACTCTCCCATCCAGTATCGCTCAATATTTTCTAAGCTAAACCTTGAACTTGTTTTAAAAGTATTTCCCATCGAAAGCTAAAAGCCCAAAAATTTAAATATATTTTTTAGACAAGATGGAAGAAATTAGCGGTTTTCAAGAATGCTCTTGCCATATAATTAACAGCAAGATAGGGAGAATGACTGCTACACGGGACATAGAATGCTCGCTAATTATACTGTTTAGTTCTGGATTACATTCCTGCTTAATCGCCCATCATATTGGACCCAGTTACGTATCTCTGCCCTCTCACATTCTGCAGATTTAAAACCAAGTCATTAAATTCTCCAATTCTAAAAGCAGACATTTGTATTCCTGTTGATCTTTTGACTGGTAAGTCGCCTCAAAAATTTCATTAATTTTAATTTCAGGGTCAAATTTATTGATTGAAACATATCTGATTACAAAAGTCATCTGCTCTACCTTACTAATGTATGGAGTGCAGTCTAAAATTTCGAAAAAATATTTGAATTTTTCATTTCATCAATAATATAAGACTTTACACTTTTATACAGAACATCTATTATCTTGCTTTGTATATTTTTCCCGGGCTTCCATAATGGAATCAAATTCAGATAGCAACTCAATAATTTTTCAGAACTGACCGCTATTATAACTTGTCGATTGTAAAATGGTTCAAATGGCTCTGAGCTCTATGGGACTTAACATCTGAGGTCATCAGTCCCCTAGAACTTAGAACTACTTAAACGTAATTAACCTAAGGACATCACACACATCCATGCCCAAGGCAGGATTCCAACCTGCGACCGTAGCAGTCGCGCAGTTCCGGACTGAAGCGCCTAGAACCGCTCGGCCACCGCGTCCGGCTTTGTCGATTGTACCTTGAAAAACCAGACCACTTTTGCCAATCATTTTGTTAATTGTTATGATTCATAGAATCACCTCCTTCCAACGATTTCTTTCGGCATTAGTAATTCCTTGAGCATCAGCAGCTATGATTTTTCAACACCTCAACTTTTGATTCATTTCTAGCGATGACTTTTGTGCCTGTATATAAAACCCCCTCTGAAAGAGAACTGACTAGACACCTGAAACTCTTGCAATAGAAAAAATAAACACAGTTTTGTGTAAACGAGTAAACTAGCTAGTCTCAAAAAACATTGCTTTACATTCTTGTACAATAATTTGAGCTAAAATGTCGACTAGTGCCATTGGCAGGAAATTTGTAATTTTGAAATGGTTTAGGTGGACTTTGTCTTACTAAGAAACCTATTTTGGTGTCTCCTAAAATTCGTGGGCAGAATGCTGGACCTGTAGGCAGAGTTTGTAGACGCTTTCTGCGGGCGTCACGTTGTTGTCAGTTTCTTGAATGCTTTCATCTGGTGAAGAGTTAGAGAGCCGTTAGTTCCAGATGACTCAGAACTCTCGTACGTTTGTTTGTCGCTGTCATCCTTTGACGATTCTGTATTTTCTGTTATGATCATACTTTATATTGGATTCTCGGGGTCGTCATTTGTTTTGGTACAACTCTGGATACATTTTTTTAATGCGCCAGTTTGTTTTTGCCTTTCGACTTCCTATTCCGGCATTCTTTTTTTGTGCTGGTAACTAGATCGTTTCATTTGACATTTTGGAAAAGGCGTGTGTGTAACTGAAATTAAACAATATAAACTATAAAAACATAAAAGTCTAGATTTATCCTTGCTCTAAATAAGATTATACCGTAATTAACATAAGGTCAAAATTATTCTCCCGTCAGTCGACATGAAAAATATTTGTCTTCTACACAAAATATTTTTCGTATCATAAAAGAAAGCCTACTGATTATATAAGTATTTTATAATAACAAATATTTCAGCAAATCGTAAATAGTGATTAAAACAACATTTTACTCACATTTACAGCCAAAATGGAGCCCCGGCCAAATGTACGGGTTGCCCGCCCCTAGAGCGGTTTCTGAGCGTGCAGCACATTTCTGTGGTCCTAAAAAATAAAAGAACAATATGTGATATGGTATAAGGCAGCCGAAGAACAAGGGCAGCCATCATGACAGAACTGAAGCTGTGTGTTTGTGAAAAACTACAGTGGAAGTAATGCATTCACAGGTTGGCAATATTCACGCTGATCTTCAAAACTACTACACGGATTTTATGGGAGTTTCACTGGTAACTTCAGCGTAGATAGGGGCACCGTAGGGGCTTTATTTGAACAAAATTGGAGCACGAAAGAAAAAGTTATTCGTACATGTTATACAAATTTGTGTATGTATCTACGTTCCACATCTCCTCTGAAACTACTGGGCCGATTTCAATCAAATTTTGTACACGGTTTGGAAAGAATTGCTTTGGGAGTAATAACCACCTACCCATCCAAAGGGTCGCGGAAGTAAAAGTGTAGGTCACGACGCGCAAATAACCATATTTCATTCATCCAGTATTTGAGAATGAGAGTATTTAATGACATCCAACCAACTTTACACATAGTGTGAAACCTTTGAGACGCTTTACGTCGCTAAAAACCTCCAAAAATAACGAAAGGAAAAAAAGGTTCACGACTTACTACATTTTCGCTGTTCACGCAGTGAAACTGTGACATGAGGCGTGACGTCATGACCTTTACATTTACTGCTCCTTTGTGTTTGCAACACACTTGGCAGACAGTGTCCACACATGCTGCTGAATGTACCTACAAAACTGCATCATTGAACGACACGTACTTCAGGCGATGTGAGGGAAGGAGGGGATGGACAGTGTAGGGAGTGAAGGAGGTGGATAGAGAGACGAGGGAGAAGAAGATTGACGGAGAGAGAAGATACGGACGGCGAGGGAGGCGACGTGGAAATGTACCAGTAGAACTCAAATAAATAAATACCAGGGCTAAGCTAGAGCACACAGTCTCGTAACTTGCCCCACACCTGTGGTCGTCCATCCCTATGGCTACTGGGTTCACCCGAGCCACTATCTTGATGGAAGGGGATTTTGCTCTTTCTGTAGACTGTCCAAACTTTTTTACTCGGAACCCACACACACAAAAAAAAGTTTTGCATCGCATTGGTTCCGAGAGTTCCGGAACCTGTACAGAAAATTGGAATAGAGATCAACATAAACAACATTTACGCCCTTTTTATTGTTCATGAAAACCACATATTGCATGTTGCACTACCATACAGCGAGACATTCAGAGATGGTGATCCAGACCGCTGTACACACCGGTACTTCTGATACCCAGTTGCACGTCCTCTTGCATTGATGCCTGTATTCGTCATGGCATATTATCCACAAGTTCATCGTCCAGATAGTCCCACTCCGCAACGGCGATTCGGTGTAGTTCCCTCAGAGTGGTTGGTGGGGCACGTCGTCCATAAACAGCCATTTCCAATCTATCCCAGACATGTGCGATAGGGTTCATGTGTGGAGAACATGCTGGCCACTCTAGTCGAGCAATGTCGTTATCCTGAAAGAAGTCATTCACAAGATGTGCACGATGGGTGTGCGAATTGTCGTCCACGAAGACGAATACCTCGCCAACATGCTGCCGATATAAGTTGCACTATCGGTCGGAGGATGGCATTCACGTAACGTACAGCCGTTACGGCGCATTCCGTGACCACCAGCGGCGTACGTCGGCCCCACAATAAAGAAAGCCACGACAAAACAGCAGCGAATCTCCGCCTTGCTGCACCTTCTGAACAGTGTGTCTAAGGCGTTGAACCTGACCGGGTTGTCTCCAAACACATCTCAGACGATTGTCTGGTTGAAGGCACATGCAACTCTCATCGGTGAAGAGAACGTGACGCCATTCCTGAGCGGTCCATTCGGCATGTTGTTGGGCCCATCTGTACCGCGCTGCATGGTGTCGTGGTTCCAAAGACGGACGTCGCCATTGGATGACGGGATTGAAGTTGCGCTTCATGCAGCCTACTGCGCACAGTTTGAGTCGTAACACGACATCCTGTGGCTGCACGAAACATCCACTGCAGTAGTAGCCCTTGGGCGGGCTGAGCCAGGCATGTCATCGACAGTTCGTCTCTCTGTATCTCTCCATGTCTGAACAACATCGCTTCGGTTCACTCTGAGACGCCTGGACACTTCCCTTGTTGAGAGCCCTTCCTGCCACAGAGTAACAATGTGGACGCGATCGAAGCGCGGTATTGACCGTCTAGGCATGGTTGAAATACAGACAACATTCCTGGTGGAATGACGGAACTGATTAGCTGTCGGACCCCCTCTGTCTAATAGGTGCTGCTCAAGCTTTGTTGTTTACGTCATTGGACGGGTTTAGTGACATCTCTGAACAGTCAAAGGGATTGGGTCTGTGATACAATATCCCAATATACAGTGTCAAAGTGTATCTTCAGCAGTTCTGAAAACTGGGCTAGTGCAGAACTTTTTTTTGATGTGTGTATTGAGACGACGTAAGGGCTGGTGTTCCCCACGATGGAAGGTGTTTTCCTGGTCCTGTAGGAAAAGAACTTCTTAGAAGCCCCAACAGGACGCAGCACTATGCAGAAGGGTGCTGCTGGCAGAGGCAGCAAGCGGCCGGTGGATGTGCCTGTATTCCGATCTGCTCTTGAGGCTGATTGGCTGAAAGGCCTGAATGTTGAAATAATTTCATGGAGTGGCGTGGATATCGCAGAAGCGAGGATTCAGCTGGCGGACGTCGTAGGTACGGGAGGCAGCTATGTGCCCTCTGGAGATGATGTGGTGTTTCGAAGTGTGTAACGTTCTGAAGTCGGGAGTTAGTGAACCTTCAATGGTCAAAGAAAACGCAAACGCTATAAAATTCGAAAGTTCGGTCCTGTCTGCAGGAGTGGAATTCTGATTGGTCATTTTACAGTTTTTGAGGCAAGTGTTGAATTTTAGTGAGCGTGTACATTCTCCATAGTAAGAGCGTGGTAAGAGTGTAGAGCCATTGCTTACCTGTGTGTGGTGTTTAAAGAAAGAAACAGACTTGACCATGTGTAAAATAATGTAAATTATTTAAATTACATTTGTTATCATAGAATTTTGAACAGGTGGGGATTGTGGAACTTTTGACATACTGAGTTCCCTTCTTCTTTCTTCGTGGAGCTTAACGTCGGATGTTTCTAGCAACTAACTGGTTTGGGTGATGTGACTGTTTGTGGTGAACATTATCCAGCCCAGGCAAATCTAGAGAGCTCACGGATGCCATTACAGCGTATTAGTCATTGGTTTTGGAGAACTGGAAAGTCTAACACTGTTTGAAAGATGTTAGCAAGGTGGGTGAACCTCGTGCAGCAGTGCAGTGAACTGATCCTTTTCCGCCCAACGCTTCCTCACTAGTCTTTTGAGAAATGCGTCACGTGATTTGCCTCGTGCGTCACGTGATTTGCCTCGTGCGTCACTAGTGCGTAGATTCCGAACGCGAGAGATATTTCACGTGACACAGCAGCTTCTCGGAGGACGAGCCGGATGGACTTTTTAAGTTATGAGTCACAACGAATTTCAGCGCTTTGAGTCTTGATGACAAAATGGTTCACAAGTGCATAGCCAGATGTCAGTTTCCAACGAGCACTACATTTCGGCAAGCAATCATGTTATCATCATGTGATAGACTGGCTAACTAGGACTGTCTAGGCAATCTATCAGGGCACCTGATGATGGAAACGTTGTCGATTACCGAAATATTGTGTCCATTGGACACTGACATCAAGCCTTTCACCAGTGAATTATTCTGTCAGTTTCAAAGTTAATGCAGTAAAGCGAACCATGAATGGAAACTCGTTCCGCACTTCTTAAGTCAATAAATACAGTCATTGGTTGTGCAGACATGATGCATAAGTTAGTTGAATTCCGGCAAACTGGAACAGCCGTGTTCTGGAAGGATGTCTGCTGCACCCGTGTTACACCGTGTGCTCAGACCTGCTATCACTGCCAGTATCAGTGCATGTATATCGTATATCAGCAAAGATATGGCGCTGCCAATGTCGTGGATGAGCTAGTCCCTTATCTCCAAAACGCGTTCTCATAAAATGTGTAACATCGCGTCTTTGTTTCAATATTCGCTGTACAAATCCCTTAAGAGAAATGAAAAATCTGATCAGGTGGAGATTCGAGGAAGTGAAATGTGTTAATTAAAAATCTTAGGTCAACATCGCAAAAATATCTGTCTGATAACTTGTTTCAGCTTATTGACTAGCAATGTGGAAAGTAATATAAAATTATAATTTTGTTCAGTGGCTGATACATAATGAACAAACTATTTTTATATTGATCTGAAGGTGGCTCGTAAATAAGGCGAACCTAGTTTACGATAAAGATGTTTTTGCGATCTTGACCTAGGATATACATTTTAACGTAACATTCGCTTTTCTCTCTATTTGACAATGTCAAATAACAACAAAAGGAATAAGAATGATTAGCTAATGAATTAGTTCTTTAATTTCACGTATATCACGCGAATATAGCCGGGCATCGTCCTCGACATCAGCCGATATTTCTACAGACGAGTACCCGGTCATGATCAGAGATACTGCTGTGCATGGAAACTTAAATTCTCAGTCGGCAGGTTTATACAAGCCGCACATCAGACTGTGTATGCAGGGAGACTACCACACTGTAAATAATTAGAGCCACCACACAAGAAGAGATAGCTAAAATAAGAGCTTATTGACAGTAAAATATTAACAATGGCTGATGAAGTAGCTCTGTTGCTGACCCACCGTTGCTTCCTCGAAGGAGGGAGAAAGTGCAGAACTGCAGGTAAAATTAAAGAAAAACCCACGTGTCTATTAGTAAGTAATTGGAAGTGAAATCCAGATTCTCTCTGTTTTCATATTCCATAGGATGACCGGCACCAAGGCAATGTTCTGTAATCGCAGATTTGTTTAGCTGTTGTAAGCGTGTGTGGCGCTTGCGTTCTATCCACACGTCGTCTACGGTTCTGATACTGTTGCTTATGTATGACGAGAGCTCTCGAGGAAAGAGGTTCGGAGCACCTACTTGTAATCAGGATGGGAAACAGCTCATATAATCTTGAAGAATTAGCAATGATCAAAGGCATCAGATGGCAGAAGACAATGGAAACCACTACATTAAGGACACACGACGCGTATTCACGGAACATAGGGCCCGGAACTGGAAAAGTGTCATGATGATTACTTTTTATTGGCAAAAGATTCCGGATTAGTCCATCACTCGGACCTCCGGAAGGAGACGTTGTGTATTCTAGGAGAGGGGATTGGGGGGGGGGGGGGGGGAGAAAAAGATTGAATAACCAATGAAAGAGTAGCATTCTGCGACTCGGGCAGAATACTGTCAGAAGTCTGAACGTGACAGGGAAGCTAGAAAATCTGAAAAGAGAAATGCAAAGGCTCACTCTATAGTAGTAATTAGTGAAGTGAACTGGAAACAAAATGACACCCGGTCAGACGAATATACGGTATTATCAAAAGCAGGAGAAATCGAATAGCGGGATAGGATTGGTTATGAATAGGAAGGTAGAGCAGAGAGTTTCCTAGCGCGAACGGTCCCGTGTGACAGTTCTCATCAGAATCGACAGAAAATAAAAGCAAACAGTAGTTCAAGTATCATGTCCACTTCACAAGCAGAAGCTGAAGAGGTAGATAGAATATGATATTGAATCTTTAATTCAGTGTAGAAAAGAAGTTGAAAATACAGAGCGAATCCTTGCATGCCAGACATAAAAAAAAATTCTTTCACAAAATTTCGTTCGCGGGGTACCTTCGTCACAAAAAGGAAGTTAAAAAGTGACAATCTGGCAACAGTGTAACCACATGTATGGTAACCACTCCCGTCAGCACAAGTGTGATGTGATGTATAGTTGCTTCAGAGGATAGAGTTTCGGGTTAGCGTGCACGAAGAGGAGAGTTCGATCCTGGGTTGAGACTCATTTTTATGATTTGCTAATTTCATATTGTAATATACACCGTTTTTTTAGGTCACACGTATCTTAAATTTACAACATTTTGAACGCTTTACATAACAAATACATGGTTAGACAAATAAGAAATAGACAGTGGAAACAAATGACCTGTCACAGGACAGAAATACTACAAAAAGAATATCAATTTCGAGATGCTAAAGATGATAGCACAGTGCAATGACAAGAAGACACATCTACTTGTCATTTACACTACATGTAATATGAGCGCTCAGATGTCACACATTGGCAACCAGTGACAACAACAATGTCCTTATTAGTGACAACATGATGTTCACAATAGAATGCGTTGTACTCAGAACAACAGATGCTCAAAGAGACCTCCCTACACGTCTAAAGATTGCACATCCCGCCGGATCACACAGCTCTGGACCCTTCGCAGCAAAGCTGCGTCCACAGTAACAAGAGCAGCATGAACACGCGCTACCAATTCTTCCGCATTCGTCGGCGCAGTAGAGTACACGAGCTCCTTCAGGTGTCCCCAAGGCAGATATCCTGAGGATTTAGGTCAGGTGAACGCGGTGGCCGTACAACTGGAGCTCCACGTCCGAGCCGTTTCCCTAGAAATGTTCTGTCCAAATACCATCGCACATTCATTCCAGAGTATGGAAATGCACCATCATGTTGGAACCATTTCCTCCCTCGAACATGTAGTGGAAAATCTTCCAGTGTATCAGACGGACAGTTTGAGAGGAATACACGATACCTTCGTGCAGTCAACTGGCCAGGCAATATGTAGGGACCCAAACACCTGTCGCCCAATATTCCGGCCCAGCCGTTGATACCAAAGCCAACTTGATATCCACGGTCGTGGGTGACGTGCGGGATAAACTCACACCAATGGTGGTCATTGTGTATACCGAAGACACCCTCACGAGTGATTGCTTCTTCATGCGACCATATTACGGTGTTCACAAAGTCATCGTTGGCCTCCTGTTGTTGTTGGGACAGTTCACAGAATTGCATCCGCTGATGGCGACCTGCAGGATGCAGGTGTTGTGTGAGAGCATAACGATAGGCGTGCAGCCCGTGCTTATTGCAGCACATTAGCGACCTTGCGAGACACGCAGCTGCCTTGCTACGCTACGTCTACTTCACTGAAGGTTTTGGTGTGTGACCTCCAGAATTGCTTCCTCAGTAGCTGGAGTACGGCGAGTCCGTGGACGACCTCTGTCACGCGATGGTGGAAGGAGAGAAGCTGACCCCCGAAAGCGCAGCTCCAGACAACGAAACACATTTTTATCTGGGTGGCGTCGACGAGGCTATCTAGCAGCATATTCATGAAAGGCAACACCACACCGGTTATCAGATGCACCAAGGACCAGAAGCATATCCACATATTCATCGTCTGTGTATGCCATACGTCTGCCTCACTGGTTTACAGGTTTACAATGAGAAAATTCGATACGTGTACGCATGTACATTGGAGTCTGTCACTAGGAGCGTTACTCCGCTCGCAACTACTCCCTGTCTGGGGGACAGCGCACACAGTATACACACACCGTCAGTCCTGCGTGCTGTCCCACCTAACGCGCATTACCCCTCTGACAGATATTGTTCTGCGTGATTCATCCCGACACCGCTAATTGTGAAATGTCCAATTTCGAATTACATCATTTTCCTAACGGTAATAGCTGTGATGCTTCTACAATCCCATGTGTAGGATAATAATAATAATGCTTTGAGATACATATTAAACAGCATGCAGTTACTAGACTCAATGTTGAAAAACATAATCAGTGGGACCATGGTGGTAACACATACAAAGAGTATCCGAGTTTGTACATTACTCGCAAAGCACGTTGCTAGTGCTACAGGTAACGTAAGGCCCTAACGAAATGTAACGGACCTGAACGAGACAAGAATAATAGTTGGTACTAATCTATGGGACCACTGGAGAAAGTGAAACGTCTCTGTGAAGTCGTTTCATAAGACGCTTGTCGAATCCGGTACAACTTATTCACTTTACTACCTGATTTCAGCTCAATTCATGAACTCTTCCAGAAAGACTGTGCACTCAAATAAGCCCTATTGAATATTATATGTGTGTTTCAATGTGGAGTTTCGGTTTTGTTTTGTGGGAAACGTTGAGGCGGTCGTCTGCTGGGAGCAGACGATGTTGCTTCTCGTTCTAAGGAGAGCACAGGATGACACCAGCTTAGGTTTCCAATACCTGAACAGAGAGGCTTAACCATCTTAGTCGAAGGCTGTGTCGAAGGCTGTTTTTGTGTGTGAGGTTGGTGACGGAGGGCTACCCCTCTGGTAGCTTCCGCTGCACGGGGAGCTAGCTGATCTCGAAAGAGAACGCGCGGCACTCTTCGGTGAACGCTTGGTGAGTACGGATCGTAGCTATTAAGGGGGGTTTCAGGTGACAGGAAGCAGACTGAGTTAGGACTTCGTTACGTTTAACTGTTGAAATAAGAACTTAAATGAAGCGTGTGAAGCGAGTTATTTTTCCGAATGTGCCATTATTATATTGCTTTAAATAGGCGATTTTTCGGTGTTTGAGTTTTGAACGACGATGAAGTACAATTTCAAACGGTAAATCTGATTAGGAAAAGTTGGTTAGGATCACTTCAACCGTACGTGAGTGTAATACCGTGTCGAAGCGAGTATGATTTTTAATCTTATATTTTGTGGAACTTGCTTTTGTCTTTGTGTGTCGATTTTGTGCCACGTGTTTGGTAATCAATGACCCTTCTGGTCCACCACGGCACCGCAATAGGCTTTATTTTAACAGTTTGCTTCTTAAATGAGCTATAATTTCTGCAAGAATATCTGTCCTTTTGTGCGCTTTCTACAAAGCAGCACAACAGTTTGATTCGGAATGCACCACGTGCTCTAGTTCGGCCGTTTGCAAGCAGCAGACGCAGTTAGTATGTTGAATAACTATCGCACAACTTCGTGCATTGGTTAAACCTCTGTCCAGAATAGTGCATGCGTAGAACCGTAATGCGAATCTCACTGAGATACTTTTATGGTATGAATGCAAAGGAGATGATATCATTGTCTCCCACCCCCGTTTTCTATGTTTCTTCTTGCTGTAGTTAAATTGTGCTGTGTTACATTCTCACGGAATTCTTACTTAAATATTTCCAGTCAGGCATCAGTTATGTGTAGTTAGGGTGTGCAACCAAATACTTAGATACAATAAATAATCTAAGTGAACGATAAATTCTGTGATGTTGATCTTACCCACTTACTCCGATTTTCAATCCTGACTTAATTAAGTTGATTCATGCACAACATGGAGTGCTGTTTATCTGGATACTTAAAGAAATTTGCTTACTTGTAATTAAATTATTAAAGTAATTAAACTAATAATTTTCCAGTTCCGTTTTTTCTAAATGGTTAGGAAGCGCTTAGGCTGGTGACGACCCAGAACTTCTGAATTTTTTAATCATTTGTGTGAGAGAAGCAGCTAGAAATGCGAGATAACGTATATGGCTCAATGAGAGACGTCGTAAAGATAGTAATACGTTACAAAGAGTACAAAGAAAACAGGTTTCGCATCTAGTACATGATGTGGTGCGAATAAATTCACGCCCATGGCGTGGATAGGGCTTCTTTCAAAGCTGACTACTCCTCCAATTCTACGATTGTAGTATGTAAGTGCAAATGTTTGCTAGAGCACCCGCTGCAATCACTGTTGACGACTAAGATGCCAAATACCGTATCCTCTGGACTACAATTACCAAATAAAAAACATATGCCTCAATCCAGGGTCGAACCATCGATCTCCTGCATGCCAGCCCAAAACTCTATCCACCGCATGAACTGCACATCACATCTAGTACGTGCGCACAGAGGTACTTACCATACATGTGGTTACAGTGTTGCCAGACTGCCACTCTTTAACGTCTTTTTTCTGCCGGATGTACTCGCCGGACGAAATTTTGTGACACACATTTTTTTTAATCGTTGGCGTGTGAGGAGTCGCGCTGCCAAACCCTAGTGCGCGAATTTCGCTTCACCCTGTATAATAACCAAGGTGACTGGAACGCTGTAGTAGTGGAAGGTAGAGAGATCCTAGTTACGACAGAATGAAATGAAAGTAGAGAAAGACTGATTGAGTTCTGCAATAAAATTCACCTAATAAGAGCGAATACCCTGTTCAAAAATCGCAGGAGGCGGAGGTATACTTGGAAATCGGCTGGAGACTGGTACTATCCGAGCTGAATTACATCATGGCCAGACAGAGATTTTGATATCTGATATTGGATTGTAAGGAGTATTCAGGAGTATATGTAGACTCAGCTCACAATTTAGTAACGGTGAAGAATAGACTGCAGTACGAAAGTATGTTTAGGAAGTATGAAAGAGGAAGGAAGTGAGATACTGAAGTACTGATGGAGGTTGTTCCAGGCTCTAGATACTGGGACAATGAATAACGCAACAGGGAAATCAGTTGCAGACGAATGGAAATCTCTAAAAAGAGCAGTCACAGAAACTGAGCACATAAATGTTAGTACAAGAAAGTTACTTGCAAAGAATATTTGGCTAACAGGAGAACTATTTCAACTGATTGTCAGAAGAGGAAAGTACCAAAACGTTCGGGAAAAGACGGAAATAGAACAACATAGGTTACTTAGGAATGACAGAAATAGGAAGTGCAGAGAAACCAAGGCGAAATGGCTGCAGAAAAAATACGAAGACGGTGCACATCAAATATACGGAAGGAAAGATGCTAAATTAATATGGTCCCAATGCGACCCATCTTGAGCCGTCTAAAATCACATAAATTTAATTAAGCCGTTGATTATTATTTCCACTCAGAAATAATGACAGGTAGGAATGCTGTTGAATTGTATAGTTCAGAGAAATTCTGACCTAGAGCACTGCAATGAGATTTATCGACTCAGAGATAAAGATGAGCATCAATTTCAAATACGAGCTGTATGAGAATCATAAGTTCTGTAGGTTATTGACAAATTTACGAATAAAAGTAGATAGAGACACGGGCAAAATCCAGTAGGGACCTATCTGAACGAAGTGAAGTGGGGCAACTATGTGTGACAGGGACAGTCGTAAGACACATGTTAATTGTGATCGAAGCTAATGTGTTAGTGATCAAACACTTTTCCACTCTGTTGCCAATGAAACGAAACTGCTACTAAGTGCATCCGCTATGAAGACAAGACTATTGCATTGGGGCGTGAAATCAATTGACGGATTCCCTGTCACCCGGAGCAGCATACATTACCACAAACAGCGAAATTGAGCGTGTGGACGACGGCTGCGGTTCGTGGTCTGGTGCGTTGCGACGAGGCTGATGACGTGCGAGGTAGAGAGCTCCAAACTCGATCGCAAAACTCTATTTGTCACGGAGTAAGATTCTAACCAAATGCTCTCCGACAAAGTACGGAAGAATAAGTAATGAGCGACTCCTGCGACGATCAGGATGGCTCCCTTGTTTTCTTCGTCACAGCACCACCAGAGATTCTCCTCCACTGCGCTAGTTAACAGCCAGTCGCGGCCCGACGACAACTTTTCCGCCAGTCATAGGTATTAAACAAAAAAGTACGTCACCATAGCCGCCAAATGACGGCTGTTCCCGCCGCGCGGATTGGCCGTGCGGTCTGAGGCGCTGCAGTCATGGACTGTGTGGCTGATCCCGGTGGAGGTTCGAGTCCTCCCTCGGGCATGGGTGTGTGTGTTGTTCTTAGCATAAGTTACAGTAGTGCCTAAGTCTAGTGACCGATGACCTCGGCAGTGTGGTCCCTTAGGAATTCACGCATTCACACGGCTGTTCCCGCCGGTCTCCACGGCGGCCGTAATCGTGAGGTGAGGCGGGGTAAGAGTCAACCTTCCAGTCGCTGCCTCCACGAGATGTCTACGCAGGAAGCCCTGTGGCGTGGGCCACCAACGGTCTCTGCTAATTACACAGTCTATGGGAGACCCTACAACGGCGAAGCGTCAGCAGACAATGCCACAGGCTGTAGCGTGTGTCCTCTGTCCTCTCTCCCAAAACACGCCGCTTCGCACAGCGGCCTTCGCCCCTGCTAAACGGTGCCCGGAGTGTCCGCCAGCCGCCGATTGCTAACTTCAGAAGGCGAGCCACGGGCGACGATCTTAGGCGCTTGTCCCTACGGCAGGTTACTTGGCCCGTCCCCAGTCTGTTTACCGTCTCGCCGGTGAGGCTACTGTGTACGCAGGTCGCATTTCTGGGAATCCGTCAACTTTCTCCCCTCGCCGACAATGTTCAAAACTGGCAGCTGGAACATTAAAAAATGATACTTGTCACCCATGCTAATTATTTCTCTTACATGGCGGTAAGGAGCGTCCGATCACTGACTTACACAACATAGTATATTAAAGGCAGTTTGCATATATGCAGAACCAAACGTAATACCAGAAGATCGACTGGCGAGACGGATCTTACTAACATTGTGGGAGCGCCAGACCGCCTGCCATGCTTCTAGGAGTTATTCATAGTACAGGAAAATCAAAACAACTTTCGATCAAAAAAATGGTTCAAAGGGCTCTGAGCACTATGAGACTCAACTGCTGAGGTCATTAGTCCCCTAGAACTTAGAACTAGTTAAACCTAACTAACCTAAGGACATCACAAACATCCATGCCCGAGGCAGGATTCGAACCTGAGACCGTAGCGGTCTTGCGGTTCCAGACTGCAGCGCCTTTAACCGCACGGCCACTTCGGCCGGCAACTTTCGATCAAATTGAAAGCAAATGTAATAATATTATTGCAGTTTTTTTATAATACAAATGAAACAAAAATACTTAAAATTCACTGTTAAGTGACGCAACATGGAAACAGTATTTACAGCCAATAATTTTTGAACGGGCGATAGACTCTCACATGACACTTAGCCTCTTTAATAGGTAGGCCCTAGGCAGCACCTAGGCACCACGGTTCGCAGGGCTGGGACATCTACCATACGGATAGCAAGGTCAGTTATGCACGCAGAATCCCTAGGTCTGACAGGTTAGTGGCCACTCATTCACTTACGCCCAAACCACTGTCCACGTCAGTGCTCTGCTAACTTATCTAGCCTAAATGACTACAATGCCACTTCAACTAAGGCATTAGCGAAATCAAACTATATGGTTCTACAGACCAATTCAAGTCTCAAACAGCTATGATGTATACAGGGTGGTCCATTGATCGTGACCGGGCCAAATATCTCAGGAATAAGCGTCAAACGAGAAAACTACAAAGAACGAAACTTGTCTACCTTGAAGGGGGAAACCACATGGTGCTATGGTTGGCCAGTTAGATGGCGCTGCCATGGGTCAAATGGATACCAACAGCGTTTTTTAAAATAGGAACCCACATTTTTTTATTACATATTCGTGTAGTACGTAAACAAATATGAATCTTTTAGTTGGACCACTTTTTTCGCTTTGTGATAGATGGCGCTGTAATAGTCACAAACGTATAAGTACGTAGTATCACGTAACATTCCGCCAGTGCGGACGGTATTTGCTTCGTGATACACTACCCGTGTTAAAATGGTTCGTTTATCAATTGCGGAAAAGGTCGATATCGTGTTGATGTACGGCTATTGTAGTTTTTTTCGTTTCATGCTAATTTCGCTAGATATTTGGCCCGGTCACTGTCAATGGACCACCCTGTACGTGCAGACTGAACCAACGAATGAAAATTTGTACCAAGGGCAGGCTTCGAACCTGGGTCTGCTGTTCACTAGGCACTTGCGCTAACCAGTACGCCACTCTGGCACAGTGGTTTTGCCCTAGCATGCCTCTCTCCCTTATCCACATTCGGATTTTCTCTGCTTCGTGATGACTGGGTGTTGTGTGATGTCCTTAGGTTAGTTAGGTTTAAGTAGCTCTAAGTTCTAGGGGACTGATGACCATAGATGTTAAGTCCCTTAGTGCTCAGAGCCATTTATCCACATTCCCATTCACGCCTCAATCAACTTGCTATTCCCCCTAAACACAGCCCAAATAAGATCTTATAATATTTCATTCTAATGACACTGACTGTAGTTAAACTTAGATCTTAATTCTAAACAAGACTCAGCCCCTTAACACTAGGTGGACACCAGGCCAGTTAATACAAAGTGGTCTCGGCATACGATGGTGGCTTGTCCACAGACAGGGAAGTAAGCTTAGTTGTTTTTCTGACTTTAGTAATCACAAGTCAAGAGACGAAAGCGCGGCAAGGTGGGGAACGCCGTGATCAAGCACTAGCAGGACACACAACAACAACAACAACAACAACACTCAAACTGCAGTCCTACACTCACAGTTATACAGGGCGAGTCACTAACTATTGCCACCTAGAATAACTCCGAAAGTTTGATAGGAGCTGAAAGCGTTGTGGGACAGAAGTTGCATGGGACAACGGGGGAAATAATATGAAGTTGGTGTTTGTTGCTAGGTGGGGTCGCTTCAGACATATGATGCTCAACTATGTTGTTGTTGTTTTTTTTTGTATGGGATGCTATAGTTTGGTACTTATTTTCTGATAGCGGCTACCGAGATATCGAGACGAATCCAATGATGTGATACACTAAGGTTTTTGAAGGTCAACGAAGGTCACAAAGATGGCATGAACGTCCATTTACAGAAGGCGTTCGAAGTGATGACCATTGGTATCAACGCAGTGCTGCAATCTTTTTATCGTGGATTGAGTGATAATATCTACAAGTGTAGTTGGAATGTCTTTGTAAACAATGTCTTTTACGAATCCTCATAAGAAAAAATCCAGAGGTGTCAAATCTGGCGAACGAGCCGGCCACGACACATCTCCTCCACGTCCAACGCAACGATTTGGGAACTGTCTGTGCAACACATTTTTAGCCATCAACGAAAAATGTGTCGCAAACCCATCGTGTTGATACCACATCCTGTTCCTTGGTCCTACAGGTATTTCTTCCGATAAGAAACCTCATGTTTCTTGCAGGAATGTGGTGTACTTCCTACTATTAAGATTTCCATCGATGAAATATGGGCCTATAATTCTGTCCTACAGAATCCCACACCATACATTCACTGAACGGATTCTGGCGTGCAACTTGCCGCAGCCAACATGGATTTTCAGTTGCCCAATAACGCAAGTTATGCAAATTAACATTTCCATGGTGATTAAAATTCTTGTGGGTATTATGCCGCGTCATTGCTAAAAACGAACAACAATAATAAACTAAAACCAACGTTTCGGCCGAATTCCAACGGCCTTCCTCAGGGCACTGAGCAAGGCCGATGCAATTCGGCCAAAACGTCGGTTTTAGTTTATTATTGTTGTTCGTTTTTAGCAATGACGCGTCATAATACCCAGAAGAATTTTAATCACTATGACACCGGCCGCGGAAGCCTACGTTCTTATAACATTTCCGTGGTTCGTGAATGTAGCCCCGTCAGTAAATAAAATCAAATTAATAAATGTGTCATCCCTCTGAATCTGAAGTTGGGTCCATCGGAAGAATTCGATGCGACGCGTACAATCTGTACCAGTTAATTCTTGGTGGAGACTGATACGGTAAGGATGATATTTATGGCGATGCAGAACACGAACAACACTACTCTGGCTCATGCCAGATTCCCTTGCGATTTGAAGCGAACTCGAACCACAGTGCCAAGAGTAACAATTTGCGTTCCCTCGTTAGCAACTTTCCTGTGCAGGATATGTTTCCGATGCGTTAAAAGATCCAGTTGTTCTCAATTTATCATACACATATTTAATTGTAAGACGTGTAGGGTGAGTACGTTGAGGACATCTTTCAGAGTATAAGTCTCTAGCTGTCACTGAATTTCGTTGGCATTCTCCGTAAATGAGAAGCATATCGACTTGTTCTTCGAAGGAATACATCATTCACATTCGCTTGATTCGACGATACTAGTCTTACCGTTCCTGTTAGTGTTGTATTGCGAAACCGTCGAATGGTGTTTACATGTCAATCGCACGTTAGATGGATATGCCGTATTCGGCGAACATTTACTATTTGCACGATATACGAGAGAGAACTGTCAAGAGCATGTGCTTCGATAAGTGCCGATATGTTAGGGAGTACCACTCAATCCACGATAAGAAGATTGCAGCACTGCATTGATGCCAATGGTCGTCACTTGGAACACCTTCTATAAATGGACGTTCATGCCACCTTTGTGACCTTCAAAAACCTTCAAAGACCTTAGTGTTACACATCATTGGATTCGTCTCGATGTGTAGGTAGCCGCTATCAGAAAATAAGAACGAAACTATAGCATCCCATTTAAAAAAAACATAGTTGACCATCATATCTCTGTAGCGACCCCACCTAGCAACAAAACCCAACGTCATATTATGACCCCCGTTGTCCTATGCAACATTTGTTCCACAAACTTTTCAGCTACCATCATAAAATGGTTCAAATGGCTCTGAGCACTATGCGACTTAACTTCTGAGGTCATCAGTCGCCTAGAACTTAGATCTAATTAAACCTAACTAACCTAAGGACATCACACACATCCATGCCCGAGGCAGGATTCGAACCTACGACCGTAGCGGTCGCTCGGCTCCAGACTGTAGCGCCTAGAACCGATCGGCCACTCCAGCCGGCGCTACCATCATACCTTCTAAGTTATTCTAGGTGGAAATAGTTGGTGATTCACCCTGTAGTTGAGTATAGTGGGAATAGTACTAATAGAAGCCAGTAATAGTTCTCCTTAGTTATTTATAATGAAATAAAAGAGCGAACACGGCGCATATCAATCGAACAATTTAAATTAGGCACACCAAAGCGCGTGCATTCTAGACCGTTTAAGGAACTGACTGCGGAGCAGCAAAATGATAGAAGTTCGCAGTGTAACTCAAAAGATCACTCGGGCTCTTGCGGCACAGCTCAGGTTATCGGCTCATACAGTCAAGCCCGCTTGACCATGAGGCGATTTAACCTTAAGTGGCGCTGCCGGCTTTGACTCAGCCAGACACTCGAAACAGCGGTGAACCAAGACCTAAAACAATAAAACCCAGCAGAATTACGAATCGTGTCCTCTGTATGGCATGCCGACGGCTTCAGTCGACCTGACTTGACCCTCTGCCCGAATAGCGCACTCGTCTTGTAACGAGGTCAGTACAAGCCTTACCTCAGTTCCACGACACTGAACTCTAAAAGTACCGCTGACAAAACAGTGCATTAGAACAGCAAGTATAGATCGCGGACTGCACAACAGTTTACACACACACACACACACACACACACTCACTCACTCACTCACTCGAGCGCACGCACACGTTATAAAGTCTCCGGATTAGCAACAAAATGTTATTGTTGATCATCTCACGCAAGAGTAAATCCAATTTCCAAATACGTGATGTTAATTGCTCAGCACTGCACACTAAACCACGTGCAACATTATCCAGCACTGGCCTTACGATCGGTAGCACACGTAAACGTGCCTGAATAACGCCATCAAACCTTTGAGGAAAAACGCTCTAAGCACATTCGCCTATCAGGAAAGTACCAGATAATATATCAGATCGCTCTTCTGCAAGCAACGTGGCGATAGAAAAGCTGCCACAGTGACATCTACCGAGATACTTTCACGACCCACCGGCACATGGAGGTAAAACTATCGCCCGACTACCAAACGTAGCCAGTGCGTCCGGCGAGCTCAGCTGTGTTGAATGTTACGAGAGGAACAAACCACGTCCTCTGCTGCCGTAGGCCTCGGGTCACGACACGAGGCGCGAGGTGGTGTCACTTCCAAAGGGAGCACTGCACGTGTTTTCAAATTTCGAAACATGTAAGGACCATTCGGCACAACCTGACTCTCCAATTGACACGCCACTTTCGTCTGCTGCCGTCGGGCTGTGCAACCCCCTCAGTACTCGGTGGGTGGAAGGATTCTGCAGAGTTCTAATTCGAATCGTGTGACCGGCGCAACAAAATAGAGTGGCGAAGGCTGCACCCTCTGCCTTTCCGCTGCGCTCTCTGTAGTCTAGAGAGGGTAGTTCGCGAACGAACGGGTGCAAAGGAACGGTTCACCAAGATGAACGAAAGAACCGAGGAAAGAATTCCAAGGAACGATCGGTTCATAGTTCACTTCGGTCGCGGCGGTCACTTGGGCAGTTCTCGTTCCGGCCTCGGTCGCGTGCTCGTCTCAGTCTCGGTCTCCCTCGGCCGCACTCGTCGTTCTTCGCATGAGCGCCTGTCTCAGTTCCACTGTCGACTGCTCCTAGTTAGTTCAGTATCCAGCTGTTCGTTTCGTTCACTGCGCTCGACCATTTTACATGTGTTCCAAACTGTTCTTGCACTTGGGTTTCGCTATTCAGCGTCCACGACCGGTAATCAAAAAGTATTTTATAGTTACGTAAATTACACAAAAATTACGTTGTATGTAATACGTACGTATTTTCAGGTAACAAAAGGGCATATCAGCTTACTTCATTATATCGATGAACAGCAGAACACATACTTATAACAATGCATATATTACTCATATATTTTTTTGGTTTCATCGACTTGATTTAGCAACTAACTTTCAATATTTGCTTAATTTTTGGTGTAAGAAAATTCATATAAAACTATTTTGGTGTATCTTTCATATACAAAACATTACATTTAGGGAGGCTCTAATTGTTTTTAAGTTTGGTTGTTTCCAATTTGGATTACATGCTAGTTTGCTAGTTTGGATCCTTTGAAAAAAAAAAAAGAAAAAGAAAAAAAAGAAGAAAAAGTGCGTTGTGGGTCATTTTGGCTCAGTAGGAAAAGCGGTGGCTCTCCATTCGAAAAGGCATAGATTGACATAAAATCGTATTTACTTATTATCTCACATACATTTGATCAAAAGGAGCTTTCAAACCAAAATTTTATTACTGCTAACTTAATTATTGTTATTATTGCTGCATTAACTTTAATAATGCAACATGAAAACCTAATTTTTACTAAGCGTGTGACGCAAGAATGATGAGAAAACCACATTTTATTTTATGCTTCCATAAAGTCTACGAACTGAGAGACAACGTGAAGTATATATAGAGTGTAAACGATTATTGTTTACAACGTAGCATAGCTATGTAGTGGAAGACGAAACGAAGAATTTTATATAAGACACTTGTGGTCTATAAAGTTGGGAAACAGTCACCAACAGGTTTACAAGACTACATGAGCTATAGCCCACGCGCGTCGCGTGAGATTTTCATGTTCTCTTCTCCAGCTCTCTACACATCGTCATGGATTGTTTCGCAATTGTTGCTTGCATTAGCTCGTTATTTCTTCACTGCCTAATTATTATATGTTTGTCTGTTTGCTGTACCTGCTCGTAACGGGCAACACATCGTCCGTAATTGGCAAGCAGCCTCTACTCGGGGCCGGTTTTCCGTGCGCCACCCTATATTATTTCCCTGCGGTCAGCCACACAAGGCTACGGTTGGCTAAACGAGAGGTACTGCAGAATCACAGAAATTACTTCTAAAAGTGTGTAAGAATTCTGTAATGAATAAAAACTCCATACTCCAGCGGGGAGGCAAGTGCCCCCTCTTGGTGCCCTCCATCCTTCAGTCACCTACACCACTAGTTTTCAGTTTTTCATAAGAACCATATACCAAGCACAAATGAATGGTGAACGAGTAAAAATGAACGGTTCCCAAAAAAGAACGCTCAGCAGTGAACTAGTTCCCAAGGATGAACGAGTTTGCTCATCTCCACTCTGTACGCCAGGCGAGAACTATGGCGTCGTATCACCGCATGCTCCTGCTGATCAGGCAACCCTGCACACTCTGCTGTAACGCGTCGACCTCCGTGCCCCGGGGATGCAACAAAGACGACTAAATAATGTGTGAACACCATGGAAGAGACCGTATCCATCCAAGATTAATATCCCACAAAGATTCCAACGTTGTATCTTCAGTGACGTAAATGCAACAGGCTAGATCTCTATCGACTTTAGGTCTGTTGTGTGCATTCTCTTCAAAGAAGAACGGATCGAGAACATAGATGCTTGTGAATCCACACCACATAGTCACATACGCTGAGTGCAATGGCTCTTCATGGACAACACGCAGTTAGCAGTACCCCATATTCGGCAGTTCTGTGTGTTCATTACACATTGTAGTCTAAAATATGCCTCGAGACTCCACCCGAAGAGCAAATTCAGAACGTTGCTACGGATCACGAAGTTTCAGTCACTGTACAGTCTGGATCTTGTACGGACACCAGTGTAAAACAGACTGTGAAACTTGCAGTACTATTGAGCATGGTCTGCAGAATCTCGTGACACTGCAAACACCAGAGCTACCCTGGACACTGGCTGAGTGGCCACTCACAGCAACAGCGACGCCGTCAGTAACTTCTACCAGGACAGGATGCCCTCCTCCTCCAGGATTTTCGGATTTAGTCACCATCTTCTTTAACCCGTTTAATGACATCGGGCCTGTCCTCAGACCTTTCAGTAGGTGAAACTCCCGTCATGCTACAGTGTAACTGTTGGCGTTCGCACAAAACAATTTCACTTAGTGTACGGTCCCTGCTCGCTGGCCATACTGTTCACTCACGTTAAGGCTTGTCGAATGAGAGCGTGGAGGTCTAATCGTCATAGTAACAGTGTACGGCGCCAGATTTTCACGTAGTGGCCAGGATTGGAACTAATATTTTTTCCTGCTTAAATCGGTTCCGCATTAACGAATTAACATAACTACCATGTTTCGCTGCCAAACGATAACTGCAGCCCACAATGGACATCCCTGAGTAGCTGCACTTTAAGTACAACGTCCCAGGATGAAACAAAATTCAAAGGTAAAATAAATCCCTGACTTCATTAACAATCGTTGAATTTTTTAAAGTATTGTCAAACATTTCAATAAAAGCTTAGTCTTTATATGACAAACATTCGTTGTAACACGGTGAAATAAAAACGGAACGAACTGTGGTTGCAAAAGTTTAGGATAGGGAAGTATACGATGATAAATTCCGCTTCCTGACATATTAAAATTGGCTGAGCGAACCCGAGACCCGAAAACAGTGATTGCTTATCGTGCTCGAATACAGTTGTGAAGTTATTGTACAACTATGCTTGCTCCTAGCTGCCGAGTCGGACCTAATCGTGAAACTGCGGAGGGTCAGTAAATCCATCACGACCTCATAATCACTGACGTACGAATGTGTTGGCTGCGGGTGATGCAGACATCCTGCTGAGTACACCTGTTCGGACGCAGCTGCTGCATCGTTCTCAGACGAGCTGTGAGCCAGAAGTCTGCTGGGCGAAGTCTCCCCTTGAAGCGTCCTGACCGAAGTGTGTCAACTGAGAGCAGAATCCGAAGTTCGTCATCTCAAAGCAGAACCCGAAACGTCGAAAGAGAACGGAGCGCGTCTGTTCTTCAAACGGTTTCTCGTGCCTCAATTAGCAACTGCCAAACTGGAAAGTTACATTTAGCGTCACGCCCGTGAAAATTAAAGCTGACGCCGCCGTAGTTTCACGAATGCAGGAAAAATGTGACCATACCAATCAAGTGCAGTGATGCCCCACTTCCATAAACTTACATCTAAAAAAAATTACGTCACGATATTCCAGCCAATCCATGTATCTTAATTTTTTAGTGACCCTGCAGTGCGGTTTTCCAGTGCAGGAGCAAAAAAAGAAGTATGAATGGTGGCCTAGACACCAAACCGTGCGACCACTGTTTTCCGACGCTTCACGTGCCTTTTAGAAAGTTTCTCAGTTCTGTATCTCCCCTACAGTGTTCCTCTTAACAACGGCTAAAAAAAAGCTGCCCGTGGTGTTTAAGAATCCTCCTTCCACCAGAGAAGCGTTTTGCGCGTGTCCACAGCAGCAGAACTTTCAGCCGCGGCTCTTGACCGACAACGTCTCTCAGGAAGTGGTGACCCAGCGGCAGTCTTCAGTACCTGACGGTGGCGCTCTACCTACCTGCTAAGCTCAGTCATGGGTTGGGACGATCCCTGGAATGTCCTGTCTGTTCTGGAGCGGACACAGCTCGCCGAAGTCGTTTAAAAGCCATACGCAGCACACATGTAAGGTCTAACTACAAGTGCAGAAATGAGAAAGAAAAATTCACCCACGAAAACACAGTCGTTGTACTGAAAATACAAATAAAGATTCATTTACGTTATTAATTACCGTACCATACTGTCTCTATTTTGCACACCAAAAATTTAACAACTCTGCGTATGAAAGTGTAACCTAACTTCATGGCTTGTAGAGAATAAACTAACGCTAAATCACAGTAAGACTCAGTTTTTACAGTTTCTAATACACAATTCAACAAAACCGGACGTTTTAATTTCACAGAACGGGCATACGATTAGTGAAATTGAACCGTTCAAATTTCTAGGTGTTCGGATAGATAGTAAGCTGTAGTGGAAAGCCCACTTTCAGGATCTTGTTCAAAGACTTAATACTGCCATTTTTACTGTTCGAACGGTATCAGAAGTGAGTGAGCGTTCGACACGAAAAATAGTCTACTTTGCTTATTTTGATTCGCTTATGTCGTATGGTATTATATTTTGGGGTAACTCTGCCCATTCTAAAAGGATATTTTTGGTTCAGAAACGGGCGGTTCGGGCAAGAAGTGGTGTGAGTTCACGAACATCTTGTCGACCGCTATTCACGAGTCTGGGTATTTTGACATTGGCCTCTTACTGTCATTTCTTGTTAACAATATTAGCTTATTCCCAAGAATGATCAGCTTTCACTCAGTTAATACTCGGCAGAAATCAAACCTACATTTGGATCGGACTGCATCCATTTTCAATAAGCTGCCACTCGAATTCAAAAATCTTAGCAGTAGTCCACGCGCTTTCAAATCGAAACTGAACAGCTTACTCATGGGTCACTCCTATTCTGTCGAGGAGTTCGTTGAAAAATTAAGCTGATTCTTATTGCATTGTTGATTGCGTTTACTTAATCTTATGGACTGACTTTTTTCGGGTTCATAAATATTTATTTTTATCTGTTATTACTTTTATGTTGTATTTTCATGTACTGACACGTTCCATGACCTTGGAGATTTGCTCCTCAAATCGTACCGAACTTGACGTGTAAGTAAAATAAATAAAATGAAAAGACGCGAAGCACACGGCATCGACGTTTTTCAACGAACCATCGTTAATCCCACATGACAACGAAGCTGTATTCATCCAGTATGGTTTTCATCTGTCATGGCACCTGCGCGACAAGGCAGATGTTGACGGTAGGCACAGTGTGTCTTACTTGGAAACTTTTTTCTTTCTGGCAGTATGTGAAGAGCCTAGTTCTCCAGCGTCTGGAAAATGCTCGCATGGAGCTGGTTGTTAAGACTGTCGTAGCTGCGGTAGTAGCACTCAAAGCCCTGCGATTCTTGAGCGTGTGAACCACCGGTGTGTCCGCAAATTCTCACATGCACCTTGTTACTATTGTTGTAGCTGTGAAGCAGTGCACCAAACTCCTGCGATTCTTGAGTGTATGAGACAGTGATTGTTGTGTCGCTGTATACTCTGACACAACCATTGTGTTTGACATTTTGAACGATGCCGGAAAGGGAACCTGTCCTGCATTTGTTATGTACTTTAGACTGAGGGGAGAGCGATATGTACAAATACGGGTTAGGGTGGTACTGCTTTCACAAGGTATAAAAGGGAAGTGCATTGGAGAAACTGTCTTTTGTACTCAAGTTATTCACGTGAAAAGGTTTTCGAGGTGATTATGGCCGCACGATGGGAATAAACAGAGTTTGAACACGGATTGGTAGTTGGAGCTAGACGCGTGGGACAGTCCATTTCGGAAATCGTCAGGGAATTCAATATTCCTTGATCCATTGTGTCAAGAGTGTGCCGAGGATACGAAACTTGAGCCATCACCTCCCACCACGGACAACGCAGTGGCTGACGACCTTCACTTAACGACCGACAGCAGCGGCGTTTGCGTAGTGTTGTCAGTGCTAACAGACAAGCAACACTGCGCAAAAATCAATTTGGGAAGTACGATGAACGTGTCCCTTAGGACAGTGCGGCGAAATCTGGCGTCAATGAACCGATGGTCGGGTTCGAGTGTGGCGCAGACCCCACGATGCCAAGGATGCAAGTTGTCGACAATGCACTGTGCAGGCTGGTGATGGGTTCCGTAATGGTGTGGGCCGAGTGTGCATGGAACGGACTGGGTCCTCTGGATGTTCAGCTACCTGGAGACCATTTGCAGCCATTCATGGACGGCGTGTTTCCAAACAACGATGGAGTGCTTACAGATGACAATGTGCCATGTTACTGGGCCACAATTGTTTACGATTGGTTTGAAGAACATTCTGGACAATTCGAGCGAATGGTTTGGCCAGCCAGATCGCCGAACACGAGTCCCGTCGAACAGTTATGGCAAATAACTGATAGGTCAGTTCGTGCACAAAATCTTACACCGGCAACGCTTTCGCAATTATGGACGGCTGTAGACGCAGAATGGCTCAGTATTTCTTCAGGGGACTTCCAACGACTTGTTGAGTCCGTGCCGCGTCGACTTGCTGTGTGCGCCAGGCAAAAGGAGGTGCGAGGCGGCGTTAATCCCACGACTTCTGTCTCCTCAGTGTATTGTACACTGACAGACAGAACAGAAATAAGACCCTCTGATAAAAGTGCGTGTGTTTCCTCTGAGGGCTGTTGCATTACTACGTGTTTTATGTTGCACGTTTAGCTGATTGTGTAGTAAAAGTTGCGAGGAGGAAACAACTCTCTGTAAACAGCCGAATGCGCCAGATTTTCTCAGACTTTTGCCGTCGTGCTCATTTCGTAAGACGTAGGTGCGAGGTAGCACTGTTGTTATGCTACATCATGAAACCTTAATAGGGAATATAAAACAGAGTGACATAAGGCCACAGTTACAAAGTGGCTTCGTAAACGATCTGTTCAAAACTGTCCCCTCCGTGGTTGGTGCTTCATAAAAAAAAAAAAAAAGATTTCCCTACCTGTCTGCATGATCTGTCCGTTTACTAGAATATGCATCAGTCTTTCGTCGTAGTTTTTATATTTTTCTTTAACATTACTTTCGATTGATAAAGATCTTCTTCAGATCGGTCAAAAACGATAAAAATAAAGTTCTGAATTGTAATGGAGACAGAGTAACTTGATAGGTCAATATTGGCAGGAACACGTACATAAAACCTGAAAGCCTTTGACTTGAGAAAGGGTTGGATATCGTCGTAGGGCAACATACCTGTGTTAAAAAATGGTTCAAATGGCTCTGAGCACTATGGGACTCAATATCTGAGGTCATCAGTCCCCTAGAACTTAGAACTACTTAAACCTAACTAACCTAAGGACATCACACACATCCATGCCCGAAGCAGGATTCGAACCTGCGACCGTAGCAGTCGCTCGGTTCCAGACAGAAGCACCTAGAACCGCTCGGCCACACCGGCCGGCCATACCTGTGTTAATAAATTGTTATATGAAACATATAATATATCAGAGCCAGTTTTCTGAGGAGAAATTACGATGAAAGAGAGAGACAATCATTTTTACGTTAACCATATGATGAAGTAAGGTATAATAAAACACTTAAAAAGTCTACAGCCCAAGGGTGAAGCATACTATGAAGTAAATCACTGTTTCCTTTATTGCGACCATGTCACACTTAATCGTCATGGAATCGAAAGCATCGTCATCGTGAACACTAAACTACTGTCTCAGAACTTGTCATGAGTTACCCCGCCATTTCTATTTTCCTTACTTCCGTGGACACCTTGGTGTAGTGATTCAAAATTGAGTATCTAAATACTACCGATTGTTAGTGCAAGTTAGATTAGGTCGTACAGTAATATCAGAAATCGAGTCTGCCTTGATGCAAAACACCGTGTTATTCGTTTATTTCTTTATTATCCCAAACTAGTTTTGGCGACAAATATCACCATCACCAGTGGGGTTTTTTAATCTAAAACATGCAGGAAATGGTATGGTTGTACAAACACAGTAAAACATTATTACAGTTTTACAAATCGTCTTTTGAAATATAGTTTTAAAGTGACACTTTCATACCACCTTATTTATTGTATTGTATGAAAGTATCAATATAAAACAATATTTCAAAAGACGATTTGTAAAAATGTAATAATGTTTTACTGTGTTTGTACAACCATACCATTTCCTGCATGTTTTAGATTAAAAAAACCCACTGATGATGGTGATATTTGTCGCCAAAACTAGTTTGGGATAATAAAGAAATAAACGAATAACACTGTGTTTTGCATTAACGCGGACTCGATTTCTCTGATATTACTGTTTTTCTATGCGAACACAGACCAAATGGAAGAGTTCCAAGATAATATTATAGTTTAGGTCTGTTTGTGACTCCACAGCGGATCACCAAATGGTGAAATGTAGACGAAACCACTAAAGAAGCTTAAGACGAGAAGTCTTTTTACATCTACATCTACATCCATACTCCGCAAGCCACCTGACGGTGTGTGGCGGAGGGTACCCTGAGTACCTCTGTCGGTTCTCTCTTCTATTCCAGTCTCGTAATGTTCGTGGAAAGAAGGATTGTCGGTATGCCTCTGTGTGGGCTCTAATCTCTCTGATTTTATCCTCATGGTCTCTTCGCGGGATATACGTAGGAGGGAGCAATATACTGCTTGACTCCTCGGTGAAGGTATGTTCTCGAAACTCCAACAAAAGCCCGTACCGAGTTACTGAGCGTCTCTCTTGCAGAGTCTTCCACTGGAGTTTGTCATCTCCGTAACGCTTTCGCGATTACTAAATGATCCTGTAACGAAGCGCGCTGCTCTCCGTTCGATCTTCTCTCTCTCTCTCTTCTATCAACCCTATCTGGTACGGATCCCACACTGCTGAGCAGTATTCAAGCAGTGGGCGAACAAGCGTTCCAATGAATCTCAGTCTGGCATCTGCTTTACCAACGATCAACTTTATATGATCATTCCATTTTAAATCACTCCTAATGCGTACTCCCAGATAATTTATGGACTTAACTGCTTCCAGTTGCTGAGCTGCTATTTGGTAGGTAAATGATAAGGGGTCTATCTTTCTATGTATTCGCAGCACATTACACTTTTGATGATTGATATTCAGTACAGCCATCACATTGTCATTCACCAAGTAAACGCCACGTTCAGCAAATAAGAACTTGGACCCTCGAGCTCAGTAAACATGGTGTTCATCGAAATAGAATGTGTGGTATCACGTACCGATGCCATCCCAGAGGAGTCATGGTAACGGAATTGCGAGTTTCCGCCTGTCGCTGAGAGCAGTCGCGGAGCCAGTGGTGCGCGCCCGCCGAGCCGCGCCACCAGCTGAGCTACCCCACCAGCTGAGCTACCCCACCAGCTGAGCTACCCCACCAGCTGAGCTACCCCACCAGCTGAGCTACCCCACCAGCTGAGCTACCCCACCAGCTGCCCTGCACCACGAGCGCCCTCTACCGCCGCAACCACTCAGCCCAGTCACGCTCTGAGCCACTTCGCGGCGACGCCATCTATCGTGCCTAGAACAGTCCAGATGACATTTAGGTAGCTGCACTGTGTTTCCTGTTGAGTCATCTGTAATGAGTCTCGGAATGTTTGGAGAAACACAACTTAAGTAAATATTCCGTTTTCTGTCATACTTGTTCACTAATCATTTCCGCTCCTGTCCAGTTTTCCTGCGACGTGAGTTACCGCACCTCTCTGCAGCCTGGCTCTCCTTACCCTTGCGTACAAAGTCGTACACAACAGAATGTGGTCTCGCCACAAGTAGCTACCACAAGAGCAGAGCGTCTAAGTTTCCTCGTCTTAGCACGGAATATAATCTCTGTTGCCTATAATCAAGCCGAATGCGAACAATATCAAGCAAACAGCGTATAGAAATTTTAACAGAGTAAATTTCGAAAATAATACATGTGTTTCGGCACACATTGCAGCATACATAAAAATTTAAATTTAATCCGATTTTTCAGAAAACGACCCACAACTACTGACAAAACTTTACCCCAACAGTCAGGCGACAGGGGATAATAGCTATGTTCAGTAAGGCAATGACTGTGGATGACATTTCATCACGTGGTTTCTCAAGGAATGGTCGATTACCACGTTCCCCGTCCATTTCAACGTGAGTGAGGTACAAAACATTCAGGGAAACAATACGCTGTAAGCAGTTCCTTCAGCTGACTGGAATCATCGTACAACAGGTAACAGCTCCTCTTCTGCGGTTTGAACGGCATATTTTTTTTAACTGTTCAGGAATGTCATTGTCAAGATGAGTCGTTGTATGCGTATCGTACAAAATTTCGCGTGGCTTTAACACGATTTTGTACACTCATCTGCCACTCAGATTCTAACGTTATATAAACCGCCAAATGAAGTGGGTTCATGGGAAAAATAGTACCATAATTTTCCCCAACTTTATACGGCTAATTGCATAAAATACGATATACCCTTCGAGAGATTTTGGTCGAACTAGCGAACATAGAATTTGAGGAAGTTATCTAGTTCTTCAATCAATGAATGTAAATTAGTCAGTCGGAAATGCACTTTCCGTTTATGCCTAAAAGGGAAGTGTTAATTCCTTTTACGTGGGGAATGGTAACCTGCCGTGATACGTTGTTCTCATCTCCATAATGTATGGTTGACTTTTCAATCAACAAGTTGCAAAAGATTACTCTGGAGGCGTTAAGTCTTCGCTGTAGTCACTTGAAGAGTGCGCCCGCTGCCACGCAATTAGAAACCAGCGGAAATGCCGACAATATTTACTTGAGTGCTGTTAAGCGTTTACTCTCGAGAGGCACACAGATAACAGAGTCCGTCTGTGTCCAACAGAAACTTATGTCGTCTCATATTTCAAGGAACGCATTGCATTAACAACCTGAGTTGAAAATCAGTTATCTCTTCTTATCACTTCTTGACGCGTGTAGGCGACCATGTGCACAGTAAGCGTAAGAATAAATACATTTTATTTTGAACCGAAAATTACTGAACATTGAGAGGCTCTGAGCTGAACTTTCCTGCACCCTTTTAGAACAAACGCTTTCCTAAGCAGTTATAGCAGTGTCGGTTCGGGATTCGAATCCGTGCACCTTAGATACGTGGTCACTACTCCTCCATTTTAGCCATCTGAACTCGACTAGTACATTGACGCCTGTTCTAATTTATTTATTTATTTACTTACTTACTTATCCGGCGTTACTAAAGAATACATAAAATTCACAAAGTATAACATAGACAATAAACAGGAGAAATACTTTCCATCTGGGGGTTACATTCGCAGTTTCACAAGACATTCTTCGTTCCGTAATCGAAGCGAATCCTTCGACCAACAGACTAATGGTAATTTCCTTCAAAGGTGCAAACAAAATCTGCACAGTAATTAATGCACATTTGTCGACCAACGAAGAGAATAAAATTAACAAAAAAAAATAAAGTAAGGCACAGGAAGTGGTAGAAAATACAATATACAGAATTCCACAAAATCATGTTAAATTTTCAATTGGTGATTTTAACGCATAATTAGGGAAAGTGAAAAAATTGAGTACACAATTGGACCAGTCAAAATGGAAAGAGATTGGTGGAACTGTGTAGAAATTTCTACCTCCAAAGAATGTCAACTCTCGTTAAGAAAAAAACCATCCAAAAACCTGGCGATCGTCCAACAAGAATGTGTGTGAATTCGTTTCGGTCATATCGACATACAGTAACCACACGAAACGGATATTGTAAATGCCGGCCGCGGTGGACGAGCGGTTCTAGGCGCTTCAGTCCGGAACCGCGCGACTGCTACGGTCGCAGGTTCGAATCCTGCCTCGGGCATGGATGTGTGTGATGTCCTTCGGGTAGTTAGGTTTAAGTAGTTCTAAGTTCTAGGGGACTGATGACCTCAGATGTTAAGTCCCATAGTGATCAGAGCCATTTGAACCATTTGATATTGTAAATGTTCATGTACGCAAAACAGCAAATACCGACACAGACCCCTACCTAACCCGAGTGAAACTAAATTTAAAGACCCCAAACTTCTGCAAAGCGATGTCACTAATTCTTAGATCTTACAGTACTCAAATCGAACTACTGCTATTAGCAAACGAGCTCGACAAAATGCGAGAACAAAATGGGAAACAACTCAAGCACAGGTTTATCAGAACTGTTCAAAACCAAATTCCTTTACAAAGTCGGAAAAAACACCCTCGGCAGAATGAAGATTGTGAACAGGAGCGACACAAGGCATTCAATTACGGAACAGTAACACACTAGAAAAAGAAGCTTCAAAATTAATTAGACAAACAAAAAGACTCTGTGAGAAGAGTCGACTCCATAAAACTGAAAAAAACTCCTCAAAAAAGAAAAAAAACGGTACCAGGAGTTTTTATATAACGTTTAAAACAAAGGTAAATGGATGTCAGCTCCAAAATCCAACACTTGAACAAGGAAAATAGACAACTGCACTTAACAGCGAAGAAAACTTCAGAGAACTTTGAAAATATTTCAAATACCTCTAGACTGCTCTGAAACCACAGAAATATTTATGCCGCAAATTCCCTTAGAAACCCAGCCAGATTCCAAAGGGGCAAATGAAGAGGAATCTGCCAAATAAATTAGAAGGTTAAAAAATGACAAAGCGTCTGGTCAAGACGGACTTGTTGCAGAACACCTGAAATTAAGAGGCCAAAAACTTTAAAAGAAATTACATTAATTTTGCAAGAGATTTGGTAAACTTAGAAAATTCCCTATGACTGGAAAACTGCATTTATGCATCTACTACATAAAAAAGCAGACCGAGGGGTTTCTCCTCTGCCTGTCCCATGCAAAATTCTATCCCATTGTCTCGTAGACCGAACACACACCAACTTGAATGCAAGGTTTGTAAATATCAAACGGGTTTCAGACCAAATAAATCTTTCCCGGAACAAGTTCTAGTTCTGAAATTAATTCTCAGGCTTCAAAAAATTTATAATAAGACAGCATCGAATATCTTATACGATTTTAAAAAGTTACTGATTCGAGGCGTGCTCCCTCGGGATGGTAGATCCGCAACTATTCAGTACTGTGGAAACGTGATAATTTTTTTTGTCAGTCTCAGTTGCATGAATATACAATTTTTGTGCAGTGATTATCGATTTCGGACTGAGACGCCCATTTCCAGACCACACACCTTGTTGTTAAATGTAAATAATCATACAATATGGTGCCAAGAGGCACGGATAGCTTCTATACAGAAAGTCGAACTGTGGGCAACAAGTAGGCCGTACTCTCTCTGTTGCATCCGACTGACACAACCAAAGTTTGGTTGTGTCAGTCAGTCAGTTCATGCAACTGAGGCATATAAATAAAAAAATTATCAAATTTCCTCAATTTTAAAAATCTTATGGCTCTATGAACTGTAAGCCTCTCTACCAAATTCTGGAAGAAAACGGTCTGAGCCTCATAACCACAGTAGTTACTAGTGAAACATTAAATTGTGCAAAATCTGATGTAAAATTCAAGGAAGATATTTTGGAAAATTTTGAAATTAAAACGAGAATAAGACAAGGTGACACTCTCTCTTCACTTGTGTTAGAAGAAGTAATCCGAGAGTAGCGAAAACTGAAATCAAAGCTTAAAATTGACGAACGTATCAAATTGGGAACAATCTCTAATGAAGATAGACTGCTTAGCTTTTTCAGAAAACTTGCCGATTCTGTGTCAGGTCATTGATACAGAGCAGAAACAAATAGAAATTCTTAAACAAACAGCGGAAATAGTAGGGCTGAAAAATATCATTTTAAATAGGAATAATTCATGAATACTGTTTTACAAATTTATTGAAGGGTTATTTCTGTCACTGAGACAAAAGCAATGACAATGGAAAGGAAACACGTAGGAAGAGTAAAAATAGTGATGAGCAGTATTCGTTTAAATATCTCGGTACATATATATCAATATAACAGGTGCGGCAGTGAAACGGATGATCTTGAAACCTCCACCAGCGTTACAAATTTATTAGCAGCGATGTAAAAGAAACACGACATGAATCATGCAGGGTGGTCAGAAACAATCTGGAAAGCTTTTAAGGATGTAGCAGAGTAGGTCTTGCTGAGAAACAATTATTCACAAAAAAATTCGATATGTTGCGCCGTTTCCGATTTAATTAGGATTGACGTTAGCCAATTGGGCCGCTTCGCGCGCAAATGCAAGCACTTTCACGCGCTAAACTGCGGCACTGCACAGAGATCCAACGGGGCGTGAGTTACCACTTGTTCGGATGATCATTGCCAGTTAAAATGTGCCCAGGTGAGCAAAAGCTACGTCTGTGCGGTTCGAGGAAACCAAACGATGGAAAGGACTAGCAACACTCTCTCTGGCAGGCTGCTTGAATTTGCGCGCCTAACAACCTGACCGCCCAACTTCAGTGATAATTACACGGGAACCGCCGCAACGTATCGACCTTATTTTCTTAACAATTATTTCTCAGTACAATCTGCCCTCCAACACCCTTATAAGCTTCTCAGACTGTTTCTGACCTCCTTGTATATAGGCAGGAGTTTGGAAGGTAGGAGACGAGGTGCTGACAGAAGTAAAGCTGTGAGGACGAGTCGTGAGTCGTGCTTGGGTAGCTCAGATGGTACAGCATTTGCGTGCGAAAGGCAAAGGTCCCGAGTTCGAGTCTCGGTCCTGCACACAGTTTTAATCTTCCAGGAAGTTTTTCCTTGTATATGCTTGGCACTGTTCACCTATATGGGCGATCTAAATTAATATGAAAATAGATATGTATTCTACAGCATTTAATGAGATTAAGTGCCTCGACAAATTAAGTTGCCATATCCGTACATTTCCATATCTTAAGCTTTACATGTGCACATGGCCGAGACTGACTGCAATTGATAAGACGTGAAGATGTCAACTTCATTTGCTGAAACCGCTGCTCTAAATAAATTCTGCAAAATAGCGATCTCGACTTCTATTTTCACAACACGAATGCACGATGTTTGTAACTTAAAATGCTCATTACTTGAAAATTACATCACGTAAGTGGCTGCCGTTTTCCTTCATATACATTTCAAATCCGTTACAGAAGTTAAACATCACATCCTGTAGGGTTAGCACTGCAATCCCATTAACTTCCTCCCGAATGTCATCCTTCAGTTGCTGGATGGTGTGTGGTGGAACACCCCGGAAGATTTGAGATTTCAAATGACGCCAAAAAAAGTCATACGCTGAACATCTACATCTACATGGTTACTCTGCAGTTCACACTTCAGTGCCTGGCAGAGGGTTCATCGAACCATTTTCATACTACTTCTCTACCATTCCACTCTCGAATGGCGCGTGGGAAAAAGGAACACCCAAATCTTTCCGTTCGAGCTCTGATTTCTCTTATTTTATTATGATGATCATTTCTCCCTGCGTAGGGTGATTGAAATTTCGTAAATAGATGTCGCCGCATAGAAAACCGCCTTTGTTTCAGTGACTGCCATCCCAAGTCGCGTATCATATCAGTGACACTCTCGCCCCTATTGCGCGATAACACGAAACTAGCTGCCCTTCTTTGCACTTTTTCGATGTCCTCCGTCAATCCTACCTGGTAAGGTGGGGGTGACTCGGAGGCTAGGAAATGTTCCCCGTTCTTGGAGATGAGATAATCAGGAAAGATGTTCTGTAGTGCGTCAATGGAATGCCGCGAGCTATGCATGTGGCTTCGTCTTGTTGGAAGAATGTCTTTGTATTTACAGGAAGATTAGAAAGCTGTCACACTAGGAAACGGTTCAACATGTGATCAAAACATTTCGTATGCGCAGTAACAGCATTGTCACAATCGTCTTCAAAAAAATAAGGCCCTGTGATTCCGAACAATTACACGCCGCACCACATTACCACTTTCTGACTGCGAAGTGGCGTATCGTGGTGCGTTCCGAGATTTTCACGTGACCGGCATTTAAAGTTTCGCTTGTTAACACAGCCCGACACATGAAAATTGGCCTCATCGCTGAGGATCAGACTGGAGCGCAGGCCTACGTCGTCGCTCATGAGTTCCAACATTTCCCGGCAAAAGCGTAGTCTCTTTGGGAGGTTGTCCGCACTCAGTTTCGTACTGTCTGAATTTTTGTGAGTGGTATTGCTGTTCCTTGTGCTATATTCGCCGTACACTGCGATCCGATATGTGAAGTTGCGGGACATGCGTGCGTGCAGAACGCCTGCGACTTCGGCTGAAGACTCCTGCCGTTCTCACATTTCCTCTGCTGTGCGCACGCATTTGCGCTTTCACCCCTCTTTCGTACCGTATCACCGGTCTCCTGAATGTTCTATACCCATACTTCCATAGCATGTGCCTCCGGGACTGTGGCGTGAAGTGCGAGATTCTAATGAGCACGAAACACGCTGCGTGGCCACGTACCGGCCGTAGTTTTTGTAAGGCGCCTTCACGGCAACAGTGCGTTGTTTACAGGTCCGTGAACATCGGTATCAGCGTCAATGACTAAGGTTTGTTGTCCACTTTGCACCACTCTCCAGATTTATGATTATTACCGTAAAGTGCTACTTCGAAGTTTGCCAAATCGCCCGTTTCACTGCCCCACCTGTTAGGAAACTAATTAAGATCTGGTTCAGAATATAGAGAAATATAAGGCTATAAATGGTTGTATAAGGAGGTACCCCGGCAGAAATATGAGGAAAGAGACAACATTAATACTGCACGACGTCGTGGCTAAGCCTGCTCTTTCGTATGGTAGTGAAAACTGGACTCCATTTCTCAGAATCCAGTTTTAACTAATATACACAACAGCGGCTTAGCCTCCGTGTTCTGCAGTGTTAATGCTATCTGTTTCCTCAGATGTCTGCCAAGGTACCTCCTCATACAACAGTGTATAACGTTAAAAAAAAAAAAGCTTTAAATCTTCTGAAAGCACGTGATTATTTAAAACAGTGAGCTTTGGAATTTATCAGCATTCTGTTCTTAGTCCTAGCAACGTAGCGAGTATGACTCTTTTGCAGTCCAGCTTCCATGTGAACAAGTGGATTACGAGTATCAGGTTTTAGGCTACAAGCTCTTGAAAGCAATAGCTGAAAAACAGAGACGAGATAACGAAGCTCAAACGCGCCATCCCACAGTCTCTTATTTCTACTACCGAGCCCATATTTTCCCGTAATTCAGTCTCCTATTCTCTAACGCACTACAGCGTTCCAATCGCCCACGGTTATTAAATTTTCATCTTCCTTCACGTACTAAATTACATGCTCGATATCCTCATATACTTCTTCTATCTATTCATCTTCTGCTTTTGACGTCGGCATATATTCCTGAACTGTTGCCTTTAGTTTTCTGCCGTTTCTGATGAGAATAATCTTACCACTGAACTATTAACAGTAACTTATCTGCCGTGTCTTCCCAATACTACTCCCACTACATCATTTCCTGCTACTTTTGGTATTACACTACATTTTTCTAACCAGAAATCCTTGTCTTGTTTCCATTTCGCTTCACTTATCCGTACGATAGATTTTTTTTTTTCAGTTTTCCTTTGCAGATTTTCTAGTTTCCCTACAAAGTTCAGACTTCTCACATTCCACGCCCCTTAGCTTGTTACTCAGTATTTTCTCATGGTCACCTACCCCTTGGCAGTCCCCTCCCGGATTCTAATGGAGGACTAGTCAGGAATGTCATCATGTATTTTTTCCAGTTACAAGATACGTTTTCTGTTCTTATATATTATGTTTTTAACGCGGTGGTTCCACTGCCTTCTGCATCCTCATGCCGTTCTACATTGCTCATTCATCCGCCTTTATGAACAGTTTCCCACCAGGGTCACAGTACGCCCTGAAACTCTTTGACAAGATCGTTGGCATAACGAGACAGAATCATTATACGGGAAGCCTGCGGCAATCATTGCTGATGATTGTTATTCACAGTTGAGCAGGGCAAGGATCGAACCCGGGAACTACAACTTTTTAGTTAGAAGTCAAAGATTTTACCCCTAAGTTGCATAAATTTGGTAGTGGTTGATCTATCTCTAGCTGCCCGCTGCTCAGTAATCATTAAAACGGTTGGTAGTATAGAAGGGTTACTACATAATTATGTACCAAACATACGGCCAGTAAAATGCAGCCACAATAAGTTTTTTTTCCACCCAGTGTGAGGTCAGAAAATTATAATCACCACAGTATATAAATTACTTTTAACACTCTTGCTCGAGAGAAGATTACATTTTACATTTGTGTAACTATTCATTTACCCTGCTGGTTTCTGTTGTGTATTATAATATACTAAAGAGATGTAGTTTGTCATCTCTCAATTTCACTTTTTCAGTTTTTTAAAACTAAGACATTGAAGTTCGATTTAACATTTTCAAACATTTCGTGGAGCTTTCATCCAGACCGCTGTTGAATTGACTAGTAAATCATCCCTGGACTGAAGTACATAGTGGAAAAACAGAGTCATGACACGGCGCTAAAATTCAGATTCCGAGAGAGTAGCTTGGTCTGACTTTTAAAGATCCGTGTTTGGTGGTTTTATAACTTGCATGTTGTGAAAATGTTGCTTGTCGCAGATCTCGCTCGAGAGGAAGTCGCTTGTGGTGGGACAGAAGATTTTCAGAAACGGTCTATCCCCCACCACAAGCCTGCAGAAAAAAAATGGCTCTGAGCACTATGGGACTTAACATCTATGGACATCAGTCCCCTAGAACTTAGAACTACTTAAACCTAACTAACCTAAGGACAGCACACAACACCCAGCCATCACGAGGCAGAGAAAATCCCTGACCCCGCCGGGAATCGAACCCGGGAACCCGTGTGTGGGAAGCGAGAACGCTACCGCACGACCACGAGATGCGGGCCAAGCCTGCATAGGTCGGCTTCGGGATATCGAGGTGGCCATTCGTTTCTCACACATAAAACTCTGTGTCGTAGTCGCATTAGTACACACCAACAGGACCGATGTCACGTCCATTTGTCAAACTGACTAGAACGTCCGAAAGCAGAGACGAATACGTACAATGCGTTTTCCGTGGAACTACCTTAATGGAACGGCTCGGCGTCAGTATGTCAAAATGGACGCTTGGAGATAAGGGAAAGGAGTATGTTCGCATAGTGATACGTAGTGATTCGTGCCTGTCACTGTCGCAGGCGCATTAAGACACGCCAACAGGACCGATATCACGTCAATTTGTAAAACTGATTAGAACCTTCAAAAGCAGCGGCGAACTCACGGGCGTATTTCACAGAAGAGAACGGTTCCCGCGTTTTAAATGTGTGTGAAGAGAGAGATGGGATGTTCCCAGAGCGGAGAGAGACAGAAGGAGACATACACACAGAAATATTTGACTTACTTTCGAGATGGAACACGCCGTACGGAATAGAAAGGTATTCGAAGGAAATCCGTTATGACACACATTATATTCAGAATCTTCCGTGCGGCTTTCCAGCTTCGCCATTTCGAATAAAATATTACAGTTTCCGACAGCAGTACCTATCTTAGCCATCAGGAAACAACGCGGCTTAAAAACCGATAAGATTAGGCACATCGCAACGAAAGACTCCGAGTATAACATACGTCATAATGGATTTCTTTCTAGTTCCCGTTCGATCGATAGGACGTACTCCATCTCGGATGAAAGTCAAATTTCATTTTATTTGTGGTTTATATTCCTGAAGCCTCTTCACAGGTGCCTAAATTAGGTTTTTTTAACGAAGCGTGAAGTCCTGGTTACAGCATGTGCTGAATTCCAAACAAGATAACCATTCACACAGGTTTCTGAATTTTCAGGGAAAGATAAGCGTAAGAGTTGATATCATAAAACTGTTAAGTCTTTGTTGCAATACGATAAAGTAATCGTATATTTATAAAAATACCAGATATTCATAGGATTTCCCTACTGTATCGAAAGCACCAACAATATGGAAACCACGACTCATTTCCTCCTCCGTCCTTGTCCATCTGAGTACAGCTGCAATCATCTCGATGCTTACCGGACATCAGAAAACTCCTCCCTTCGTTGAGAATTAGGCGCTAGCCTTACTCTTGCTTTAGCTTCCTCTCGCAATACACTTTGTAATTTGAGTAGACTAAATCTGATCTTACCATTTTATTGTATTGCATTGTATGAAATCAGGGACCTAGAAACGACGGAGAGGCTTCGTACCCAGGCTACACCAGTCCACCCACCCCACCGCCGCCCGACACCGAACCCAGTGTTATTGTGCGGTTCGGCCCCCAGTGCACGCCCCCACCCCCCTCACGGAAACGTTCTCACACCAGACGACTGTAACCCCAATGTTTGCATGGCAGAGTAATGGTGGTGTACGCGTACGTGGAGACAGTGTTTGCTCAGCAATCGCCGACATTGCGTAACTAAGGCGGAATAACGGGAACCAGCCCGCATTCGCCGAGGCAGATGGAAAACCCTCCTTAAAAACCATCCACAGACTGGCCGGCACACCGGACCTCGACACTAGTACGCCGGGCGGACTTGTACCTGCAGTCGTAATTAACCTTGGCCTCTCACTTAATCACTGCCATCGCTTCCAAGCTATTAACAGAAATTGACAAGGAGGGTGTTTGGCGTGGGGGGAGGGGGAGAGACCACAAAGCTACATAAATAAGAGCCATACGAAGCAAGCAAAGCTCTGCGTTCTGGCCCGTACGAGCCAACCGGGAGCGACCGACCGCCGTGTCAACCTATGCGGATGCGGCACTGAGAAGCACGAAGTTGGCACACCGATCTTCGGGCCTTCGGTTTTGCAGACCTTGGAGCCGCCACTGCTCCCTCAGGTAGTTCCACAGTCGGCATCACGATACTGAATGCGCTGTGTTTCAGTCCTCCTAGCAAGGAAAAATGCTTGACAGTACCGGGAATCGAACCAGGACACTCTCACCAGCGAGTTACGGAGGCGGACAACAGTTACCGATGGTCTCAAATAAACAGATAAATTAAATCCTCAGACACAGATAGAAGAATCTCACTTAAACTATTAATGTGATGGCACTGAAATGAGTGTCAAAGCGTGCATAAACTGTTGTTGGTGTTGTTGTGGTCTTCAATCCTGAGACTGGTTTGATGCAGCTCTCCATGCTACCCTATCCTGTGCAAGTTTCTTCATCTCCCAGTACCTACTGCAACCTACATCCTTCTGAATCTGCTTGGTGTATTCATCTCTTGGTCTCCCTCTACGATTTTTACCCTCCACGCTGCCCTCCAATGCTAAATTTGTGATCCCTTGACGCCTCAGAACATGTCCTACCAACCGGTCCCTTCTTCTAGTAAAGTTGTGCCACAAACTCCTCTTCTCCCCAATTCTATTCAGTACCTCCTCATTAGTTATGTGATCTACCCATCTAATCTTCAGCATTCTTCTGTAACACCACATTTCGAAAGCTCCTATTCTCTTCCTGTCCAAACTATTTATCGTCCATGTTTCACTTGCATACATGGCTACACTCCATACAAATACTTTCAGAAACGACTTCCTGACACTTAAATCTATACTCGATGTTAACAAATTTCTCTTCTTCAGAAACGCTTTCCTTGCCATTCCCAGTCTACTTTTTATATCCTCTCTACTTCGACCATCATCAGTTATTTTGCTCCCCAAATAGCAAAACCCCTTTACTACTTTAAGTGTCTCATTTCCTAATCTGATTCCCTCAGCATCAACCGACTTAATTCGACTAGATTCCATTATCCTCGTTTTGCTTTTGTAGATGTTCATCTTATATCCTCCTTTCAAGACACTGTCCATTCCGTTCAACTGTTCTTCCAATTCCTTTGCTGTCTCTGACAGAATTACAATGTCGTCGGTGAACCTCGAAGTTTTTATTTCCTGTCCATGGATTTTAATAGCTACACCGAACTCTTCTTTTGTTTCCATTACTGCTTGCTCAATATACAGATTGAATAACATCGGGGATAGGCTACAACCGTGTCTCACTCCCTTCCCAACCACTGCTTCCGTTTCATCCCTCGACTCTTATAACTGCCATCTGGTTTCTGTACAAATTGTAAATGGCCTCTCGCTCCCTGTATTTTACCTTTGCGACTTTCAGAATTTGAAAGAGAGTATTCCAATCAACATTGTCAAAAGCTTTCTCTAAGTCTACAAATGCTAGAAACGTAGGTTTTCCTTTCCTTAATCTTTCTTGTAAGATAAGTCGTAAGGTCAGTATTGCCTCACGTGTTCCAACATTTTTGCGGAATCCAAACTGATCTTCCCCGAGGTCGGCTTCTACCAGTTTTTCCATTCGTCTGTAAAGAATTCCCTTTCGTGTTTTGCAGCCGTGACTTATTAAACTGATAGTTCGGTAATTTTCACATCTGTCAACAGCTGCTTTCTTTGGGATTGGAATTATTATATTCTTCTTGAAGTCTGAGGGTATTTCGCCTGTCTCGTACATCTTGCTCACCAGAAGGTAGAGTTTTGTCAGGACTGGCTCTCCCAAGGCCGTCAGTAGTTCTAATGGAATGTTGTCTACTCCCGGGGCCTTGTTTCGACTCAGGTCTTTCAGTGCACTGTCAAACTCTTCACGCAGTATCTTATCTCCCATTTCGTCTTCATCTACATCATCTTCCATTTCCATAATATTGTCCTAGAGTACATCGCCCTTGTACAAACCCTCTATATACTCCTTCCACCTTTCTGCTTTCCCTTCTTTGCTTAGAACTGGGTTTCCATCTGAGCTCTTGATATTCATACAAGTGGTTCTCTTTTCTCCAATGGTCTCTTTAATTTTCCTGTAGGCAGTATCTATCTTACCCCTAGTGAGACAAGCCTCTACATCCTTACATTTGTCCTCTAGCCATCCCTGCTTAGCCATTTTGCACTTCCTGTCGATCTCATTTTTGAGACGTTTGTATTCTTTTTTGTCTACTTCATTTTTATATTTTCTCGTTTCATCAATTAAATTCAATATTTCTTCTGTTACCCAAGGATTTCTATTAGCCCTCGTCTTTTTATCTACTTGATCGTCTGCTGCCTTCACTACTTCATCCCTCAGAGCTACCCATTCTTCTTCTACTGTATTTCTTTCCCCCATTCCTGTCAATTGTTCCCTTATGCTCTCCCTGAAACTATCTATAACTTCTGGTTTAGTCAGTTTATCCAGGTCCCATCTCCTTAAATTAGCACCTATTTGTAGTTTCTTCAGTTTTAAAGTGAAAATTTTACTTTCTTTATTTTCGCAAAGTTATGATCTGTCCGTTCGTTCATTGACGTCTCTGTTCACTGTAATAAGTTTAGTGTCTGTGTTTTGCGACCGCACCGCAAAACCGCGCGATTGGTAGACGAAAGGACGTGCATCTCCAATGGGAACCGAAAACATTTGATCGCAAGGTCATAGGTCAACCGAGTCATCCACAGGAAAACACGTCTGATATATTCTATACGACACTGGTGACGGCATGTGCGTCACGTGACAGGAATATGTTGTCGACCCACCTAACTTGTACACTTGGCGAATGGGTAAAAAGATTCTTCTACCTTGCCCGATTTAGGTTTTCTTGTGGATGTGATAATCACTCCCAAAAAAGAGATGAAAACATAAGAGTTTGTCACGTAAACTGCAACAAATGAATGCAACAGTTTCACAGTGCTCTGTCAAAACATGTTTTTAACGTTTTCAAATTTTTCCGCGTGTAGACCGTCAAATCCTGCATATGTCCAAGCAAATCTGAACATGTCCTGGAATTTTGGAGAGCGAAGTTGATTATGTGTGAGCGCCTGAACTTTGATAATTGTCTGAAAATAAAAAAAATTAAACTTTTGACTTGAGGTAAGACTTGAACCTAGGACTTCTCGTTCCGCAGCTGCTCGCGCCAACCACGAGACCACGGCGCTCCTGCGCTAAGATTCTCCTTGGTGTTGCATATCTTGTGCATGGACTACTCAGTCTGTATATTTTGCTTATTTTTTCATAGTTCCACACGACTTCTTCCTGTTTTCTGGATTGATCTGTGTTCAGTTTTTCAAGGCCTATCCACTGTGCCAACTTATAACTAAATCTGAGGGGGGTGCGATGGGGAGGTTCCCTTGTAAGTTCTAGGGGACTGATGACCTCAGAAGTTAAGTCCCATAGTGCTGAGAGCCATTTGAACCATTTAGAGCAGAGTAGCGACAAAAGCTTTTCTGAGAAATAGGAGATCGAATATAAATGTAAGTGCAATGAAGACTTTGCTGGAAGTGTTAGGCTGTTTTATATCCTTATACACTACTGTTTGTAAAAAGTGGAATGCTCAGAAGCAATAGTTTTGGAACATGCCACGGTAAGAGGACGTGTAGGACGGTGGAACCGTAATAAGTGATTTAAATGGCAGAGAGGTGGCTTGCACGTAGACCCAAAGAGTCATCTTTTGTGTGACCGGACAGGTGAGTGTTACGCAACCTGCAGGCGATGCCGGGCCGTCATACGAAGTGGAAACGTGTAACCGAGTGTCACTATGGCTGGCGCGCGGCTACCCCGCGCGCTCTCGGGCGCCTTGCCACGGTTCGCGCGGCTGCCCCCGTCGGCGGTTCGAGTCCTCCCTCGGGCATGAGCTGTGTGTGTTGTCCTGAGGGTAAGTTAGCCTAAGTTAGATTAAGTAGTGTGTGAGCCTAGGGACGGATGACCTCAGCAGTTTGGTCCCATAGGAACTTACCACCACCACCACCACTGTGCCACTTATCACTTGCCCCTCTGGTTGTGATATTTTCACCTGAAAAGTACCTGTTTGCTCCTCGATTCATAATTTACATTTATTATAGATCTCCCTATAAATGGCTGCGTAAATGAGTTGAGATGTCGGAGGAAGACAACGGCATACCGTCTCCCACAAGACTACGCCTAGAAAAGCAACGTAGTCTTCAGAGGAACCTCCGACTTGACAACAACTTTATCTTTGGAGTGTGGAAGTCATTCTACGTTGTGACGAGTTATATCTGCACGCACGCAACGGCGTACTTGTCAGAATATCCCAAAACGTCGCGCTTTAAATCGGGGTTTCTCTGACGCTCATACCTCGGGTTCTAATAATGATACAAAGTGCGAGCTAACATCCCAAAAATGTTTGGCCTCACATGCGGTTCCTCTTTGTCGAACGGTGTCGGCTCAAACTCGTCTAGGGCTGAACCGCATGTGTCGCATGTGTCCTTTGGTTAAATTTTCTGGCTGATCGTCATCATCATCATCATCATCATCATCATTTAAGACTGATTATGCCTTTCAGCGTTCAGTCTGGAGCATAGAACCCCTTACAAAATTCCTCCATGGTCCCCTATTCAGTGCTAACATTGGTGCCTCTTCTGATGTTAAGCCTATTACTTAAAAATCATTCTTAACCGAATCCAGGTACCTTCTCCTTGGTCTGCCCCGACTCCTCCTACCCTCTACTGCTGAACCCATGAGCCTCTTGGGTAACCTTGCTTCTCCCATGCGTGTAACATGACCCCACCATCTAAGCCTGTTCGCCCTGACTGCTACATCTATAGAGTTCATTCCCAGTTTTTCTTTGATTTCCTCATTGTGGACACCCTCCTGCCATTGTTCCCATCTACTAGTACCTGCAATCATCCTAGCTACTTTCATATCCGTAACCTCAACCTTGTTGATAAGGTAACCTGAATCCACCCAGCTTTCGCTCCCATACAACAAAGTTGGTCGAAAGATTGAACGGTGCACAGATAACTTAGTCTTGGTACTGACTTCCTTCTTGCAGAAGAAAGTAGATCGTAGCTGAGCGCTCACTGCATTACCTTTGCTACACCTCGCTTCCAGTTCTTTCACTATGTTACCATCCTGTGAGAATATGCATCGTCCACCTGTTCTAACTTTGTTCCTCCTATTTGGCACTCAATCCGTTTATATTTCTTTCCCACTGACATTACTTTCGTTTTGGAGATGCTAATCTTCATTCCATAGTCCTTACATTTCTGATCTAGCTCTGAAATATTACTTTGCAAACATTCAATCGAATCTGCCATCACAACTAAGTCATCCGCATATGCAAGACTGCTTATTTTGTGTTCACATATCTTAATCTCACCCAGCCAGTCTATCGTTTTCAACATATGATACATAAATAATATGAACAACAGTGGAGACAGGTTGCAGCCTTGTCTTACCCCTGAAACTACTCTGAACCATGAACTCAATTTACCGTCAACTCTAACTGCTGCCTGACTATCCATGTAAAGACCTTTAATTGGTTGTAAAAGTTTGCCTCCTATTCCATAATCTCGTAGAACAGACGATAACTTCCTCCTAGGAACCCGGTTATGTGCCTTTTCTAGATCTATAAAGCATAGATATAATTCCCTGTTCCACTCATAACACTTCTCCATTATTTGCCGTAAGCTAAAGATCTGGCCCTGACAACCTCTAAGAGGCCTAAACCCACACTGATTTATGGTAGGTTTGCGAAATTGTATGAACCAGTCAAAGTTAATGTAACATATATCAACAGTGATAATAGTATTGGGAGCTAAATTAACGACCCATGAATGATGTAGGCCACACAGTCGCGATTTGGTTAGAATAATGTTTACTCAGGAAGCAAACTACTAGCGAAAGTGGTCGTATTCAGAGTTACTGTTATACTCGAGTGCATATCCATTTGACACAGTTCGATCATTCACAATGTACTCCACCTCGTTATTTACACGAAAAGTTAAGAGTTCATACCAGGCGCGCCGCTGCTCACCGCTCAGAGACCAAGTCCCGCGATACCACACAACGCGAAATTTTCCAAGTCGTTTCACTACCTAGCTACCTAAAGACCGACCATCCGCTTTAGCGTCTCCACCAGCACTGTACCCTTTGGTGTCTCCAGCCGAACTGTCCCTCTGTCCCTCTGCCCGTCCGGGGCCACGTTTCCCGCGCGCCAAATATCCTCGCTGAACTAACTAGGGCAGTTCCCTTTCCTGAAGCCGTCCATCTCATTGGCTACAGCTTATTCTACATTATTTTACATTTTAACGTATTTAAATAATCAAAGCTTCACCACTTTCTAAATAAAGTAACAATAATATCTACATCTACATTTATACTCCGCAAGCCACCCAACGGTGTGTGGCGGAGGGCACTTTACGTGCCACTGTCATTACCTTCTTTCCTGTTCCAGTCGCGTATGGTTCGCGGGAAGAACGACTGTCTGAAAGCCTCCGTGCGCGCTCGAATCTCTCTAATTTTACATTCGTGATCTCCTCGGGAGGTATAAGTAGGGGGAAGCAATATATTCGATACCTCATCCAGAAACGCACCCTCTCGAAACCTGGCGAGCAAGCTACACCGCGATGCAGAGCGCCTCTCTTGCAGAGTCTGCCACTTGAGTTTGCTAAACATCTCCGTAACGCTATCACGCTTACCAAATAACCCTGTGACGAAACGCGCCGCTCTTCTTTGGATCTTCTCTATCTCCTCCGTCAACCCGATCTGGTACGGATCCCACACTGATGAGCAATGCTCAAGTATAGGTCGAACGAGTGTTTTGTAAGCCACCTCCTTTGTTGATGGACTACATTTTCTAAGCACTCTCCCAATGAATCTCAACCTCGTACCCGCCTTACCAACAATTAATTTTATATGATCATTCCACTTCAAATCGTTCCGCACGCATACTCCCAGATATTTTACAGAAGTAACTGCTACCATTGTTTGTTCCGCTATCATATAATCATACAATAAAGGATCCTTCTTTCTATGTATTCGCAATACATTACATTTGTCTATGTTAAGGGTCAGTTGCCACTCCCCGCACCAAGTGCCTATTCGCTGCAGATCTTCCTGCATTTCGCTACAATTTTCTAATGCTGCAACTTCTCTGTATACTACAGCATCATCCGCGAAAAGCCGCATGGAACTTCCGACACTATCTACTAGTTCATTTATATATATTGTGAAATTGGTCCCACAAGACTCCCTTCTGGCACGCCAGAGGTTACTTTAACGTCTGTAGACGTCTCTCCATTGATAACAACATGCTGTGTTCTGTTTGCTAAAAACTCTTCAATCCAGCCGCACAGCTGGTCTGATATTCCGTAGGCTCTTACTTTATCAGGCGACAGTGCGAAACTGTATCGAACGCCTTCCGGAAGTCAAGGAAAATAGCATCTACCTGGGAGCCTGTATCTAATATTTTCTGGGTCTCGCACGATCGCTGTTTCCGGAATCCATGTTGATTCCTACAGAGTAGATTCTGGGTTTCCAAAAACGATATGATATCCATTACATAACAAACGTTAAATTCTTGTACGTAAAACCAGTTCAATTTACTTCTTAGCTTTGAATGCCACGGCCAGTAGCCTTGCACCAATGTGATTTCTGATAAATAAATAAAGAACAAAAGTAACTATTATGCACTAAAATTTACAGCAAATATTCTATTACTAAATGATACAATAAGGTGTCATACCGTCATCGTTCAATGTGTTTTGTGTGGAGGAAATGATGATCTGATGCTTAACTGTAAATACTGATTATTTAAATCTACTACATCTTTTAAACAAATAAAGTTGCAGAGTTAATATTTACAACATTTATCATTTTAATGATGTGCTTCTATATGAAATGTCGATCGTTAAGATCGGCTAAAGCGTTCAGATTTTAGCATTTGTTACAAAACTTTTGAATTTCATTTTACCAGTAAATCCTAAACTATTATAGATATGATCAATATTCAAGTTTTATTGGAATCAACATGAAAATTTATGAAGGATGGAAGATTAAAATTACGGTGGCTTCATTCCCTGAATTCCCTTTTTGGCCGATATTAGGTCCGCCATATTTAATACTGCTACGTCTCCCTGGCCACAAACAGCTTCTCCAGGGTTTCGCTATGACGTCTGGCTCACTCGCACACTACAGCGCTTAGGCCTCATTCAGCGCAATAGACGCCTGTGAGTTTCTCCATCTCGTGGCCAATCTGCACTCTTTGTGGCACACAGTCCTGGACGACAGAGTTCGTTTCACAATTCCTGAAGGCTGACTCTTTCGGTCATATACTTAATTGAGAGCGAAATGCTTGTTCACTCACAAAAGGTAGCGTGAAGTATTTTCGATAGCCCTCGGGCTATGGACCACTTCTATACGAAAGAAGGATCTTCTTAGTCATTATCCCACAGTATAGGGTCAGTATAAGAGTAGTACACAGATTGGTCGGTTGTTTTTGCATTTGATGTGATCTAGGGTGTGTCTTAGGGGATTTATGGAGGCACAATTAGTTCATCGGTGGTGCTACAGAAAACCCGAAAAAAGCGTATTCTACCATTTTTTCGTACCGAAGACGAGCCGCCGTTTCCAAGACGGCTAAGCACAGAAAAGGTTGAAATTTTTACCATACATTACTAAGATCCTGATCTCCAACAGCCTTAAAAATTTTCTTGAAATCTTTATCCCTCTTCGAGGCACAGGGGTTCAAATTTACTCTACTTTTACACGGAAAATACGCACGCAAAATTCGACAGTAGCGAACTCTAAATAACAAACAACCGCAGCGAATTGCTCGAACTTCATCAGTATACTCTCTAGGCATAAATCTAGAAATTGCATCTCCCCGTTTTCGAAACTCTTTATCCGTTGTAGAAAAATACGTCAAAATTTTGGTTCTTGGGTACCAAACGCGAGCAGCGGTTTCAAAGACGGCTACGCTCAGCAAATGGCTGAAATTTTTGCGATACATTCCTAAGATCCCGATCTCGAACAGTCTTGAAAATTTTCTTGACTTCTTTGTCCGATTTCGAGATTCATTCAAATTTACCCTACTTCTACACGTAAAATATGCACGTAAAACCTGGTACAAGGCGAAACGTGTTTTCGAAAGGGATGCAGCACGGATATGTCTCCATTATCATCATAAGGGTACTGGGGACCGCCTGTTATAGTACTGAAGCACACAAAAAATTTATTTGCACCTAAAATTCCGTCTGAGGTGTAAAATTCGTTTTGCTTTATTTCAGTTTCACCTAATTAAACTATCAATTTTTTTTTAACCAATACATTTCATATGCGTAACATTTCTTGCTGCAACAGGGAAAAGGAGGGAACCAGCGGAAAAATACTCCTATTGGAGCCAAAAATACGAAGCTGCTCCTGTTTGGATGACTCTGACTGCAAAGTGGGATACCAACTGTTCATTCTACCATACTTAGCAGCTTTAAAAATGTTCCCAAAAATTTTGAGATGCAAACATATTTGCGCTTTTTTATGCTGAAAGAGGAGGAGACTGTGGCAGCGGGAAAGAGACAGAAGAGTAATAAATACTGGAAGGTAGTAGACAGCGGATATGGTACTGAAAGAGCGAAGGAGACAATGGCAGTGTGACAGAATGAGAGGGACATAGTGCCAGCAGAACATAGTTGACAGTAGCAGAACTGCGCTACGCAAGGAGGGAAGTAGACGGTGCCAGTGGGATAGAAAAGAGGAGGAGGAAGTGGGAAGGGGTGAGAGACAGTGATGACGAGAGACAGAGCGTGTGAGCCTGTGACTATGACAGCGAGAAAAAGAGAGTTAGTCAGAGTTAGAAGAGACAGCAGCAGAGGGGGGAAAGAACGAGATGGTAGAGATAGAGAGAGGGAGAGGGAGGCAGCGACAGTGACAGTAGTAGTAGTAGAAGAGAGTGACAGTTAGAGAGACGGAAAGAGATAACGTCAGTGAGTTGGGCTGAATGAGTGAATGAAAATGGACAAGTGAGAGTGGTGAGTAAGAGCGACTTACAGCGATGGACTAATTCATGTAACTGACTGAGTTTACAGTTGGGGGAGCCTCTGGGAGTTACAAGTGAGTTGCATCTTAAAAATAATGCGAATAAGTTCGCACGACAAAATTTTTGGGAAAATTTTCAAAGATGCTGGATAAAGGTAGAATGAGGCAGCCGGAACCCCATTTTTCACTCAGAGTCTTTTAAATAAACAGAGACATTCTCACGTTCCTAGCGCCGATAGGAGCATTTTTCCACTGCTGAAGTTAAATTCGTCTACAATTCCCACAGTGCAGTAGGCCTTAACCTCTACGAGATCACTTGTTGACGCTTCCCTAACTGCCACGTGCTGTAAGAAAGGAACGAAGGTGAGGGTTTAGCGTCCCGTCGAAGGAGGGGTTACAGACGAGGCACAAACTGGGATATATGAAGGACAGCAAAGGAGGTCGGCCGTGTCCTGTCCAAAGAATCTGTCCTCGAAGCTGTCTGAAGTAATTTAGGGGAACCACTGAAAATCTAAAACTGGGTGGCCAGACGAGGATATTCACCGACATCCTCTCGAACGCGAGTGCCTCTCAGTCCACGAGCTGGAGATGAGAAGAGAGGTATCGTGTGTCGCCACCGTATCTGCTTACGGCGGTAGCTTATCGGTTTGAAAGCCGCTACAGATGTAGCTTCTCCTGATAGCAGTGCAGCAACAGCACCGCACATGTGCTGGGTGTGGTCTCTGCACGATATCTGGTGTGATAACAAGGACGGGGATTTCCCGAACTTTCAGGTATTGGCCGTGCGACGGCGAACGCGCCATATTACTGCCCCGCCAACAGTCGCCCCAGTTCTCAACGTTTAGCCCCTCTTGTCGAAAAATACGAAAGTAGAAACACACAGTACTACACTAGCGGACGCTTTTCTCGTCAGTCTACGAATATGTCCCGCTGACATCACAGTACGATGTCTTAGTACAGTACTATGGTATCCGCTTGGTATAAGGAGAGTAATTTTTGGACAATTGAACAATGGAAAAACGGTGAGTGGAGTGAAGAATCACGGTAGACAGTGTGGCGATCCGATGGCAGGGTGTGGGTTTGCCGACTGTGCGGTGAACGTCGTCTGACAGCGTGTGTATTTCTAACAGTAAAATTCGGAGGCGGTGGTGTTATGGTGTGGGCGTGTTTGTCATGGAGGGGCTTGCACCCCTTGTCGTTTGCGTGGCAGCATCACAACTCAGACCTACATTGATGTTTTAAGCACCTTCCCACTGTTGAAGAGCAATTCGGGAATGGCGATTGCATCTTTCAACACGATCGAGCACCTGTTCATAATGCACGGCCCGTGTCGGAGTGGTTACACGACAATAACATCCCTGTAATGGAGTGGCCTGCACAGAGTCCTGACCTGAATCCTATAGAACACCTGTGGGATGTTTTGGAACGACACTTCGTGCCAGTCCTCACCGACCGAAATCGATACCTCTCCTCAGTGCAAATGGCTATGCGACTTAACTTCTGAGGTCATCAGTCGCCTAGAACTTAGAACTAATTAAACCTAACTAACCTAAGGACATCACACACATCCATGCCCGAGGCAAGATTCGAACCTGCGACCGTAGCGGTCGCTCGGCTCCAGACTGTAGCGCCTAGAACCGCACGGCCACTCCGGCCGGCTCCTCAGTGCAGCACTCCGTGAAGAATGGGCTGCCATTCCCCAAGAAACCTTCCAGCTCCTCACTGAACGTATGACTGCGAGAGTGGAAGCTGTCATCGAGGTTAAGGGTGGGCCAACACCACACTGAATTCCAGCATTACCGATGGAGGGCGCCACGAACTTGTAAGTCATTTTCAGCCAGGTGTCCGGATAGTTTTGATCACACGGTGTACTTCTGCGAAGGAACAACATCAGCTAAATCAACACCAGGCAGACATCATTTACTGACGGAGACGGACCATCGATCATTGCGGATGGGTTGCAAGAAATCGCTTGAAATCAACGGAAGAAATCACACGTGAAGTCGAAAGTGGTACCAGCATTCCTACTAACACAATGAATGTGCGTTTCGAATTTTTTTTTAAAAAAGAGGATTACAGTGGTCGAGGAGCTTCACATAAGTGATACACTACCGTGACCAATGCTAATCGACGTTTGAGGTGGTGTAAACAGAGCCGCAGTGGATGACTGTTAAATGAATCACGCTATATCCTGTGGCAATCCGATGGGGGTTTGGGTTACGGCAGTGAAGCATAGAGGAGGTCGTGTTACCGTATGGGAGAATTTTTGCTGGAAATGGTATGATGGCTCCCCTATTGAGCTCAAGAAAATGCTAAACGTCGAAGAACATGAACACATTTTATGGCATTGGGTACTTTGAACAGTAGAGGAAAAATTGGGGGACGTTGACTGTTCGTACCAGCACGACAATGCACACTGTCATAGAGCAGTACATGTGACGCTATGATTTGTGGACAATAACATTCCTGAAATGGACTGGCCTCCCCAGAGTCCCTACCTTGAACCAATGGAACACCTATGAGATGAGTTAGAACGTCGACTTGGATCCAGAACGCAGAATCCAACGTCACTACCTTCTCCGGTTTCGGCATTCCTCCACAGAAGTTCGGAAACCTCACTGAAAGTGTCCTCTGCAGAGTTGAAGCCGTCATGAAGGCAAAGGGTAGACACATTCTACATTAATGTCCACTAATAGGTGTCCAGATACTTTTGGTCATACGGGGCATTCTGACTCGCCTTTCGGAACCGTACTGGTGGGCTTACCTGTGTCTGAAGTGCCAGTTGTTGAGTTTAATTTTTGACCCACTCGTACCTCAGTTCCATCTGTCATTTGTCACCGCTAGCGGCTGCCGCTTTAAATGGGAACATCAATCCCGCTTTCGACTCTGAAGCGGCGCAAAACACTTCTCTCTGCCATCGATGCTACCGCAGCCGCCCGGCCGCGCTTTAGTGGGGACTGGTCTGTACTTCGACGCTGGCGTATCAGTAGACGTTTATGCCCACTTTAATGTCACGGTCGATGTGACTGTGTGACGTCACTATCAGGACGAAATGGAGGGGGGGGGGGGGGATATTGATCGACACCTTCTCACACTGCAGCCTTCATAACAAACTCGGAAAGGAAATATGACGTCCCTCAGATTCACACTAAAGGTATATTCAATGGGCACCAGGGATTTACGTGTTAAAAAATACCTATGTTATATCTCTTTGCACAAACTGTATGAGCCAGCGTTCATGTTGGCGTCCCTTAAACAATCCATCAAATATCCTTGTTACCCACTCGTTTCCGTGCGAATGTGAGAATCGTTTCCATGCTACAGAAGGATAACGTTTCCATGCTGCAGAAGGATAGATGCGGGGTATCAGTTTATTCAAGCGTTTAGTGCAACAGTGCAGAGGGAAACTCAAACAGTGGATCGGAAGTAGCTTTGTTTTCATTCCCTGAGGGTATTGGCTTCAGCACATGTGGGTAGCTACTGCACATTGCGATATTTTACAAGTTACGCAAAATCTGAAGGTAAACCCAGCTCGTTTATCATCCCGTTATATTGTCTCAAGGTGTGTTTTTCTGTAGCTTCATTGCAGCTACTTTGAAACACGATTCATCCCATGAGACTTTCTTTCCAGCAGCACACGTAGGTTTTACAGTGTGCGATATATACGCAGATAGTACAGTCGTATTTTATGGATTCCTTTTGTGAGGTAGCTACACTTGTGGAGACATTTGAGACTGACTGTGAAGCGGCTCCTACTTTAAAACAATATTAAGAACAGATGATATGTGTTCAGAAATAATCGCCAGTTTTGATATTTCATTTAGGTATTGAGCTTTTTTAAAAGGAAATGTGAAACTCGTAACACGTTTTTAATGCGTGTAAAAAAATTACCAGTGATAGAAAATGAGCTTATAAGAATGGTTGATGGGGACGCAAATATTTTCCTAATAGTGAAATTATTTTACTCATTTAGAAGTTAAAGACTAGTTATCTGTAAGATATGGAAATACGATATTTGTCCCATTAAGTATATTAATGCCATCGTAAATGGAGTAGTGTATCAAAGAGAACATTTTGCAACGTGACGTAGGCTCCATTCACATGTTGTGATGAAAAACTTACGAACATTTGAGTAGTATAGCTATTGTGAACCAAGCAACTTTTGACCCTGAATAATATATGAACGATCTAAATTGCGTAAATTGGCGCCATTTACAAAAGCATCCAAATAAATTGAATTATTTTTTTTATAAAAATGTAGGTTATTGACAATACTGGTTTAACTTACAGTCATTCACGTCTGAAACATATGAGCACTTTTTTAAATGAGCTAAATTAAAAAGTGACTGATCAACTTTAACATTGCACACGTGTTCAAGGGAACAATGCTTACACAATCCATACAGTATATCTGACTGATATTTAAACGTAAAATTTCTGCTATTATAATCTAAAATACACCCTGGTCTTCTGCAAAATGTCACACCGTAACAATACTTAGGTAGGAAAAACCCTCAGTACAGTGGATTCCCCCTCAACAACCAACAAGTTCCGATTCACAGTCTGTCATTGCGTATGTGCTTTTCTCAATTGAAATAATTATCTAATCTGAACAAAATGGTTATAATACCCGTAATCTATCAAAGATACGTTACTACCCAAGTCCAACAGGATACCTACGGCTTCATGATTCAAGGTAGCACATCTCTCCCATCCAGGATGAATACCACCACAACAACTGAAAAAAAAACCCTACGTGAGTATACACACTAAGGAAACTTTTTCCTACCAAAGAATGGGATCCGAACCCCGCCACTCAAATGCAACCACACTCCGCCACTATTGTTTCACTAGGGAGGTAGGTGCTGGAGTGATAGGTCACAATTTAAATATAACTATACTTTCCGCATCAATTTATTCATTATAAATAAGCAATAACATGAAAGCCCGTTTGGTACCTTTTAACAGAACCTCCATCAAGAACAGTTAACAATACCAAAAATTTTTGTTAGAGACCAGTGAAACTTGAATGCTAAATTAAAAATTATAAACTAAAAACTAATAATATTTCCTTAAAATTTGAGCTCAGAAATATCAAAACTTTAGAACACAGAAAATGAACATTGTCGAACTGACAGAACATATAATAAAACAGTCGCCTTCAAAACGGCAAAATAAATTACAACAGTTGCACGTTACTCGTATTACTGTTTCAGCCTCTTCGGCAAGACAGATACCAAAACGTGCAGGCCTGGTTTGAACGCGGCGACAGCCTGTCGCATGCAGGCAGCAAATCTGAAAATCAAACGTCGCTACGAGATTTAATTTTATCATTCAAAGGCTTTGAAAACTGCAATCAATTAGAGGAAAGTCTGAGGTGGCCAACAGACTGATAACAACATAATTGAGTAACGCCTCAGCAGCTTAGATATGTTAAACGCTAGTCTAAATAGACGTAAATGGTCCTCTTGAGAACTTGAATGCATTTACACTGATCACTGAGCTTACTCAAGTTCTAGCCTGTAAACAGCGACGTGACAGAAGTTAATCAGTTCATAAACAAACCCGTTGGTCTCAGAGTACGGCTAACCATAGTCAGAATGCGCGTGCAATGAGATAAGGAATGAAATTTTCACTCTGCAGCGGAGTGTGCACTGATATGAAACTTGCCCGTAAATTAAAACCGTGTGGTGGACGGAGACACAAGTTTGGGACCTTCACCTGTCGCAGACAAGTACCCTACCCAAGCGCGACCCACGGCCCATTCTCGCAGATTTACTCCCGCCTTCCAAACTTCATACTTCTCCAGAGTAACCTGTAGAACTAGCACACCTGCAAGAACCAATATTGCGCAGACATGGCTCAGTCACAGCCTGGGGGATATTTCCGGAACGAAATTTTCGCTCTGCAGTAGAGTGCGCGCTGCACAGTTTTAATCTGCCAGGAAGTTTCACGTCAGCGCACACTCCGCTGCAGAGTGAAAATTTCGTTCTGGAAACATTCCCCAGGCTGTATGTCTCCGCAGTATATGTTCTTCCAGGAGTGATAGCTGAGTAAGTTACGCTGGAGATCTTTTATGAAGTATGGAAGGTCAGCGACGACGTACTGCAGGAAGTAAGGCTCCGAGGACGGGGCGTGAGTCGTGCTTGGGCAGCTCAGCTGGTAGATCAGTTGCCCACGGAAGACCAAGTTCAGCACGAATAAGTATTCTTATTGATGTTCCTACAATTCCTGCTCATGCTCCAAATAGAAAATATAAAGTACCAATGTCCTTACGGTTTGTTGAGAATAATCATTTTTGCGGTAAGATGGCTGAATTTTAGGTGGTAGACTGTAAATCTACTTATGAGATATTTTCTCTCTTACCATATTTTGGTCTTATATTCAATTATGATTCTAGACTGCAATTCTAGAGGTGGAAATATTTACTAAGGCCTAAAAGATTATTCTTTTAATTATAACTTTAAAGATTATTAGTTTAATTAACTTAAGTCCTTAGTATAATGAGATTAAGGTTGATGTTGAAATCAATCCTATTGTTGAAATTATTACGGTTATAGGAAGAATAATTCTTGATTTTTGAGACTTTATCTTTATAGATCATGAATTTTCTGTGTATGACATAATTAAGGCTGAGAATCTAATACATATGTAATAATAAATTGTAATTGTAGTTAATACAACTATAATAGTTATGATAGTTGTATGTTGTTTTCTATTAATGATTGTATTACAATTCATTTTGGTAGAAATCCAAAAAATGGTGGTAAACCACCTAGAGATAGGAGAGATATGAATATTATGAATTTAATTTCAGTTTCTATATTTCTGGCTGAATAAATCTGGTTCATGAAGAATAGATTTATTAGCTTGAAAAATATAACCATGATTATTCTTAGTAGTGAATAAATAATAAAGTATAATTCTCAGATGTTTTCTCTGATTGGTAGGGATCTAATTATTCACCCTAAATGTCTAATTGAAGAATATGCTAGAAGTTGGCGTAGAGATGATGGATTTAAACCTCCTATTGCTCCAATAATGATTCTTAAAATGATAATGGTTCAAATGAAAGTTCTTAGGTGAATACAATATGATAATATCATTATTGGTGCAATTTTTTGTCATGTTATTAATGTTAGACAGTTATTTCATCTCGAACCTCCTATTACTTCTGGAAATCAGGAATGAAAAGGTGCAGCTCCCGAGTTTGAATCTCGGTCCGCCACACAGTTTTAATCTGTCAGAAGGTTTCCAGGTATGAATGTTTCGAATCACAACGCAGTTTACTGAGAACCAGGGTGACGGAACATGACGGAATACTACAGGTACAAAAACTCTGACTAGCACAGGATAATGGTAAGTCAGAAGCTCACCAAATAAAGCACATAAGTCCCGACAGAAACAGCGCAATGCCAAGCGGTGGCAATTCAGACCTTAGAGCCGGCAGAGTATCTGGAGCCTCGCCTTGAGAACTGCGGGCTCCCTCCAGTACCAGCAGCGAGCAACGGCTCGTGCCAACTGGCAGTAACCACACCACAGGTAAACACGTCCGCTACACACCAACAAGCGAACCCACCCGGTGAACCAATCCCTCGGCGAATCAAAATGCGTAGACGATAAGCAGTTGAGACACGAAGAGAATGGATGCTTTGGAAAAAAGACTGTTGATAATTATATGTATACATCAAATAAGCAATGAGAAGGTACTGAACCGAATTGGGGAAAGAAGAAATCTATGGCACAACTTGACTAAAAGAAGGGATCAATTGACGGAACACATCCGGAAGCATCAAATAATCGTCAATTTAGTAATGGGAGAAGAACAGCACATTGCCTTTATTATCTGTTATTACTTTTATGTTTTATTTTCATGTACTGACACGTTCCATGACCTTGGAGATTTGCTCCTCAATTTGGTCCTACGGAACTTGACGTGTAAATAAATAAATGAACGAATACAAACTGTCAGCCGCTGGTGCTGACCTTTTAAGATCTGAACCTTACTTTCTCGTCGTTCTACGCTCACGGTCACAGCAGATAAACACATTTACTTTAGTTAATATTTCCAGGTCGGGAAGGAACCTTATCGTTAGGTTAGGTGGTGGATACCAGTCACAGTCGGGTGGGGTTACCACTAATAGCGATGAACTTGTTAATTCATAAATTTGCTGGTTTATTAAGCTGTAGCACTTAATAACATAAGAATTCCAGCATTCAGGAAAACACACCGCTAAAACTGTGGCTTCTGCCATTTAATTTTTTGACGCAGGTGGCGCATGTGTCTCACGTGGAAGCGAGCTCGCCAGCGGCCAACCGCCGCCACGCGAGGCCGTAGCCAGCTAGTATTAAACAGTAATACTTGGAGCCGCTACCGCTCTGCATATTGTTACGTCACCATAAAACAAAGCGTACAAAATCCTTCCCGATGGGTGACTGAGTTCTTACAGACAACGGACAACGTGAAAAAAAAAACTGTACCTGTAACATTGTCATAGCTTGTAGAGAAATGGAGATGATTCCTTCGAAAATTTTGCGGCCAGTATCCTCTCCCATCCATAATCAGTTGCTTTCAGTGTCTAGATTTGGGAAAGTATTTTATCAGGAATTTCGTTTTCTTTCTTTAGGTTTCCTCCCATGGCAATAAATAAAAATCAACGTTCCTTTGCCCTGTTTGCCGTCTTCCAATTGACGGTCAACCTACTTCGGTGTGCTAGTATTTTTTCTTTTCTCTGCATCTAGCAGTCTTTCTACAGACACCTCACATAATTCACTACCTGTGGTTACCTGCATAATCCTAACTGAGCCGCGAACTGCTCTGCGCCTGTCAGTATAGGCTATCCGTCTTGCGTTTACGCATCCACACATCACACCGGCTCCGCTGCCCAGGGCAAAGTAAACATTACTGGCTCACTCGTGCCAGAGGTATTTGGGGTTGTGGGGGGGGGGGGGGGGGGGAGGGGGGGGGGGTACTAACTAACCGAAAAACATACAGCTAGGAATAGCTATAATTATTAGTCTGCAAAAGAAGTAAACACTGATGTAATATTGTCATCAACAGAAAGATCAGCACTTTTACCCTCAACAACACCTATACATATACACACAGTGTTTCAAAAATACAGCGACAAACTTCCAATGGACCTAGAAGGAGTCTTGACGCGTCAGGAAACGTCATCCAGCGACGCTACAGAGGGTCGAAGTTATAGGTGACGGCGTCTGCTCATGTAAGTATACACAGATTGATTCTCTGATGATGTTACAAAATTTTCGGGGATGATGGAGAAGGGTAAATGTATCATTTTGAGATAAAGGACCCTGATCTGGGAACGAACAAGCTGAAAATCGTTCTGGCACCTCTGACATGTACCGGTACTGTTGTTGATAAGACTGTAGGGCAGTCAACTTTCAGAGTTGGTAGTATAGATAAAACCAAGGAAAAAAAGTCCAGTAAATACAGGCTCTAAATTGTATACCTATAGGGCTATGCAGTTGTTCAATTGAGGAGAAGTGTTCCACAGTAGTGAGGATGAGCAAGTGGTCATAGCTCTTCAGGTATGGATTTTAGAGCCCATGCTTACCGAACATTTTTTCTTGTTTTGGTCCATACTACCATCTCTGGAAGTTACCTACCCTACAATCTTAGCAACAACAGTATCTGTACATGTATTTCACTGTCAGATCTATCAAAAGGATTTCCTCTTACAGCTTTCGACTCGTTCCTTTTCAGGCCAGGGTCCACTGCCTCAGATTAATACATTTAACCTTCTCCATCGTTCCTGAAAGTCCGTAGCATCATCACGGTACGTCCCTGTATATGTATACATACTGTACATATACAGGAGCCAGCCCTGTAGCTTCTATGCTCTATAGCATTGTTGGATGACGTTTCCCTGCACGGGTTCCTATCCTCATTTTGTTCCTCAAGACACTTTCTGCATCCCCTACGTTTGTCGGTGCACTTTTGGAACACCCTGTATATTTGGAGCAACAAGACGGCATGTTATGGTGGCACCGTCCAACTGCTGGGCGTAGGACAGTCGACACCGAGGAGCTCACCTGGCACTGTTTTGTGACTGTTGCAGCTAACTGCGACCTGCTGTTTAATGGCGAACCAGTCTCCAGCTCCAGTTGGAGTAGCGCCCTCAATGCGTCCAGGTACGTGGGCGACCTCGTGGACACCACGGCAGCCCAGGCAGAGTACCTGGTGCTCACCACCAAGGAGGTGACCGCCTTCGTTGTCGACAGCCCGTCCGACTACATCGACGTGGTTTTCGATGAGGCCGCCAGCACGCTGAAACTCGTCGTCAAGGAGGAGTTTGCCAGTTATGAAGAGAAAATGATCTCTGCATCAGATGCGGTAATTCGCAGTGCGCTGTTGACTTTCAGGGCCTGGAAGTCGAATAATTTACGTCACAAAAGAATGGAAAGCAACAGCCTTTTATCACCAAAACCCACTATACAAAAGCGCCTACTTCAGTTATCCGAAGGACAGTTTCCCTGGTCGATATTTGATTAAAAGATTAGGGCAAGAATATCTACCCCCTGAAATCAAGTCGACTATGTGAATAAAATATACACTTCCTGTTCAGTGTTTGTCCCGCCCTTGGCAGGGTCTATTACGAGGGTACTCACTCACCCGTGATTTGACTTCCATCTTGTAGCCATAGTCATAAGTTACTCTAAGTGAGAAAAGTCGTATGTTTTTATACAGCAAAGTTACAGAGCGTGTACCAGAACTCCACCGACACACCTCCGGGATAGCAGTTGAAAGGTGACAGCAGTACGTGGAGCTGGGAGTGGTAAGGTAATGGGCTGCAGAAAGTAAAATCATTACAGAACAAATTTTGTTTTATTTAACACTGGTGTCCGCAAAGGAAATTTGACACAATTGAAAAAAATAAAAAAAAAACAGCCTTCAAGTAAATCTTAATACAGATTTAAAAAAAAAAAAAAAAAAAAGACATTAGCAAGCGAAAATCAGTTACACTTACACAATTCAACCAATATCCAAACAAAATTTACTACTACTGAGACCAGTTACGGAAGCAGTCTCCAAGGAATTTCAACGATCTTTAATTAAAAGATAATTTCCAAGGTTAACAAGCTTCAATGACTGAAACCAGTAAAAGAATTACAGTCTGTTTGTCTGCAGTAAGGCCGCTGATTCGCATATCCATCGAGGTCAGCTTTTTACTGGTGACTGCGTGTCTTAAAAATTAGGAAATCAGACCACGCTACCCGGGCACTTTACTACAAAACAAACAGAGCAGATTTAAACAAACACCAAATATAAAATTACACAAAACGGTAAACACCGAGTCAAAGGACCATAGAACATGAAACTCACGCCGAAAATAATACTGCAGGTTAAGCAACACTCGGCTCGCCACTCACGAGGAGGGTACGGCTACTGGTCATCGCCGTATTCGTCCAAGATATTTTCATGAAATGGTGGCCAGCAGCTCTTATATATTTGAAAAATGTCATATACCAAATAAACCAAGTAACATTACAGGTTTAAACAGTCGCGAATCTGTTAGCTGATGTAAATGTTATAACACACATGTAATGGAATGTCCCCCACTAACATAAACGTGCTTACTAAAACCACGATAAGCAAAATGTAAAATCGTTTTCGGCAGGTGATAAAACCACGAATAATGCACTGAAATTAAAACTAAACCATAATCCAGTGATCTGACTCATCACGGAAACCACATCTCATAAAGTCGCAAATGGTTTACATTTCTGTAGAGTTACCTGTTGTCATATCGTAATAAAAACTGCATCGCCAGTCTATAAAAACTGTGGTAGGAAATGTACTCAGGAATGTAACTTCTCAGGTTATGAGTCAAGTAAAGGCGTAATCTTGAAGCAAAGTTTATAAATGGTAGATACGTATCAGGCGAAGGCATAAAAACTGCTCTTACTTTGAACATGTAGATTACTCAGGAACACGTATTTTTTTTAACAAACCTTCCCAGCAAAGAACCATGTTAAGCTACTTATAAAGTGAACCTTAACAGAAGCCTGAAGAACTTGTTGTGACCAGTTACATCCACTCCATTAACAAATCCGTCTGCATGGCCAGTGGATTTGTGTATATTTATTATGTAACATTGTGTGAGTATTGTGTAATATTTGCCTTCTCTACATCTTAAGAGCGATATAAATTAATATTTCACGTTCCTTTAATTTGACAAGGCTTGAACGCAGCTCAGTATCATTTGCCTTATGCAGTTTAGTATGCATGTATTAACATGTCTCTTACAATATACTGGCTGTTCAACACCCTTGAGGAGAATGCCACTAAGGATTTATGAAATCAGTATTAAATCTGAACGTAAAATTTCTCGTGTACAGTATGTACTCCACATTATATTTTCCTGCCATATTCCACAACTATTTCCACATTGTAACGCCATGAGACGAAAGATATATCAAATATGTTCTAAACATCTTTTATGCATATGTACATAAAATCATACACGGGGTCTGGACAAAAATATGGGAACACCGCGAGGAATGAATGCTTGAACGTAAATGAAGCCTGCAGGTTGCGCTGTTGTATTTTACCACGAACGGCATCTTTACAATATCTTCACTAAGTCGCAAGCGTCAGTCGCGCTTAGAATAGTATTCTGTGTAGTTGTGAGTTCATTATGTCGGAGCTAAGTAAATTCGAACGTGGGCCAATTCTTGATGCTCTTATACACACATCAAAAATGGTTCTGCATCACCACGGTTCCCAGAACTCGTGAAGACAGACGTCGACTGTGGATACTGTGGATATCACACACAGTCCCCTTGACTGTTCAGAGATGTCACTAAACCCGCCCAAAGATGTAAACAACCATGCATGAGCAGCGCCTATTAGGTGGAGGGGGTCCGACAGCCGATCACTTCCAGTCATTCCACTAGGAAGGAGGTTCAAAAAATATTCAAATGTGTGTGAAATCTTATGGGACTTAACTGCTAAGGTCATCAGTCCCTAAGCTTACACACTACTTAACCTAAATTATCCTAAGGACAAACACACACACACACACACACACACACACACACACACACACACACACCCATGACCGAGGGAGGACTCGAACCTCCGCCGGGACCAGCCACAGAGTCCATGGCTGTAGCGCCTTAGGAAGGAGGTACACGGCTCGTGTTGTTTGTAGTTCAACCATGCCTAGACGTCAATACCGCGCTTCGATCGCATTGTTACTTTGAGCCAGGAAGGGCTCTCAACAAGGGAATTGTCCAGGCGTCTCTGAGTGAACCAAAGCGATGGTGTTCGGACGTGGGGGAGATACAGAGAGACAGGAACTGTCGATCACGTGCCTCGCTCAAACCGCCCAAGGGCTACTACTGCAGTGGATGACCGCCACCTACGGATTATGGCTCGGAGGAACCCTGACAGCAACGCCACCATGTTGAATAATGCTTTTCGTGCAGCCACAGGACGTCGTGTTACGACTCAAACTGTGCGCAATAGGCTGCATGATGCGCGACTTCACTCCCGACGTTTATGGCGAGGTCCATCTTCGTAACCACGACACCATGCAGGGCGGTACAGATGGGCCCAACAACATGCCGATCAGGATTGGCATCACGTTCTCTTCACCGATGAGTGTTGCGTATGCCTTCAACCAGACAATCGTCGGAGACATGTTTGGATGCAACCCGGTCAGGCTGAACGCCTTACACACACTGTGTAGCGAGCGCAGCAAGGTGGAGGTTCCCTGTTGTTTTGGGGTGGCATTATTTGGGGCCGACGTACGCCACTGGTGGTCATGGAAGGCGCCGTAACGGCTCTACTAGAGTGGCCAGCATGTTCTCCAGGCATGAACTCTATGGAACATGCCTCGGATAGATTGAAAAGGACTGTTTATGGACGGCGTGACCCGCCAACCACTCTGAGGGATCTACGCCGAACCGCCATTGAGGAGTGGGACAATCTGGACCAGCAGTGCCTTGACGAACTTGTGGATAGTATGCCACGACGAGTACAAGCATGCATCAATGTAAGAGGACGTGCTACTGGGTATTAGAGGTACCGGTGTGTACAGCAATCTTCACCACCACCTCTGAGGTCTCGCTGTGTGGTGGTACAACATGCAATGTATGGTTTTCGTGAGCAATAAAAAGGGCGGAAATGATGTTTATGTTGATCTCTATTCAAATTTTCTGTGCAGGTTCTGGAACTCTCGGAACCGAGGTGATGCAAAAGTTTTTTTAATGTGTGTGGTTGGCTCTTCAATAACCGTGGCAGCCGAAGCGTTTGGTGTTTGAAGAGGCGCCGTATCGAAGATTTAAACCGCATACAGGGAAAGCGGAAAAGGGTATGTGGAGTGATCGTGACAGATGGGCATTTAAGCGGATTGTGACGCAAAATAAGAGGACAATAGTTGCAAAAGTTACTGCGGAACTGGCTGTCGCTCTCTTGAACCCTGTCACACCAAACCAACTCGAAGGGAGTTCCAGAAATAGGGAACTACATGTCGAACAGAAACTCTAAAACCACTCATAAGTGATGCAAATTCTCCTAACAGGAAAACGTGATGTCGAAGTCACAGAACCTGGACCACGGAGAAAAGCAAGAAATTCCTTTCGTTGGGTGAGTCTTGCTTCGACCTTTTCCCACTTCTGGCCGAGTTTGTGTCCCAATAGGAAAACATAGCCGGGGTTCGGTGACAATTTGTGTAGCCGTATCGCGGTAATCCACTGATCCAAGTTTGCATTACTGCCAAGGGTTATGTAAGCATTTTGGCTCATCAGATATAGACCCGTCCCGTGGTAGGACGTTTGTCCCCCCGTGGTGACGCTGCGCTCCGAGACGACAGCGCCCTCCCTGTTCACACAGGTCACGTCGCCCAGGGCTGGTTTTGCGAGCGCAACAGTGGCTTGTCGCAAGCCGCCCTGTCACCGCGGTCACATGATCTCAAAATTATTGCGGTTTTCTTGTCTAGTTTGGAGAGAAATGTGCGCGATCGCTATTCACTTTAATCATCGATACCTCAGCTTGGCACATGTATTACTCATTCCGAGCAGACTGCAAGTTGTTCTGAATGCCAGCGTGTTTCACGCAGCGTATTAGGTATGGTAGCGTATTGTGTTTTTGGTGTTTCCACGTTTCCGTCCACCCCCTGTATCAGCTACACGAGCATCAATTACATCACAAGCTTCCAGTCTTTGAATGGTAACTCTCTCTTCTTATTCTTCTGAAAACGTTCTCTCTCAGGGCGTTCTCCTTATAATTTTCAGGCATATGCTATGATGCCATACTCATCCCATGTGTACGGATAAAACGAGTGAAGAAATTAAATCCAGTATGTGAATGTTCTGTTTCAGTCCATGATCGACATCCGCATCACGTTAACGTGCAGCGATTCCAATACGGCTGGTTTTGTAAGTATCCAAGATGTATCTTGTACGTTTTTACTAAATGCTAGATATTATAAATTGTCTGGTAGTTTCTTGTTGTTATTTTTTTTCATATAAAATGTTTATTTGCTTGAGCTGCTGTATTTGCAGGGAACCAGACTATTTGTTGTTACAATTTCCGCGCAACTTACTGTCGCAGTACACCTATCACTGTAATAACTTCCATGCTTATGTGACACGTTTTCTCTCAGTCTGCTACATCCATTCTGCAAAATAACTAACTAAGTTAAAACCCTATGTCGAATAAGGGATTTTGAAATGAATGTATGAATAACTTTGAGTTAATGGTATCTTCGGTTTACGAAAAAAGATCCTACATCGATCTCAAGTCCAGTCAGTTAACTTGACGACACACACCATTTACAATTTTCACTCGAATTACCCATTGCTCTCTTAAATTCCGTTCGGTCACTGTAATTAAAAATGTATTGGTTCGCATTGCTCAACATTAACTGCTGCTATGATGTACACTTTCGTGAGAGACATTAAGAGAGACCTACGTGGTGAATACTGTGCATATAGTTGATTTAATTTTGACATTAAGATCCATCAGTCTTCTAGTCTGTTACGTACCTGTCAATTATGAGGCAGAATTCGTGTTTTCTGGTTTCATATTGCACCCGACACTGTATATTACAACTGTTTTGCTGACGATGCTAACAGTGCTTATCGAAACCGGTCATCGGGAATAAAGTTTACTCTAGCGATCTTGGCAAAGAAGTTTACCTTCCCTAATGTTCTGGAATAAATACTTTGCGCTCCTAATCGCGACAACGACGTGCCACGCTCCGACACGTGTTTGTTCTCCTCATGGGCCGATCTCTCAGACTGACTGTCTACGCGCCTTTTTTGCAGGCGCCGAAAGCTCTTCTCGTCCCTTGACGATCCTGCAGAGATGGGTGGGGGTAAGATTCGATACACCTTAAGGGTATCGACAACTATGCTCCTACGGCGTGTACGTTGAAAATTTGCTATTGATATTGACTTCTGGTCAGGCGAATACAGGGTTATAAATACAAAGTCAAATAGGGGTAATCCACGAGTAGGTTTAATAATGAATAAAAAAATAGGAATGCGGGTAAGCTACTACATACAGCAGAGAGAACGCATTATTGTGGCCAAGATAGACACGAAGCCCACGCCTACTACAGTAGTACAAGTTTATATGCCAGCCAGCTATGCAGATGACGAAGAAATTGAAGAACTATATGATGAGATAAAATAAATTATTCAGATAGTGAAGGGAGACGAAAATTTAATAGTCATGGGTGACTGGAATTCGAGAGTAGGAAAAGGGAGAGAAGGAAACGTAGTAGGTGAATATGGATTGGGGGTAAGAAATGAAAGAGGAAGCCGCCTGGTAGAATTTTGCACAGAGCGCAACATAATCATAGCTAACACTTGGTTCAAGAATCATAAAAGAAGGTTGTATACATGGAAGAAGCCTGGAGATACTGACAGGTTTCAGATAGATGACATAATGGTAAGACAGAGATTTAGGAACCACGTTTTAAATTGTAAGACATTTTCAGGGGCAGATGTGGACTCTGACCACAATCTATTGGTTATGAACTGTAGATTAAAATTGATGAAACTGCAAAATTGTGGGAATTTAAGGAGATGGGATCTGGATAAACTGACTAAACCAGAGGTTGTACAGAGTTTCAGGGAGAACGTAAGCGAACAAATGGCAGGAATGGGGAAAAGAAATACAGTAGAAGAAGAATGGGTAGCTTTGAGGGATGAAGTAGTGAAGGCAGCAGAGGATCAAGTAGGTAAAAAGACGAGAGCTAGTAGAAATCCTTGGGTAACAGAAGAAATATTGAATTCAATTGTGAAAGGAGAAAATATAAAAATGCAATAAATGAAGCAGGCAAGAAGGAATACAAAGTCTCAAAAATGAGATCGACAGGAAGTGCAAAATGGCTAAGCAGGGATGGCTAGAGGATAAATGTAAGGATGTAGAGGCTTATCTCACTAGGGGTAAGATAGATACTGCCTACAGGAAAATTAAAGAGACCTTTGGAGAAAAGAGAACCACTTGTATGAATATTAAGAGCTCAGATGGAAACCCAGTTCCAAGCAAAGAAGGGAAAGCAGAAAGGTGGAAGGAGTATATAGAGGGTCTATACAAGGGCGATCTACTTGAGGACAATGTTATGGAAATGGAAGAGGATGTAGATGAAGATGAAATGGGAGATACAATATCTGAGTGAAGAGTTTGACAGAGCACTGAAAGACTCGAGTCGAAACAAGGCCCCGGGAGTAGACAACATTCCATTAGAACTACTGACGGCCTTGGGAGAGCCAGTCCTGACAAAACTCTACCATCTGGTGAGCAAGATGTATGAGACATGCGAAATACCCTCAGACTTTAAGAAGAATATAATAATTCCAATCCAAAAGAAAGCAGGTGTTGACAGATGTGAAAATTGCCGAACTATCAGTTTAATAAGTCATAGCTGCAAAATACTAACGCGAATTCTTTACAGACGAATGGAAAAACTAGTAGAGGCCGACCTAGGGGAAGATCAGTTTGGATTCCGTAGAAATATTGGAACACGTGAGGCAATACTGACCCTACGACTTATCTTAGAAGCTAGATTAAGGAAAGGCAAGCCTACGTTTCTAGCATTTGTAGATTTAGAGAAAGCTTTTGACAATGTTGACTGGAATACTCTCTTTCAAATTCTGAAGGTGGCGGGGGTAAAATATAGGGAGCGAAACGCTATTTACAATTTGTATAGAAACCAAATGGCAGTTATAAGAGTCGAGGGGTATGAAAGGGAAGCAGTGGTTGGGAAGGGAGTGACAGGGTTGTAGCCTCTCCCCGATGTTATTCAATCTGTATATTGAGCAAGCAGTGAAGAAAACAAAAGAAAAATTCGAAGTAGGTATTAAAATCCAGGGAGAAGGAATAAAAACTTTGAGGTTCGCCGATGACATTGTAATTCTGTCAGAGACAGCAAAGGACTTGGAAGAGCAGTTGAACGGAATGGATAGTGTCTTGAAAGGAGGATATAAGATGAACATCAACAAAAGCAAAACTAGGATAATGGAATGTAGTCGAATTAAGTCGGGTGATGCTGAGGGAATTAGATTAGGAAATGAGACACTTAAAGTAGTAAAGGAGTTTTGCTATTTGGGGAGCAAAATAACTGATGATGGTCGAAGTACAGAGGATATAAAATGTAGACTGGCAATGGCAAGGAAAGCGTTTCTGAAGAAGAAAAATTTGTCAACATCGAGTGTAGATTTAAATGTCAGGAAGTCGTTTCTGAAAGTATTTGTATGGAGTGTAGCCATGTATGGAAGTGAAACGTGGACGATAAATAGCTTAGACAAGAAGAGAATAGAAGCTTTTGAAATGTGGTGCTACAGAAGAGTGCTGAAGATTAGATGGGTAGATCACATAACTAATGAGGTGGTGTTGAATAGGATTGGGGAGAAGAGAAGTTTGTGGCACAACTTGACTAGAAGAAGGGACCGGTTGGTAGGACATGTTCTGAGACATCGAGGGATCACCGATTTAGTATTGGAGGGCAGCGTGGAGGGTAAAAATCGTAGACGGAGACCAAGAGATGAATACACTAAGCAGATTTAGAAGGATGTAGGTTGCAGTAGGTGCTGGGAGATGAAGAAGCTTGCACAGGATAGAGTAGCATGGAGAGCTGCATCAAACCAGTCTCAGGACTGAAGACCACAACAACAACATTGTTTAAAAATGTGCGTTTATTGTTTTTCAGCTGAATTAAATTCACGGAAATGAAACGGAGTCAATGGTGATGCGACAGTATGAAATGATCTCACTAGAATCCGTACCCGGCTTGCATTCATATCGCGAGCTGTCGTCTTAATCGTTTTCCAGTATTTTTATAGAGTCTCCAACGACCCCATGTAGTCCTGTCCTACGCTCGCCCCTTCTGCCTCTCTTGGCGCAGTAAATAACTTCAGGTGTGTGTCAGAGGTTTTTCTTCGGGTGTTTTTTCATCTCTGAGGGAGACGCCCTGGCCATTCTAATTAGAAGAAGCTCCTTCGCAACGTTGTATAATCCTCCTACCTCTCCGGCTAATTAGGCTTTTCTATATGATCGTGTACCTGAAGTCCCTAATCTATGGGGGAAAGGCATCTGCTCGGAATAATAATGCAAAACCGAGAGAAGTAAATGAAGTTATAACCGTATCGCCACTGCTCTGTACTTTAGCAATGACGATTAGAAACGAAGTTCGATTAACTTTACATATTTTTATTATGTAAACTAATTTTTAATTAACAGTAGTTAGTGGAAAATTTGGAAAAATAGTTCCTCATCGGAACAAGAATAATTAAATTGAAACTGAACTTTATACTCGTAAGCAATCTTAAGTAACAATAGTTATTGGCGTCATGACGTAGGAACAGTACGTAACGCACACTTTCAAGTATTTCACACCACACATGTCACAGTAGTCAGATAATAATCAAATAGCAAACACATACAACATATTATATTAATTTTCAAAGATAAGTTAAAGTAAGACTGTTTACGGGCTGTGAACAGATTCTTTTTGTTGCGTTACTCACCATAATACTGTCTGTCGTAATTGTAGCAAACAGAAAGATTGTTTGAATTTACTCATTGGTAAGGACTGTCTTTACCTAGCAGTTACTCTGATATTTCTTTGTAATAAAAGTTATAAATTATCCCACAAGCAATAAATTAGAAACTGTGCTTTCACAGTGAAATTCAGCGCCCATGTTACGTAAAGTTTTAATACGACGTTTTTATTACTAAAGATACTTTATTTTTATCAAATGAATTAATACTGGCTTTTCCATCATTCTATTTTCATACACAGCCAAAGATTTCATTATTATGTAATTGTCCAAAAGTTGTTTTGAAAATCTGATAAATTAATGTACATTTTCAGTATATTTTCTGATTATCTCGGTTCGTACAAAGGGATAGGATGGATACTTCTTGGTTAACGACTTAGGAAAATTATTTACGTGATAATATGCACTACAACAATGTTATTCAAGCAATAAAATTCCAACTACGCTGGTCAGTCTGTTACACTTCTGGTTATAAAAAAGTCTAGATCTTACTTCACTTTATGATGCCGTTGGTTTGTCGAGCGGCTTCATTTAGCGGTAAAGTAGGGCACATACTGACCATCTTGCCGTACTATAGCCAATAACAGTACTCTTGATGCTATTAGAATTAGTCTTATTGCATTTATACTGTGCCCAACACGTTCCATACACATAGCTTGTCATATTAAACATCCGCCAAAACAACCATTTCAGTTTTCACTGTTCCGCACTTCGAAAACAGACGTTTTTAATCTCAGCACTTTTGCATAGCCACACCGGCGAATACACACAAACAACGACAATAGTCTCTTCACGACTTCGAACTGCTACCTTTTTGGAGCGCTCGCATGCCCAGCGATACTGTATTTACAATTTATTATACTCTCTGACAATAGCTTTTCCCTGACTGAGCCAGCGTGTCTATTTACAAAATGTTACCATTCCATGCGCATTCTCCTTCTTAAATAACAAATAGCGTTTGTAACTTGACAACATATTTACAAGAATAATATTCACCACAACTAATAAAACAAACTTCGCAAAATACGTAGATAACGTATGATCATCCACGGACTTGTGGTGTTATAACTGGCATTTACGACAAATTCAATGTCGTTCATTGCAAGTAATATTGCGTCATGTTGGATACGGGAACATCTGATGTGTCTATTGATTTGACCTCACTTGCTTTAATCAAGGAGACGAAACAAAATAGGTAGCCATCCATTCTCGTACCGAAACTACGTTTATTATGCATTGCATTTGTCAGAATTAGTCCATTCTATAATGATACTTTCCTTTTAAATTTATCCCCATCAAATCAGAATGAAATTGTTTCTCACGTTGTAATGTCTCACTGTAGGCGGTGTGCAGTTAAGTCCACTTAAAATGCGAGATCTTCAATTAATTCCGAATGGTCTAACTTTCGTTTCTGCACTCCTTTTTCCTCCGTAAATTCAACAATGATGAGTTTTAAATCGAAAAATCGTTCGAGGCATGCCGCTTGACTTAACCAACGTACATTGCAGTAATGCATAAAGTCTCCACACTCTTCGTTCATTTCCATCGGAAACTGTTGCAAGTGACAGCGCAATAATGCGTCTAACTTCAGAAATTTTACTATTCGCACAACTAACTTGTTCACTTGCTACATGCTTGCTGATTTAGCGCAAAGTGCTTCTTCATGTGCTGAACAACGAATCCTGGTGTGTCGAGCGTTGAAATTTTACGCCCTTTCGTTGTCAACAAATTCTTTGTTTCTGCACGGTATTGTAATATCGTTTCATAGCAAATTTGTGGTGCCCATCACTAATGCGCCTGCATAATAGGTACTGAGAATTCTCATCCCTCTCTTCTGTCATTCCCATTGATTTTTAAAGGCTTGTGAGCATAAATCGCTAGACTGCCTCTTTGTATGCAAACATCCAGTGGAGCTGTGAAAGTCCCTCATACCGGTGAACAAACTAGCAAAGGGTGAGCAGCACCGAAACCACGAGTATGTCGAACTGAAGTGAGCGGTACCGTGTGAAAGACACACCGCAGCACTAAGCGACGTGTCGCGCCGTATCGAGTACTTCGGAAAGGAGCGACCGAAGGCGAGACAGGTGGAGCTGTAGCCCGCGTGAAATTTGGCATACCGTGGCCGGCCCGGTTCTACGTTAATGAAAACAGACGCCTGAGGTAAATTTTACTTTAAACATAGCACCACGAACTATTTATTTTTAAAAGCTGCATCTCATTTTGAATGGCTGTGTGTTTCATGTGCATGCACACACAAACTTGGGGTGCTTTCTACAAATGCGTTTCGGATAAAAGTTTTCACTAACCTTTCACAAATGTTCAGTGCGCCCCTCAGCCGGATGGTCCACAAACATTCAGACGATACTCACAGTCTCATCCCACACTTTTTGAAAGTCTGCAGTTACTCCATTTGCAACTGTTGCCATGCACTACCGCGGTTCACCCAAAGCTATTGGTAGGTGAGGCCACAGATGGAGTGTTTCACAAAGCCCCACAAAGAAAAACTTTACATACTGTGAGACCAGACGATTTTGGAGACGAATGGTCCAATGCAAGATCCATATCCGATTTACACCCGATCCACTACTAAGAACTGCTGTTACATTCAGGTGTCAATACGGTAGTGCTCGGACCTGTTGAGAAATGAAATTATCGACATGTTCTCGCAATTTCAAAAAAAAAAAAATAAATAAATAAAAAATAAAGCTACACCGCCAGTGTACTGAGTTGCGAGATTCCTGTTAACGTCTTTTCCGCAAAAAAGGATATGAGTCATTAATCTGTTTCCGGGAAACGGTACAAAACGGATGAATATTTGGAGAGTCTCTCTCGTGCTCGACTATAGTATGTGATTTCAGTGTTGCTCACATTCTTACGTTCTGGTGGTTCGCATTTCCACTAAGACGGAACGCAGGATTATCACTGACAACTGAACACGACAGGACACTACACCAACGAAAAAAATCCTCACCAACACCAATAAACTGTGCGAGGTAAACGAAACTGTTAGACTTGTTTCTACATCTGAAAGATGACGTCTACTCAAATTTCACACCACGCAGATCAGGTCTGCTGTAAATACGTCCTGTAACGATGGTGTGAGTTTGTTACCTCTGAGACTGGAGTTGAAGTTCGCCAGCAATGCCTTTAAGACGACGAAGACGCCGTTATCGCAAGCTCACTGAGTTTGAACGAGGTCAGACTGGACGTTCCTTCCGAGATATGGCAAAAAAAAGATTGTGCACGAATGCAGCCACTGCGCATGACTGCTGGCAGCGGTGCTCACGAACACATACGGTCGCAGGAGGACCGGGCTCCGGATGGCCGTGTCCCATTACCGAGGGGGAACACCGTCGTGTTCGGCGCGTGGCTCCGGCGCATCGCGCCGAGCCTGAAGCACCAATTCGAGTAGCAGTCAGCACCACAGTGACGCCACGAACTGTTACAAACCGCCAGGTTTCCCACGCACCCTGGCGGCAGATTTGTACATTTTATTTTTATTTATTTATTTATTTATTGTTCCGTGGAACCACATTTAGGAGAAGTCTCCATGGTCATGGAACGAGTCAATACATGAAATTATAACACGATTGTAGAAACACATAAAATGAAACAAGTCGTTAGTTTAAATAAAGAAAATCAAGAATGTAACACTGGAATTTGCTTAATTTTTTATCTCTTCCAGGAGCTCCTCGACAGAATAGAAGGAGTGAGCCATGAGGAAACTCTTCAGTTTAGACTTAAAAGTGTTTGGGCTACTGCTAAGATTTTTGAGTTCTTGTGGTAGCTTATTGAAAATGGATGCAGCAGAATACTGCACTCCTTTCTGCACAAGAGTCAAGGAAGTGCATTCCACATGCAGATTTGATTTCTGCCTAGTATTAACTGAGTGAAAGCTGCTAACTCTTGGGAATAAGCTAATATTGCTAACAACAAACGACATTAAAGAAAATACATACTGTGAGGGCAATGTCAAAATTCCCAGACTATTGAATAGGGGTCGACAAGAGGTTTTCGAACTTACACCATACATAGCTCGAACAGCCCGTTTTTGAGCCAAAAATACCCTTTTTGAATCAGAAGAATTACCCCAAAAAATAATACCATATGACATAAGCGTATGAAAATATGCGAAGTATACTACTTTTCGTGTTGAAATGTCACTTATTTCAGATACTGTTCTAATGGTAAATAAAGCGGCATTTAGTTTCTGAACAAGATCCTGAACATGGGCTTTCCACAACAGCTTACTATCTATCCGTACGCCTAGGAACTTGAACTGTTCCGTCTCGCTTATAACATGCCCATTCTGTCTGATTAAAATGTCAGTTCTTGTTGAATTGTGGGTTAGAAACTGTAAAAACTGAGTCTTACTGTGATTTAGCATCAAATTATTTTCCACAAGCCACGAACTTACTTCATGAACTACATTATTTGATAATGTTTCAATATTACACACAAGATCCTTCACTACCAAGGTGGTGTCATCAGCAAACAGAAATATTTTTGAATCACCTGTAATACTAGAAGGCATATCATTTACATAAATAAGGAACAGCAGTGGCCCCAGCACCGACCCTTGGGGAACGCCCCATTTAACAGTGCCCCATTGGGACTGAACATCATTACCACTCTCAATATTGCGGAGGATTACCTTCTGCTTTCTGTTCTTAAAGTAGGAGGCGAACCAATTGTAAGCTACTCCCCTTACTCCATAATGTTCCAACTTCTGCAGTAATATTTTGTGGTCAACACAGTCAAAAGCCTTCGTTAAATCAAAGAAAACACCTAACGTTCTCAACCTTTTATTTAATCCGTCCAAAACCTCACAGAGAAAAGAGAATATAGCATTTTCAGTTGTTAAGCCATTTCTAAAACCAAACTGTACATTTGACAGCAAATTATGTGAATTTAAATGCTGCAGTAACCTTGTATATACAAGCCTCTCGATAACTTTAGCAAACACCGATGGCATAGAAATAGGTCTATAATTGTCAACATTATCCCTGTCTCCCTTTTTATAAAGTGGCTTCACTACCGAGTACTTTAATCGGTCAGGAAACCGACCACTGCTAAAGGAAAAGTTACAGATATGGCTAAGTACTGAGCTAATATACGTGGAACAATACTTCAGTATTCTGCTAGATACCCCGTCATATCCATGAGAGTTCTTGGTCTTTAGTGATTTAATTATTAACTCAATCTCCCTCTTGTCAGTATCATGGACGAGCATTTCAGGTAACAGTCTCGGAACACTTTTTTCTAAGAGCGCTATATGATTCCCTGTTGGGACTAGGTTTCTATTTAGTTCACCTGCTATATTCAGAAAGTGATTATTAAGTACTGTACATATATGCGACTTATCAGCAACACGGACATCCCCACTACGCACTGATTCTATATCCTCGACCTGTCTCTGCAGACCAGCCACTTCCTTTACGACTGACCATATGGTTTTAATTTTATCCTGAGACTTAGCTATTCTATCTGCATACCACATACTTTTTGCCTTCCTAATAACTTTTTTAAGCACCTTACAATACTGTTTGTAATGGGCTGCTGCATTTAGATTTTGACTGTTTCTAACGTTTTGATATAATTGCCACTTTGTTCTACAAGATATTCTTATCCCTTTAGTCAGCCACCCAGGCTGCCTGTTTGTGCTAGTACCCTGTTTTAAACGTTCTAACGGAAAGCAACTTTCAAAGAGCACGAGAAAAGTCTTGAGGAAAGCATTATATTTATCGTCTACTGTATCAGCACTATAAACATCTTGCCAATCTTGTTCCTTGATAAGGTTTACAAAAGTCTGTACAGCAACTGGATCAGCTTTCCTAAAAAGTTGGTAACTATATTTAACATGTGTTGAAGCACAAAAATCTTTTAGACTTAAAATTTGTGCATCATGATCTGAAAGGCCATTCACCTTTTTGCTAACAGAATGCCCTTCTAATAATGACGAATGAACAAAAATATTGTCTATGGTTGTTCTACTGTTCCCTTGCACTCTCGTTGGAAAGAATACGGTTTGCATAAGATTATATGAATTAAGGAGGTCTACCAGCATCCTTTTCCTTGCACAATCACTTATACAATTAATATTGAAGTCACCACATATAACTAACTTTTTGTATTTCCTATAAAGTGAACCAAGAACCTCCTCTAGCTTTAGCAAAAAAGTTGTGAAATCGGAGTCTGGGGATCTATAAATAACAACAGTAAGAAGTTTAGCTCCACTAAATTTAACCACACCTGCACAACATTCAAACACCTTTTCAGTGCAGTACTTTGAAACATCAATTGACTCAAATGGGATACCGTTTTTCACATACATGGCTACTCCCCCACACCGCAAAGAGCTCCTAGAAAAGCTGCCAGCCAACCTGTATCCTGGTAAAGGAAGCCTCTGAATTATCTCCTTATTTAAGAAGTGTTCAGATATACCAATAATTTCAGAGTCAACATCTATAAGCAGTTCACTAACTTTATCTCGAATACCTTGTATATTTTGATGAAATATACTAATTCCCTCATTAATCGGATACCCAAGCTTTGTAGAAAGTGGTTTCTTTGTTAGAGAGACTTCCCTTAAGCAGGAATACCTATCAGCTGACTTCAATCTAAAAAAGGTACAGCTCTAACACCCACAACTACCGGAATTTTCCCATGAGTGATCCCACCACCCCCACCTATGCCGTCACCTATAAGTTTTGCCAACCTCCCCTTCCCATACCTGTTGAGGTGCAGGCCATGTCTAGTGAAACCCGTCCTACTGATAGACTCCACCGACACCACTGAAATGTGACTCATGCCTTCTGTCATCAGCGCACCCCCAAGTCTCATGTTATTACGCCTGACGGCTATATTAAGATGAGGCCGATCGTGACGCTGAAACAGTTCCACGAAATGCACATTCGTGTTGCCAGTCTGAGTGGCTATCTTTTCCAGGTCACCATCTATGTCATACTTCCCATCCCTATCAATACTATTACCAGCCCCACCCACAATCACTACCTGATCCTCTTTAGTAAAATCCCTACATAACCCCCCTATGTTAAAAGTCACCTGAGCCAATCCTGCATTAGGCTTCACAATGCTGGTGACCTGGTACTCACTCCCCAAAACTTCCTGCAACTGCTGGCCTACACCTCTACCATGAGAACTACCTAACAGCAGAACCTTCTTCTTTCTCTTAGACTTTGCAACTGTCCTAGCCACCGTAACTGCTGAGGTCTGCTGCATACTTCCTACATCTACAGCTACTAGAGATTCCTCTCCACTAGACTCTGACAGTTGGTCATATCTATTACAAACACCAATAGTAAAACTATCTGAAAATCTCCTTCTCCTAGCAGATCTCTTGCCAACAGCCAGCTCCCATTCCCCAACCCCCTTCTCCCTCCTCATCCTATCTAGCTCCTCCTGTGCGTTTTTCAACTGCACCTGAAGGGCACAGATCTTACGCTCCTGCTCCTCTATCAACTTACTCTTGCTACATAACCTGCAGTTCCAGGAGAGGATCTCACCAGAATGCCCACTGGCTTCCCCACTGCATTCCCCCCAGTGAAAATACTTCGAACAAGTCTCACACCGCAATCCACTACTCACGAACCTACGGCAAAGCCCACACTTCTCACTCATGGTAAAATTTTACAATTATTGAAACAAGAAAACAACTTTATCTAAGTTCCGCTACTACAATAAGAAGATGTTAAAAACTGACTACAATTATCACAAACTTGCTCTACAAGGGAAGTAACTACTATTATTGAAAGTATTAATCAACAACAAATGAGAATATAACAAAATACTAACACAGAAAGAAAATCAAACGTCTAATGACAGTAACGAAACCGAAAGCAGTTCGCAAAAATTTCTTCTGAAGTTATTTCACCGGGAAACACCAAGAACACCGGTTGAAGACCACTAAAGTTCCTAAATAAAATACTATACACAAACAATTAATTAGTACTTAGCTTTCGATGCGCCGCTACAGCTGCAACTGGTCAGCGCGGAATGTAAACACGGGTAAGAGGTTAAGTTGCTCGATACGAAACACTCACAAATATCAGGCCACAACACACGAAATGCAGAGGTGAATGAAGAAACCACTAATAAGTCACTTATATAGTAAATATTATCACAAAAACAGTTAAAATATATATCTGAAAACTAAAAATAGATGAAAACTTAGAGAGCGATCTCACACGCAGTCACGCGCTTATGACGTCACACCAAAGTGTCTGAAGACTCGACCCCTTGTGCCGCCATTCGCGAACATCATACGAGGGGGTGTTTTCCAAGAGGATAGCGCTCGTGCACATACCGCTTTTGAAACGCAACATGCTGCACAGAGTGTCGACGTGTTCTGCTCGATCACCAGATCTGTCTGCCATCGAGCAAGTGTGGCACTTCATCGTACGACAGCTCCAGCGTCATCTACAGCCAGCGTCAACCATCCCTGTGTACAGGGTGTTACAAAAAGGTACGGCCAAACTTTCAGGAAACACTCCTCACACACAAATAAGGAAAAGATGTTATGTGGACATGTGTCCGGAAACGCTTAATTTCCATGTTAGAGCTTATTTTAGTTTCGTCAGTACGTACTGTACTTCCTCGATTCACCGCCAGTTGGCCCAATTGAAGGAAGATAATGTTGACTTCGGTGCTTGTGTTGACATGCGGCTCATTGTTCTACAGTACTAGCATCGAGCACATCAGTACGTAGCATCAACAGGTTAGTGTTCATCACGAACGTGGTTTTGCAGTCAGTGCAATGTTTACAAATGCGGAGTTGGCAGATGCCCATTTGATGTACGGATTAGCACGGGGCAATAGCCGTGGCGCGGTACGTTTGTATCGAGACAGATTTCCAGAACGAAGGTGCCCCGACAGTAATTCATCGGCGTCTTTGGGAGCTCGGCACATTCCAGCCTATGACTCGCAACTGGGGAAGACCTAGAATGACGAGGACACCTGCAATGGATGAGGCAGTCCTTCGTGCAGTTGACGATAACCCTAATATCAGCTTCAGAGAAGTTGCTGCTGTACAAGGTAACGTTGACCACGTCACTGTATGGAGAGTGCTACGGGAGAACCAGTTGTTTCCGTACCATGTACAGCGTGTGCAGGCACTATCAGCAGCTGATTGGCCTCCACGGGTACACTTCTGCGAATGGTTCATCCAACAATGCGTCAATGCTCATTTCAGTGCAAACGTTCTCTTTACGGATGAGGCCTCATTCCAACGTGATCAAACTGTAAATTTTCACAATCATCATGTGTGGGCTGACGAGAATCCGCACGCAATTGTGCAATCACGTCATCAACACAGATTTTCTGTGAACGTTTGGGCAGGCATTGTTGGTGATGTCTTGATTAGGCCCCATGTTCTTCCACCTACACTCAATGGAGCACGTTATCATGATTTCAGACAGGATACTCTACCTGTGCTGCTAGAACATGTGCCTTTACAAGTACGACACAACATGTGGTTCATGCACGATGGAGCTCCTGCACATTTCAGTCGAAATGTTCGTACGCTTCTCAACAGATTCGGTGACCGATGGATTGCTAGAGGCGGACCAATTCCGTGGCCTGCACGCTCTCCTGACCTCAACCCTCTTTACTTTCATTTATGGGGGCATTTGAAAGCTCTTGTCCACGCAACCCCGGTACCAAATGTAGAGACTTTTCGTGCTCGTATTGTGGACGGCTGTGATACAACACGCCATTCTCCAGAGCTGCATCAGCGCATCAGGGATTCCATACGACGGAGGGTGGATGCCTGTATCCTCGCTAACGGAGGACATTTTGAACATTTCCTGTAACAAAGTGTTTGAAGTCGCGCTGGTACTTTCTGTTGCTGTGTGTTTCCATTCCATGATTAATGTGATTTGAAGAGAAGTAATAAAATGAGCTCTAACATGGAAAGTAAGCGTTTCCGGACACATGTCCACATAACATATTTTCTTTCTTTGTGTGTGAGGAATGTTTCCTGAAAGTTTGCCGTACCTTTTTGTAACACCCTGTTGACCAAGCGAACAGGTATGAAGCTCTAGTGCCTTTACCTTTCCTAAAGCCAAACTGATCGTCATCTAACATTCTTCTGCATATTATTCTCATAAGCATCTTGGATACTTGAGCTGTTAAGCTGATTGTGCTAAAATTCCCGCTCTTGTCGGCTCTTGCAGTCTTCGGAACTGTGTGGATGATATTTTTTGCGAAGTCGATGGTATGTCGCCAGACTCGTACGTTATACACACCAACGAGAATAGTCGTTTCTTTGCCACTTCCCCTAATGATTTTAGAAATTATGATTGAACGTTATCAATCCCTTCTGTTATATTTGATTTCATGTCATCCAAGGCTCTCTTAAATTCTGACACTGGGTCCCATACCTTTTCTATGTCGATTCCTGTCTCTTCTTCTAGCACATCAGACAAATCTTCCCCCTCATCGAGACTTTCAATGTACTGTTTCCACCTATCCACTCCCTCCTTTGCATTTCATAGATGAATTCCCGTTGCACTCATAATGTTACCACCCTTGCTTTTAATTTCACCGAAAGTTGTTTCGACTTTCCCATACGCTGGGTCCCATATGCTTCCGATAATCATTTGTTTTTCGATTTCTTCACATTTTTCATGCAGCCATTTCCTCTTAGCTTCCCTGCACTTCCTCTTTATTTCATTCCTCAGCGACTGGTATTTGTGTAATCCTAGATTTCCCTTAAGATTTTTGTACTTTCCTCTTTCATCGATCAACTGTAGTATTGCTTCTGTTACCTATGACTTCTTCGCAATTACCTTTTTTGCGCATTTTTTTCCCTTCCAACTTCTGTGATTACCCTTTCAGCTGGACTGCCCACTGAGCTTCTCTTTGTTGCTGTATCCACAGCCTTAAGAACTTCAAGCTTATTCTGTAGTACTTCCGTATCCCACTTCTTTGCGTATTGGTTCTTCCTGACTAATCTCTTGAACTTCGGCGTACTCTCCATCACTACTATATTGTGATCTGAGTCTATACCTGCTCCTGGATACGCCTAACAATCCGCTATCTGATTTCGGAACCTCTGCCTGACTATGATGCAACATAACTGAAATCTTCTCCTGTCACAAGGCCTTTCCCAAGTATACCTCATCCTCTTGTGATCCTTGAACAGAGTATTCGCTGTTACTAGCTGAAATGCATTGCAGAACTCGATCAGCCTTTCTCTTCCCTCATTTCTTGTCCCAAGCCCATATCCTCCTGTAACCTTTTCTTCTACTCTTTCCCCAAGAAGAGCATTCCAGTCCCCCACGACTATAATGTTTTCGTCTCCCTTTACATACTGTATCATCCTTTCAATATCCTCATATACTTTCTCTATCTCTTCATCTTCACCTTGCGACGTCGGCATGTATACCTGAACTATCGTTGTCGGTGTTTGTTTGCTGTAGATTCTGATGATAACCGTTCACAGTAACACACTCTCTGCCCTACCTTCCTACTCATAACGAATCCTACTCCCGTTTTACCGTTTTCCGTTGCTGTTGATATTACCCTATACTCATCTGACCAGAAATCCTCGTCATCTTTCCATTTCACTTCACTGACCCCTGCAATGTCTAGATTGAACCTTTCCGTTTCCCTTTTCAAGTTTTCTACCTTCCCTACCCCGTTCAGGCTTCTGACATTCCACGCCCCGTCTTGGAAAGTTATCCTTTCATCGGTTATTCATGCTGCGTCTATAGCCGTCCATAATTGCGAAAGTGTTTCCAGTGCCTGGATTTTGTGCACGAACTTCCCTCTCGATTGTGTCCCATAAATGTTCGATGGGATTCGTGTCGGGAGATCTAGGTGGCCAAATCACTCGCTCGAACTCTACAGAATGTTCTTCAAACCAGTCGCGAACAACTGTGGCCCGGTGTCATAGCGCATTGTTCGTCCATAAGAATTCGATCCTTGCTTTGGAACGTGACGTGGATGGTCTCCAAGTATCCGAACAACAACCATGTCCAGTCAATGATCAGTACACTTCGACCAGAGGACCCAGCCCATTCCTTCCATGTAAACATAGCCCACGACATTATGGAGCCACCATCAGGTTGCACATTGCCCTGTTGACAACTTCGATTCACGGCTTCGTGTGATCTGTACGACTCTCGAACCCTACCATCAGCTCTTATCAACTGAAACTGGGATTCATGTGACCATACTACCATTCCCAGTCGTCTAGAGTCCAGCCGGTATGACCACGAGCCCAGAAGAGGTGCTACAGGGGCTGTCGTGCTGCTAGCAAAGGTGCTCGGATCGGTCGTCTGCTGCCATATTCCGTTATTATTGTTATGTAGTATTCTGCCTAGTGGCGGAGACTTTCTGATTCCACTGTTCCCTGTCTTCAGCTTCTTCCTTCAGTCTGTTGTATCTCCTTCCATCTTTCATGTCGTCCAGATGTTGAATTATTATTCTTCCTCGTCCTGCGTTTCCTCTGAGTTTCCCTTCGATGACATCATGTATGAGTCCCTCGTGTCTAAGTATATGTCCAATCCAGTTGGCCTTTCTCTGAAGAATTGTACGCAGAATACTTCTCTTCTCTTCTACTCTTCGCAGTACATCGTCATTTTTATGCGATCTGTCCACTTGATCTTTTCCATTCTCCTCCAGCACCACATTTCAAAGCTCTCTAAGTAGTTTTTCTCCTTCTTTCTCATGGTCCATCTCTCTGCTCCATACAGCGAAATGCTCCAAATGTAGTAATTTATCAGTTTTTTCCTCAATGCCAAACTCAACTTGCTGGTCAGCAGCTTTGGCCATGGTGATTCTTGCTCGGATATCGTTGGTGCAGTGGGCATCCTTTGTGATAAAACTTCCCACGTACTTTAACTGATTCACATTTTCCAGTTCCCGATTGTCAACAGTTATCTTCAAGTGTTTCTCACGTTTTGATATGCGCATCACTTTTGATTTTTCGATGTTGATTTCCATGCCGTATTTTCTTCCCGTTTCCACCAGATTGTTCATCATGTGTTGCAGCTGTCTCTGATTTTTGGCGAGCACTACCAGTTCGTCTGCATACTTGATGGTGTTGGTGAGACGCCCTCCTACTCTGAAGTTTGCGCATCCTTTCAGCGCTTCTCTCGCCAGAATTTCTCCATACAGGTTCTCCATACTGTTGGTTTCTCCATAGTTCAGTAGCACCTTTACCCTTTGTCCCAGGTACAAGTTCCTTATAAGTCTCCGATCTCTCCAGTTTATTCCTATTTCCTTAAGGATGTTCATCAATATACACTCCTGGAAATTGAAATAAGAACACCGTGAATTCATTGTCCCAGAAAGGGGAAACTTTATTGACACATTCCTGGGGTCAGATACATCACATGATCACACTGACAGAACCACAGGCACATAGACACAGGCAACAGAGCATGCACAATGTCGGCACTAGTACAGTGTATATCCACCTTTCGCAGCAATGCAGGCTGCTATTCTCCCATGGAGACGATCGTAGAGATGCTGGATGTAGTCCTGTGGAACGGCTTGCCATGCCATTTCCACCTGGCGCCTCAGTTGGACCAGCGTTCGTGCTGGACGTGCAGACCGCGTGAGACGACGCTTCATCCAGTCCCAAACATGCTCAATGGGGGACAGATCCGGAGATCTTGCTGGCCAGGGTAGTTGACTTACACCTTTTAGAGCACGTTGGGTGGCGCGGGATACATGAGGACGTGCATTGTCCTGTTGGAACAGCAAGTTCCCTTGCCGGTCTAGGAATGGTAGAACGAAGGGTTCGATGACGGTTTGGATGTACCGTGCACTATTCAGTGTCCCCACGACGATCACCAGTGGTGTACGGCCAGTGTAGGAGATCGCTCCCCACACCATGATGCCGGGTGTTGGCCCTGTGTGCCTCGGTCGTATGCAGTCCTGATTGTGACGCTCACCTGCACGGCGCCAAACACGCATACGACCATCATTGGCACCAAGGCAGAAGCGACTCTCATCGCTGAAGACGACACGTCTCCATTCGTCCCCCCATTCACGCCTGTCGCGACACCACTGGAGGCGGGCTGCACGATGTTGGGGCGTGAGCGGAAGACGGCCTAACGGTGTGCGGGACCGTAGCCCAGCTTCATGGAGACGGTTGCGAATGGTCCTCGCCGATACCCCAGGAGCAACAGTGTCCCTAATTTGCTGGGAAGTGGCGGTGCGGTCCCCTACGGCACTGCGTAGGATCCTACGGTCTTGGCGTGCATCCGTGCGTCGCTGCGGTCCGGTCCCAGGTCGACGGGCACGTGCACCGTCCGCCGACCACTGGCGACAACATCGATGTACTGTGGAGACCTCACGCCCCACGTGTTGAGCAATTCGGCGGTACGTCCACCCGGCCTCCCGCATGCCCACTATACGCCCTCGCTCAAAGTCCGTCAACTGCACATACGGTTCACGTCCACGCTGTCGCGGCATGCTACCAGTGTTAAAGACTGCGATGGAGCTCCGTATGCCACGGCAAACTGGCTGACACTGACGGCGGCGGTGCACAAATGCTGCGCAGCTAGCGCCATTCGACGGCCAACACCGCGGTTCCTGGTTTGTCCGCTGTGCCGTGCGTGTGATCATTGCTTGTACAGCCCTCTCGCAGTGTCCGGAGCAAGTATGGTGGGTCTGACACACCGGTGTCAATGTGTTCTTTTTTCCATTTCCAGGAGTGTATTCCTATTGACTCTGTCAAAGGTCTTCTACCAGACTATAAAACAAGAGCAAACTTCTTCGTTAACGGCCACAGCTGTCTCTGACAATATCCTCATGATGCCAATAGCGTCTCTGGTCCGTTTTCCTTTCCTGAAGCCAAACTGGTCTTCTCCCGTCACTTCTTTAATTTTGTTTTCCAGCCATCCATTAAAACACCAGATATCGCCGCACTGTTCAAATCAAATGACTCTGAGCACTATGGGACTTAACTTCTGAGGTTATCAGTCCCCTAGAACTTAGAACTACTTAACCCTAACTAACCTAAGGTCATCACACACATCCATGCCCGAGGCAGGATTCGAACGTGCGACCGTGGCGGTCACGTGGTTCCAGACTGTAGCGCCCAGAACCGCTCGGCCACCCCGGCCGGCATCGCCGCTCTGTCCTGACGGATACGTTCGTCGTACGTCCTACACTGATTTCTGCGGTTACTTCTTTCTGTGTTGGTTGTCTATTACTACTGACAACGCTACGCAAACGGCGCTACTCTCCGTCGTTAAGTGAAGTCCGCCGGCCACTGTGCTGTCCGTGGTGAGACGAGATATCTGGACTATGGTGTTCTCGGTACTCTCGATACTGTGGACCTCGGAATACAGAACTACCTAACGATTTCCAAAACGTAATGACCCACGCGCCTGTCTGCAACTACCATTACGCATCCCGAGTCTGTTAATTTCCGGCACGCGACCATAATCACGTCGGAAACCTTTTCACATGAATCGCCTTATCACAGATGACAGCTCCGCCTATGCACAGCCCTTTTGTACCCTGTATATGCGATACCGCCGACATCTGTGTACGTGCGTCTCACTATCCCAGCACTTATATCACCTCAGTGTAAACCATACTCTTGACGTGTCCCCAAACGAATTACTCACGGAGCGTCAAGTCAGACGAATGCGCTGGCCACGCATCAGCTCTTCCTTGTCCTATGCAGCGTTCCTCAAAATCGACATTTAGCTGTGCTCGCACATCAGTACTGAAGTGTGGTGGCGCTCTGCACAGAGTAAGAGACAGACTACGCAACACTTCTCGGAAGTGTGGTGTGCAGCAACTGTCAGTAAGCTGCTCCAGTCAACCTAGGTGGCAGCACAGCAGGTCCTCGAAGATGGTTATCCGCAGTTCGCGCCCACATGTTAACGGAGAACTTTTGTTGGCGCGATCTAACAGCTACCGCATGCGGTTTCTCACGGTCCCAGATGTGGCTGTTCCTGCTGTTAAAATATCCATGTGTTAAGAAGGCCTCATCTGCAAAGAAAACATGTGTATGTGCAAGACGAAGGAGTATATAGAGGGGCTACACAAGGGCGATGTACTTGAAGACAATATTATGGAAATGGAAGAGGATGTAGATGATGAAATGGGAGATATGATACTGCGTGAAGAGTTTGACAGAGACCTGAGTCAAAACAAGGCCCCCAGAGTAGACAACATTCCATTACAACTAATGACAGCCTTGGGACAGCCAGTCCTCTACTTTGTATAGTAGAGGAAAAATTGGGCGACGATGACTGTTCGTACCAGCACGACAATGGACCATGTGATAGAGCAGTACCTGTGACGCTATGATTTGTGCACAATAACATAAAGAAGGGAAAGCAGAAAGGTGGAAGGAGTATATAGAGGGTCTATACAAGGGCGATGTTCTTGAGGACAATAATTTAGAAATGGAAGAAAATGTAGGTGAAGGTGAAATAGGAGAAAAGTTTGACAGAGCACTGAAAGATATGAGTCGAAACAAGGCCCAGTGAGTAGATAACATTCCATTGGAACTACTGACAGCCTTGGGGGAGCCAGTCCTGACAAAACTCTACCATCTGGTAAGCAAGACGTATGAGACAGGCGAAATACCCTCAGACTTCAAGAAGAATATAATAATTCCAATCCCAAAGAAAGCAGGTGTTGACAGATGTGAAAATTACCGAACTATCAGTTTAATAAGTCACGGCTGCAAAATACGAAAACGAATTCTTTACAGACGAACGGAAAAACTGATAGAAGCCGACCTCGGGGAAGATCAGTTTGGATTCCGTAGAAATGTTGGAACACGTGAGGCAATATTGACCCTACGACTTATCTTAGAAGAAAGATTAAGGAAAGGCAAACCTACGTTCCTAGCATTTGTAGACTTCCAGAGAAAGCTTTTGACAATGTTGATTGAAATACTCTCTTTCAAATTCTGAAGGTGGCAGGGGTAAAATACAGGGATCGAGAGGCTATTTACAATTTGTACAGAAACCAAATGGCAGTTATAAGAGTCGAGGGATGAAACGGAAGCAGTGGTTGGGAACGGAGTGAGACAGGGTTGTAGCCTATCCCCGATGTTATTCAATCTGTATATTGAGCAAGCAGTAAAGGAAACAAAAGAAGAGTTCAGAGTAGCTATTAAAATCCATGGACAAGAAATAAAAACTTCGAGGTTCACCGATGACATTGTAATTCTGTCAGAGACAGTAAAGGAATTGGAAGAGCAGTTGAACGGAATGGACAGTATCTTGAAAGGAGGATATAAAATGAACATCAACAAAACCAAAACGAGGATAATGGAATGTAGTCGAATTAAGTCGGGTGATGCTGAGGGAATTAGATTAGGAAATGAGGCACTTAAAGTAGTAAAGGAGTTTTGCTATTTGGGGAGCAAAATAACTGATGATGGTCGAAGTAGAGAGGATATAAAATGTATACTGGAATGGCAAGGAAAGCCTTTCTGAAGAAGAGAAATTTGTTAACGTCGAGTATAGATTTAAGTGTGAGGAAGTCGTTTCTGAAAGTATTTGTATGGAGTGTAGCCATGTATGGAAGTGAAACGTGGACGATCAATAGTTTAGACAAGAAGAGAATAGAAGCTTTCTAAATGTGGTGCTACAGAAGAATGATGAAGATTAAATGGGTGGATCACATAATTAATGAGGAGATACTGAATAGAATTGGGGAGAAGAGAAGTTTGTGGCACAACTTGACGAGAAGAAGGGACCGGTTGGTAGGACATGTTCTGAGGCATCAAGGGATCACAAATTTAGCATTGGAGGGCAGTGTGGAGGGTAAAAATCGTAGAGGGAGACCAAGAGATGAATACACTAAGCAGATTCAGAAGGATGTAGGTTGCAGTACGTACTGGGAGATGAAGAGGCTTGCACAGGATAGAGTAGCATGGAGAGCTGCATCAAACCAGTCTCAGGACTGAAGACCACAACAACAACAACATGTGTACGGCAGCAGTATTCACTATTTGGTGCACAAACCACTGCACAAACTGCATTGGATGTGGGTAATCTGCTAGTCCTAAGACTCTTTTAAAGATGGTACGCGTGGAAGTTGTACTCCTGTAATACTCCCCAAACAGATACGCGACCTGTTCCCGTAGCATGGGGTGTGATGCTTGAGGTTTCACTGTAAAATCTACGTATCAATTCACCCTGACGATCTGGTGTTCTCACGTCACGCCTGCGGCCACCGACATGCAGAGGACGCAAACTCCTTGTTTCTTTTGGGCACCACTGAGTTGCAGCCATGGCGCTGTAATGTGGGTGACTTCTGTTAGAAAACCGATTTTCACAGTTACCAAGAGCTGCCCTTCCAGTTCTCTGCGCCTCATTGTAACACATAATCAAATCAGTGGGCTCATCAAATTCCATATTCCACATTTCACAGAGTAATAACGGCAAGAAAATCTCAATTCAGGACTAGTAAGATGCACGACACTGAATGTAACAGTATTACAACAACACAAGCTGAATGCAACAGTGGTAAGATGCAGGTCGCTGTAGACACAGCACTGCCAAACAAGTTGAGTAACAGGACTGGTTCAACACCACAAAACAACGCCATCACTAGGACCTGTGGGCAAGTTCTCTTGGTAGCGGTGCGCCTCATGACCGTGCACATAACTCACAAACGGCGGCCCAAAAGTATGTGTTCCTTAGGAAAAAATTATACTGTTTGTGTGATCGATCATCCCTCAAACGCGGTCAGCGATGTGCTGAAATATGCCTTTGTTTCTTGTTTGTGGCCCTCTCCCAGGCCCTACGCCTACAACACTTTCCTATGGAAACGTCTGATGCAGGTTCCGTTACCCTATGTTGTCACGACCGAGGAGACAGAAAGACATTTCACGTAAGCGATTATTTATGTAGAAACGGAGTTAATTATCAGGGCAGCAGGTTTCTATAGTTACCAGCAACAGTATTCCAACATTTGAGTTTGCTACCCCTTTGGTGTGATTCGGTAGAGGCTAAAGTACCCGCCTTTCACAGCGTATACTTCTAGCTGTTGTTGGTTACTGTTTTAATATTTAGTAAACATATCGGCATCTGCGCGGTCGCAGTGCTGTAAGGAGACGTCCCCTTGCACCCTCGCAAGTGCGAGCGCACTAAAGTAGCAGTTCTTCGTAGTCCTCCTCATGACCAACATTCCCATTGTCAAAGTTCAAAATATGTCGCACCTTTTGATTCGTGAATGTATAAGTAAGGAACAAGGTGTCAGAGTTATTTTTGCTATGAAATGGCATCAACTGGTTCTGACACTTCGTTCGATTTTACTCTTTCTTGTTAACATTAGGTGTTTTTAAAAAAATGTATAACTAATTGTTTGTCATATTGGTTATACCAGGAAATCTGGTGATTGGCAGACTCTGAAACATGTCATTTGGAATAATTTCACTTCATACTCGCCTCTTACGTTTCCTATTCAGTGGCAGACATATACAGGGTGTTACAAAAAGGTACGGCCAAACTTACAGGAAACATTCCTCACACACAAAGAAAGAAAATATGTTATGTGGCCATGTGCTCGGAAACGCTTACTTTCCATGTTAGAGCTCATTTTATTACTTCTCTTCAAATCACATTAATCATGGAATGGAAACACACAGCAACAGAACGTACCAGCGTGACTTCAAACACTTTGTTACAGGAAATGTTCAAAATGTCCTCCGTTAGCGAGGATACATGCATCCACCCTCCGTCGCATGGAATCCCTGATGCGCTGATGCAGCCCTGGAGAATGACGTATTGTATCACAGCCGTCCACAATACGAGCACGAAGAGTCTCTACATTTGGAAACGGGGTTGCGTAGACAAGAGCTTTCAAATGCCCCCATAAATGAAAGTAAAGAGGGTTGAGGTCACGAGAGCGTGGAGGCCATGGAATTGGTCCGCCTCTACCAATCCATCGGTCACCGAATCTGTTGTTGAGAAGTGTACGAACACTTCGACTGAAATGTGCAGGAGCTCCATCGTGCATGAACCACATGTTGTGTCGTACTTGTAAAGGTACATGTTCTAGCAGCACAGGTAGAGTATCCCGTATGAAACCATGATAACGTGCTCCATTGAGTGTAGGTGGAAGAACATGGGGCCCAATCGAGACATCATCAACAATGCCTGCCCAAACGTTCACAGAAAATCTGTGTTGACGACGTGATTGCACAATTGCGTGCGGATTCTCGTCAGCCCACACATGATGATTGTGAAAATTTACAATTTGATCACGTTGGAATGAAGCCTCATCCGTAAAGAGAACATTTGCACTGAAATGAGGATTGACACAAGGTTGGATGAACCATTCGCAGAAGTGTACCCGAGGAGGCCAATCAGCTGCTGATAGTGCCTGCACACGCTGTACATGGTACGGAAACAACTGGTTCTCCCGTAGCACTCTCCGTACAGTGACGTGGACAACGTTACCTTGTACAGCAGCAACTTCTCTGACGCTGATATTAGGGTTATCATCAACTGCACGAAGAATTGCCTCGTCCATTGCAGGTGTCCTCGTCATTCTAGGTCTTCCCCAGTCACGAGTCATAGGCTGGAATGTTCCGTACTCCCTAAGACGCCGATCAATTCCTGTCGGGACACCTTCGCTCTGGAAATCTGTCTCGATACAAACGTACTGCGCCACGGCTATTGCCCCATGCTAATCCATACATCAAATGGGCATCTGCCAACTCCGCATTTGTAAAAATTGCACTGACTGCAAAACCACGTTCGTGATGAACACTAACCTGTTGATGCTACGTACTGATGTGCTCGATGCTAGTACTGTAGAACAATGAGCCGCATGTCAACACAAGCACCGAAGTCAACATTATCTTCCTTCAATTGGGCCAACTGGCGGTGAATCGAGGAAGTATAGTACGTACTGACGAAACTAAAATAAGCTCTAACATGGAAATTAAGCGTTTCCGGACACATGTCCACATAACATCTTTTCTTTATTTGTGTGTGAGAAATGTTTCCTGAAAGTTTGGCCGTACCTTTTTGTAACACCCTGTATATATAAGGTGGACCTCATCTGTGAATAGGACGGGTGACACAAATCATGGAATCGTGGTTGCCAGGTGAAGAAACCAGTGACAAAACTGTGTCAGATGTGGAAAGTCTGTTGCTATTAAGCCCTGTACACGCTGTAAGTGATAAGGCTAGTAACAATTGTCAAGGAGAATGTTCCACACGGTCGTCTGGCGTACCCTGTACTGGTGGGCCAACTGCCTGCTGCTGACACGGCGGTCGCCTTCCACAGTGTTAATCACATTTTCCTCCAAGTCTGGTGTCCTTCATGATTTCCTGCTTCCTGAAACGACCTGTCGCAGACAAACGCTGAAACGCTGTTGCAAACATTGAGTACTTGGTTGTTACCTGCGGGGATACGTCTCCTGATACAACCAAGCTGCCTGGCGCCCATTGCCGTTTGCCTATCCTTAAGTAAAACAAATGTCGGCAAGCTCTCGATTCGAGTACAGGACCATTGTGTACAACGCTGTATCACATCCACTACAAGGTGAGTCAACAAGAGAAATGAATCGGACACAACATTAGGAACTACTATGGTAGGAGATGGCGCTAGGGTATGACTTACGAGGTATGAGGAACAGTACCACCCTCTAGGAGGAAACCATGCATATTGTAACTGTGGCCGCATGTTACAGTGCGCATTAGACGGCAGTCTCTATAACGAAGTATGGTTGAATAAATGGTTTATAGCAATATATATAGGGTAATTTTTTCCAGCGTGTACAAACACTAGAGACTGATTGATGATTGTATATATATCGTCGATCAGTCCCTAGAGTTTGTACTTGTAACATCAGTGTATATATGTGTGATAAAAGTCATGGGGTAGCGATATGCACATCTACAGATGGCCGTAGTATCGCATACACGTGTTGTAAAAGAACAATGCATTGGCGGAGCCATTCTACGCCAACTTGTGGAAAACCTCCCATATCCTGAGGTTCTCCAAACCCAACGAGCCTCCATCGACCTCCATCCACCTCTTCCTATCGTCCTGTGTGTCTCCCCTCAGTGTTACGCAAGCTCTTGAAATCCATCCTTACCCAGCACATCCATCACCACCTCCACCGACATCACCTCCTCCCCAACACCCAATGCAGCTTTCGATCTTCCTTCTCTGCCAACGACCAACTTCTATGCCCCACTCATATCCTCTCCCTCCAGCTTAACTCCCCTCACTTCGCCATTTTTATCTCCCTAGACCTTGAAAAGGCCTACGACCACGTATGGCATCCCGGTCTCCTGTTTAAACTCCAGGCCTAAGCTCTTCCTATCAACTATGTCCGTCTGATTGCCTCCTTCCTCTCCCACCGCCCCTCCTACGTTACCATCGATGACACTGATTCCCACATCCTCTACCCCTCCGTGGGTGGACCGCAGGGCTTTGTCCTCTCTACCTCCTGCACGCAGCCGATGTGCCCTCAAACCCCCCCCCCCCCTCCAGTCCACCTCCTGCAGTATGCCAACCACACTGCTTTCCTTGCCATCTCTCCTACCCTTCAACGGTCTCAACGCCTTCTCCAGAATCACCTTGACCGTTTTGTATATGGCGGAAACAGTGGCTCCTCAAAATCAATCCTTCCAAGGCCCAGGCAATCATCATAGGTCGTAACACTCAATCCTTCTGGCTCCTTGATTTTTCCCTTACCATCTGCTCCCATTCTGTCAGCCTCTCCCCCACCCTCACCTACCTTGGACTCACCATTGACCGTCACTTCACCTGGATCGCTCATCTCTGCTCTATCCAATCCACAGCCCACAACTGCATCTGTCTACTTAAACTGGGGGATAGACACGGGGATAGAACCCCTCTACCATCCTCCACACCTACAAATCCTTACATCCATTCCTCTGTTATGCCAGTCCCACCTGGATATCCACCCCCCCCCCCCACCCGTAAATTCTACAAGCCCCTCCAGATCCTCGAACCCCATGCACTCCATCCTGCCATCTGTATATGCCTACCGTCCCCCATGCGGATCCTCTATGACCTGATTCCTTTCCAATCTGCTCCTTTTCCTTGAACATATCCGAGTCCTCTACACCTCCCACCGACTTGATCCCCCCTATCCTACCCCCACTCGCTGCCGTGCCTTCACTGTTGTGTCCCCCCTACCCTCCACCTCCACACCCTTCATCTCCTCTCCCATGGAGGCTTCCGTCAACTCCCCTTTCAGGATAATGACCTCTCTCCCTCCATTTATCCCTCCTATCTACTCTGATCCTCACCTACCCCTCCTTCCCTCTGTCCTTTTCCCTGGCTCCCTCCCCCCTTCCATCCTGTTGCCTTTTCCCTACCTACCTTCTCCTTGACTCCTTTCTCTCCCCCAAGTCCTTTTGCTTTCCCCTCCACTGCCTTCCCCCTTTCCTTCTCGCATCTGCCTTGCCCCCCTTTTTCTGTGTACTCTCCCTCCATCGGTTCCCCCTTTTTTTGCTTTTTCTCTCCTCCCCCCTTTTTCGCCCCTTCATCTATCTGGATCCTCCGCATCCCCCCCCCCCCCCCCATATGCCTTCGTACTCTATAGTGCAGTGTTTACGTGAGTGTTCAGTGTTGTGTGTCCCCCTTTTTAAGTGTTGCGAACAGCCACCATACTGTCGCTACATGTGTTTTTAACTGTTACAAACAGAAACCAGACTGTCGCCATGTTTTTCTAATTGTGCCTGTCCCTTTAGTATGTGTTTTAATCAGCATCACCAACCCACTGCTTTCATATTTCTTCGCAACTTTTTCGCCATGTTCCAGTTTTTAACAGTCGCCGTTTTACCGCCTGCATTTCTTGTTATGATATCTCCTCATTCCGTCTTTCATTTTTTTAACTTTTCTGTAGGCTGCAGAGCGGCGTATTATGCTGCTGTCAGCCCCCCCCCCCCCCCCCCGAGCCCCTGCCGTGAGGGGGCGGGGATAGAAATTGAATAAAGGAAAAAAAAACGGAGCCGTCATTTGTACTCAAATGACCCATGTGAAAAGGTTTCTGACGCCATTATAGGCATTAGAGGGGAATTAACAGACTTTGAACGTGGAATGGTAGTTGGAGCTAGACGCGTGGGATATTCTATTTTGGAAGTAGTTAGGTAATTTAATATTTCTTGGAAACCGTTTTCAGCCAAAGAGCAATAGGATTTTCATGAATGGGGCCACAGTTGTTCGCGAGTGGTTTTAAGAACATTCTGAACAGTTCGAGCGAGTGATTTATCCGTCCAGATCGCATGACATGAATCCCATCGAACATTTATGGGACATAATCGGGAGGTCAGTTCTTGCACAAAATCCTGCACAGGCGACACACTCGAAATTACGGACGGCTTTGGAGGCAGCAGGACTGAATGTTCCTGGAGGGAACGTCCAGCAACTGGAGTCCACGCCACATCGAGTTCGTGCGTTATGACGGCCGAAAGAAGGTCCGACACGATATTAGGAGGTAGCCAATGACTTTTCTCACCTCAGTATGTATAAACAAGCCAGCCACGAACTGTCTGCAGGTTCAACATTTCAATGACGTAAACGCCAGTACTCTTTAGCCATTTCATAATTCCACAGTTATCTGATAGAAATACACGAAAGGATTTCCGAAGATAATCAAGAGAAGTCGTTTACAGGTATCGTTGTTTGGTTTACTGTCCTACGTTAAAGAAATCGCATGTGCTCCCAAAATTTCTAGGGCACAACTATGCAGTCAGAGGCAGGATGGTTTACACTGCATTAAATGTTATTCTCATCATATAATGTGATTTAGTAATGAGACGCACGCCTGAAGACGGTTCATCCTGATGCAGTTTATCGGTATGTTTCCTAAAAGGTAATTTTTCTGCTCAGTTTTCGCAGATCCACTGGGTGTGAGCTGATAAATGGACTAAAATTGTGTCTGTTCATCCCGAGTCCGAATCAGGAGTCCGCACTCTGATATTTCCCCAAGTACATTATAGCACAGAGGAGAGCCCCAACAGAATGATCGCGGTTGTGTTGTGAAAGTAAAGCAGCAGTAGTCAGTTGAAAGTCACTGTGCTTCATTGGGCATAACCCTCTTGTAATTGACACGACTTTCCCTTTCTGTGAGTTGAAAACCAAATCGTACCGTTTCATTCCCGGAAACATAAAACAATGTTAACTGGCAATAATATCCAAAGTCCTGAAGCGGTCAAAGATGATTTCTTAAAGTAAACTGATCTGTTGTGTATTGCACGGCATGCTGTAACCTTCGTGCCCCACGTCTGTGTCCTCAGGGCTTCAAGATTACGGTGAAGGACACGAACAACCATGCGCCAGAGTTCGACAAATCCAGCTACCCGTTCGAGCTACCTATGCCGCTGCCTTCAGACATCGATCTCTCTTGCCTTGTGGACGTGATCAAGGTGACGGACATCGACTTCAGCAATTCGGACATCACCATCGACTTCGACGAAGATGGAGCCAAACTGTTCCGTGGAGAAGCGACCTACCTGGGAAGCAGGAACTACGAGATTCACGTGTACAGCACGACGGCTATCGAACTCAAGGAGACCACAACCTTCACGATGACGGCAAAGGTAGGCTATTGTCTACTAATAACACCACACGTGGCCTGATAGGGGGACAATGATCTTCAACGTGACTACGCAGCAAGTTGTAGCAGGACAGTCTAGAAATGTTCGGAGACACTAGCTTCACAGCAGACACGTCTCTCTCTGTAGGCCTTCTGCTGACCGCACGGCCCAGCCGTAGGCCCACCGCTGTACGTAAACGATCTGCAGTGTAATACACGACAAGCAGAATCAGCTCTTTTTGCGGATGACACTGATTTTGTAATAAATCCAATAGTACGTACAGCAACAGAGGAAATTGTAAAAAATATTCTTAAAAGTATCATTGATTTTTTTGCGAAAAGTCTGTCTCAATTTCAAAAAGACACAAGATATTCAATTCTTTCCATTTAGAGGTATTACACCAATGATAAGTGTAACACATGGCGAGGTAATAACAAACAGGGTGGCACCTACAAAATTCTTAAGTGTCCATACCGATGAGAATTTAAATTGGAAAAAAGCACATTTTGGAACTCCTAAAACAACTTAGTTCACCCACATTTGCGCTTAGAATCATTTCAAATCTTGGGGAGAGACAAATCAATAAGCTGAGATATTTTGTTTCATTCAGTACTGTCAAATGGACAATATTCTGGGGACACTCATCTTTAAGAAAGAGAGTATTCATTTTTCAAAAAAGTGCTTTAAAAGTAATATGTGGTGCTCACTCACGATCATTTTGTGGACATCTTTGTAAGGAGCTGGGCATTTTGATTATCGCTTCATAGTACATTTATTCGCTGATGATGTACATAATTACAGTACCAGAAAATGACATTCATTATTCCACATTAAAGTTGTCTTTAGCACAAAAAGAGGTGCACAATGCAGCAACAAAAGTTTACTCAGCGATATAAAATGCTTGACAGGAAGCGAATTAAAATTTGAAAACAAACTGATAAAGTTTCTACTCGAGAATTGTTTGTATTCTGCAGAAGAATTTCTATTATTTTAATTTTTAAAGGTGATGGATAGAAATTGCTAACTCACATCTCCATAATTTGAAAAAAGTAAGCCGGCCGAGCGGTTTTAGGCACTACAATCTGGAGCCGCGCGACCGCTACGGTCGCAGGTTCGAATCCTGCCTCGGGCATGGATGTGTGTGATGTCCTTAGGTTAGTTAGGTTTAAGTAGTTCTAAGTTCTAGGGGACTGACGACCTCAGATGTTAAGTCCCATAGTGGTATGAGCCATTTTTTTTTTTTGAAAAAAGTAAATAAAAGACATAAATGTTCAGTATGTAACAAATCTGACCATACGTTCAACTGCAGCAGTGGGACAGAGTGAGTGGAGTGGATTGTGGTACATCCAGGACGGGTGGAGGCAGTGAGTTCACGATTCTTTGGAGGAGGTTAGTCAATGCAGGTGAGCAGACAAAGCAATCACGTAATGACATTCGAATACAGTACCAGTGGTGTGCTGCTTGGCGTAGTCACGTCGATTAAGTACGTAGGGGTAGCGGTGCTAAGCGATGTGAAACGGGACGAGCACGCCAGATCATTAGTATTGCAGGTGAATAGGCGACTTCGGTTTACTGGGAGAATTCCAGAAAAGTGTAGCTCATCTGCTAAGGATACCACGTATACAACAACAGTGTGGCCCGTTCTTGAGTACTGGTTGAGTGTTTGGGATCCCTCACCATGTCGGATTAAAGGAAGATATCGAAGCAACTCAAACGCGTGTCGCTAGACCTGTTACCGGTACGTTTGCTCAATACGCGAGTTCTAAGTAAGTCAGCATCACACCTGCTGCTGTGAATGAGTAGCTGCGAGAGATGGAATAGTGGAGGCTTCAGAGGATCAAATAGATAAAACGACAAGACCCAGTAAACATCCTCGGATCACACCTGAGATATTGAATTTAACTGATGAAAGAATAAAACGTAAAAATGCAGAAAATGAAGCATTCAAAAAGAAGTAAGGACACCTAAAAAAATGAGCTTTACAGAAAGTGCAAAATGGCAAAGCAGGAATGGCTATAGGAGAAATGCAAAGCTGTAGAAACTCGCTTGACAAGAGGAACGATAGTTGCCGCACGTAGAAAAGTTAAAGAGATGTTTGGGGAAAAGAGAATCACCTTTATGAATATCGATAGCTCAGATAGCAAGCCACTTCTAAGTAAATAAGAAAAGGCTAAAAGGCGAAAGAAACATACAGGCGGCCTATACACATGAAATTAATTTCATGACAGTATTGTGGAAGGGGAAGAGAAATACATAAAGAGAAGGTGAGAGATACGATGCTATGACAATATTTTGATAGACCACTGAAAGATCTATGTGTAGCAAACAAATTTTCCCTTAAGAATATTGATATTCTTGGGAGACAATATTGTATGAATTGATGTGCAAGAAATATAAGACTTTCGAAACACCGTCACAACAGAACCGTTCAGTCTGATATACCGCAACATGCCCTGAAATTTTTTATACAGGAAGAATACACCGAAACTATCCTTGGCTGACGGACTTTGGTAAACAAACAATATGGCACAACTCTTTCAGTTTCCGTTGACAGTTCCTTTGAAACAAATGTTCACAGTAACTATTCGCTTGAATTTGCAACTCATTTAATATCTACAATAATTGCCAGTTGCTTTTACAGTAACATCAGCGTTAACAATGGGGATAGCAGTGAATTAATTTTCTTTGTGATTTTTTCGTATCTTCTTGCTATTTAGTAGCATCTGTCATTGTGTAGTTTCCACAGTTCCACAGTAATGTCGAATCCAGTTAATATTTTCAACCTTGCAAAGAAAAAATATGAAGAACATGGTATGCAATTAAAATACCCTACTTCTCCTGAAGCTCTACATTTGTTTTATATATTAGTTAATTGGGAAGTTTATTCCAATGGTCCGGAATGATTGTGGAAACATTAGAGGGAACAGGAAATAACTCAGTCGATTTCGTGACCTGTGGTTTGAACGGTGACTATGGTCCTAACTGAGGCCCAAAATGAAAACAGAATACCTCACAAGCCCACAGAAAACGTTGACAGTAATCGTTTTCAGTGGGAAAGAAAAGACTATAAATTATTTAGTCAAATGAAGGAGGGCAAAAAACTGCTTACATAATCAATGTGCAAAGCCCATTTCATTTTGTAAAATCTAAACATGAATTGTACAGATGGAAGAATGATTTACATGAAGCACAAAATATGCACCAAATTAAACTTACAAAAGTGTGAAAGAAAAACTATTCGAAAGATTCTGAAGTGCTCTTGACAGTCAGTGCGCCGCCACCGGGGGATATCTACGAGACAGGCAGCTCTAATTTACAAGGGAGATGAACATTATTGATTTCCAGTCTTTCTCGACCTGGTTAAACAAATTCGGGAAATTATACGGAAAAGCAAGTTTGCAAATTACAAAGTGTACCTCAAGTAAACACGTAGAGGAGACGTAATCAATAGGTAATATTGGGGAGAAATTCGTAGATGACATTAAGACAAAGCTCTTTGTTATCTCCTAAAAATTCTCTGTATGAAGCCAATCGGTCAGGTTTCGTGCAAACTGCACTTTATCAGTTCGAGCGAGAAAAAGGAGAGGCGCTTGTGTAGTGAATGAATGCTCACTCACATTCGTATACAACTAATGGCACTCGTAAATACCAGTAGATTAGTCTTTCCGCTGCTTTGTATCTGTTTTCAGGAACATCGAGGTAAATTAAGACCTAAAACTAAAAAATGAGTGTTTACTTGCAAATATCTTGTAATCTACATAGCAAAATTTGGAATAACGGGAGAGAACGGCTTTCAGTTTTACATCCGATAGGTGTTCTTAGTATTTGTAGAAAATACTTTATTGCCTTTGTTGGAGTCTTGGCCTGAAGATAACGACACTTCTGTCTTAAGAAGGATGACGAAAAAACTATTAATATAATTTGCATTCAACTCGGAACTAATAACGTGATTCAGCCTCTCGATAAAAATATTTTCCAGCAGTGCAGAGCATTTTTTAGAGAATTGTCGGACAGCACAATTTACGACAGCTCTTTGTCATTTCAGGTTATCAGTGGTACAATATTGTTTACCTTCTGGTAACGAGCACAGTGTGCAGAATAGGGGCCACGACCATTTCCTACTTCGTTCTTGTTTTATACAGATAAAACTAGTAATTGTTGTGAAGTGCCTGAATGCATTAATATTTTCCAGATATGAAAGGTGAAAGGAAAAGGTTTGTTTTCGTAATCCAATAGATGCTTCGCATTTTTGTAACGACCGCACGGAATGAGCAAGTAAGTATGATAATGATGGAAGCTGAGGATATGAATTAAAATTTGCACTACAGCCGAGACTTGAACCCAGGTCTTCCTCCTCACTAGAGCAGAATGCTGACCATCACACCGCCACTAGACCGCCCGCGCTGCTGCACGGACTGCCTACGCTAGAAGCCCTGCCGAACACAAACTTCAGTTCACATCTTCTGCTTACTTTCCCCTCTTAAATCGTCACCATTGTTGAGGCTCTCGGGCATTGGACGTAATTGGGAGATGCTGTACCTCAGGCGTAAGTGATCTATAGATCTTATAATTAAATTTTCCTCCAGATATTTGAGTCTCGTCTTAGTGACGATCTAAGAGGGGGAAAATAATCAGAAGATGTGAACTGAAGTTTGTGTTGCTGAGTGCATTTAACTTGGGTTGTCCGTGGAAGAACCCTAGCCATAGTGCTGCGCGGTGTAATGGTTTAGCATTCCTCCCTAAGAGGGAAACAGACCAAGGTTCGACGCCTAGCTGTGATACAAAATTTAATCCATTTCTTCAGCTTCCATCATTATCGTAGAGAAAGAAGAGACTCGAATATCTCGACAAAATTTAATTATAAAAACAAGTAACTGTTTCATTATTAGCAAAATATACATTACTCAAAAATTATCGTAAGGACTGTGCTATCGGAATTGTTACAAAAAATACACACATCAAAAAACGTTTTGCATCACCTCGGTTCCCAGAACTGCTGACTATAAACATTGACTGTGGATGTTATATCACAGACACGGTCCCTTTATCTGTTCAGATATGCCACTAAACCCGCCCAGAGATGTAAACAACCATGCATGAGCAGCGCCTATTAGACGGAGGGGGTCCGACAGCCGCTCAGTTCCAGTCATTCCACCAGGAAGGAGGTACACGGCTCGTGTTGTCTGTAGTTCAACCATGCATAGACGGTCAATACAGCGGCCCGATCGCGTCCGCATTGTTACTTTCTGCCAGGAAGGGCTCTCAACAAGGGAGGTGTCCAGGCGTCTCGGACTGAACGAAAGCGATGTTGTTCGGACATGGAGGAGATGCAGAGAGACATGAACTTTCGATGGCATGCCTCACTCAGGCCGCCCAAGGGCTACTACTGCAGTGGATGACCGCTACCTACGGATTATGTCTCGGAGGCACCCTGACAGCAACACCTCCATGTTGAATAATGCTTTTCGTGCAGCCACAGGACGTCGTGTTACGACTCAAACTATGCACCGTAGGCTGCATAATGCTCAACTTCACTCCCGACGTCCATGTCGAGTTCGATCTTTGCAACAACGACACCATGCAATGCGGTACAGATGGGCCCAACCAACATGCCGAATGGACCGCTCAGGATTGGCATCACGTTCTCTTCACCGATCAGTGTCGCATATGTCTTCAACGAGACAATCGTTAGAGACGTGTTTGGAGGCAACCCGGTTAGACTGAAGGCCTTAGACACACTGCCCAGCGAGTGCAGCAAGGTGGAGGTCCCCTGTTGTTTTGAGGTGGCATTATGTGTAGCCGACGTACGCCGTTGGTGGTTACAGAAGGCGCCGTAACGAATGCACGATACGTGATTTCCATCCTAAGACCGATAGTGCAACCATATCGGCAGCATATTGGCGAGGCATTCGTCTTCATGGACGACAATTCGTGCCCCCATCGTGCACATCTTGTGAATGACTTCCTTCAGGATAAAGACATCGCTCGTCTAGAGTGGCCAGCATGTTCTCCAGAAATGAACCCTATCGAATATGCCTGGGATGTATTGAAAAGGACTGTTTATGTTCGACGTGACCCACCAACTACACTGAGGGATCTACGCCGAGTCGCCGTTGAGGAGTGGGACAATTGGACCAACAGTGCCTTGAGAAACGTGTGGATAGTATGCAGGCATACATCAATGCAAGAGGACATGCTACTGAGTATTTGAGGTACCGGTGTGTACAGCAATCTGGACCACCACCATCTCTGAGGGTCTCGCTGTATGGTGGTACAACATGCAATGTGTGGTTTTCATGTGCAATAAAAAGGGCGGAAACGATGTTTATGTTGATCTCTATTCCAATTTTCTGTACAGGTTCCGGGACTCTCGGAACCGAGTTGACGCAAAACTTTTTTTGATGTGTGTATTTAATTCCAGCAAATTAGAGTCCCCTTTGATGGAAGTCGTCTGTAATGTAATATCATGCACTGCCTCGATTTTCTTTCCTTTGCTACCCAGTTGTGTAACAACTTCATCTGCAAAAGCTTACCTGCTGACATGAACTGCAAGCCATTCAAAAAATTAATGATATGGGGCAGTGTTGGTATGGTTTAGCCTAAGTGCTTAAAACTCCAGTGTGTGCACTTTGGACTTTGCGCTACGCAGCAATACTTTCCCCCTGTCGCGGCTTCGTCTGCTTATTCGATGACGGCCTAAGCAGTCAGGGCTGCACAAACTGCGGTTATAAGCGGTTCTTCGTGCGGCAAAAATGATTAACTTTAACATTTTTTAAAGAAATTTCTTCCAGTGCACCGAAGCAGCTAACATTTGAACAGTGCATGTCTTTCGATGTATTGCTCCTGAGCGAAAAATTTCAGCGTAGGTTTCGACATGTCGCATGCAACATTCCCTTGACAGAATTCAAGAACATGGTTTAATATGTCGTGGTGGGAAAACTCTAACATGAATCATTCCCAGAAGAATGGATAAACTGGCCAGAAACTGACCTCGTGGAAAACTAGATGTGAGGGAGTTACCATGTGATTAACGCACAATACGGCCATTCTCCCTTGTGGTGGCGAAGCTTGGGCTACTGGAAACTTGAAGCGTACTCCTGCCCTCGCGTTCCAGTGCAGTCCAGCACCGGACCACTGCCATTTCTGAATACCTCACAAATCTGCGAATCATGCCATTCGACCAGCTGGCCACATGGCGACCAACTCGCGCTGATGATACTGTATCACAGAAGTGCACGACATATGCCTGTCCTTCGCTCAACATCGGTCGCTGTTCACGTATGTCCATATATTGTACCATTCCCGGTAACAACACTAAACTCGAACCACGCCAGTGCACTCTTGTCGGCGTTCTAGACGTCACGGAGAATTGCAGTTCTAAGCATTTACGTGCTCACCGCTGGTGTGTACGCATAGGACGATACATTGACATCGGACCACGTTGAAAGGTCTCTGTTGGATTCCTTTCATGTTAATTTCTTAAATCTGTTGTCATTTACGGCATAAACTCCTGTTCTAAATTTACTGTGGCGTTTCTGACTATCTGGGAGGAGACTGAGTAGTGCATCGTGTTACTTTTACACATAAACAAGAACGATCTGTCACACTACTACACTTTAAAACACAGTTTATATGTAATTCATGTCACACAATCTCATACGGAACCTACATCCGCTTTCTTTTATATACTGTATATGATAAGATACTGTCATCCCCCTTCCCTTCTGTGTGAAAGAATGAATGAGCAAATGTATTTCTAGTTGCATGCTTGAGGGTAGCAGACAAGCCTGTCAGCTAGAGAACAGTAGGACCAACGTCGGAACAGGTAGCTACGCTTGCTAAAAGTAGAGAGGTTTCTATTCTTAGTATGGTCCTGTCCGTCCCTTGTCATGTTGGTATAGGAAGCTGCCTCTCTGGTCACTTCCGTTTGTATCTGTTAGCACGCTAGGTAGGAGCCCAGGTCAGTCTGTCCGCGGCGAGCGTCTGAAGTGGTAAGATCTCCGGCTAAGCGCGTGTCTGCTAAGTCCGTAGGACAATGGATTTCTTAAGTTCAGCCTGACTGAAAATTTAATCACCTTTATTTCAGGTTTAGCTCTAAAAGATCTAATGTTATCTTAAATTGCAACGCAGTGTAATTCGAGTGTAAAGTTCAGAATGTCTTCCGGTAGTAGATTTGTCACTACTTTGTGAGTAAAGTGGAACCACGTGTTGATCAGTAACTCTAACTAAGATCATCAAGCTTAAATGCGAATGTGGATGAGATTATAACGTCTCGTCTTGACAATATGTTTCAATATAGCAACTTTTCTTTATGTTCAACCCACGTGTGTTGTACGTTGTGAGACCAATACCATGTGCTTATACAATTGTTTGACCCATCAGGTTAATAGTAAGACCAGTTCGAGGTTTTTCTTTTGTAAATTTCGTTTCGATGTAATTTATTTTAATTATCAAAATTATTGTGGAGTTACACTCTTTGTGTAAACCAAGTTGACCACGTGAAGCATGTGGTGTAATCATCAAAGTAGCCCTCGGCTATTCTTTTCGGGAAGATTTCACAGAGAGTTAGTATGAATTTAGTATACCAGTGTGTGGTAATTACATGACGGACAGGATTGCGCTACGGACGTAACTTCTTTGGGTGAAAATTGAATCGGTTGGTTGTGGTTAATTTCCTCTTGCATATGTTTCAACGTTCTTCGTGTGTTATTTTATTTTATGAATGCAGTGTTTTATGCAGTCTCCCAATCTTGACTCCCTATTTGATGTGTTCCGTAAGATTACAAACTCACATTTACACAATCCTAAATAAGGCACCAGTTTAGTTATGAATCAAGTTTGATATGCTGAAATTATAATGGAACAATGATCAATGTTAAAATAAATGTCCAAATATAAACTGATTTATTTCTTTTTATCGTAAGATGAGTACTAAAAGATTATAATTAATGTTAGTCTGGTTGGGAATTTGGTAAGCTAGACTGGATACCTGGTGAAACAGTTGCGCAGTAATGCAAGGTTAACTTCCTCAGATAGCTCACAGCTTTTAACCCACTTTTATGGTCTTGAATATCAGCACCGCTTTCAGAACAAATTAATGCGACAACATTACAAAGTCTTCTGTGTGCTTCACTTGTGTTGTCAGGATGTGTGTATCATGTGAGCTGAACGAGATGTAGGGTATGACTTCGGCCCAGCTTCATTGCCATTGGTGCGACCTGTGCACGTACAATATACCTTGCAAATTGATTTTCTTTTTTGTTGCTGCTTGTCTATAACAGCCTTGAATTATCGTATGCAAGTAGCATACGTCCACGTAAATATTCATTGTAAAAATTAGTGAAAAACAGTCTAGACTGCAACAGTCAGTAGACGACAGTCGCTGAAACTGACTGTTCTGAACATCGTCAACTTTGACTGATGGTGCTTTCCTGAATATGGCTTAAGTCTAGGCCGAAACCGTTCATTTTAAATAAAACAACCATTGCGACCTAGACTGTGTTTCACCAATTTCATATCGCTTACAAGATCGCTGTTCTCCGAAAATGTTACCAAAAATTTTGTATTCGTTATAAGCTTTTTAACTAATGATTAAATGAAGACACGTATAAAAAATTTGTCCTACGTCTTTGAGAACTGTTTCACTTAGATCCACTTCTCTGGTTGCTCCGCTCTACAACAGACATTCAGAGTTATTAGAGATTTGTGTAGGACGCCGCAGCAATTTTAAACGAACGTATTACCATGTTAGCCCACAGTTTTCTTGCGCTACAGTATTTTGTGGTGCCATTGTGTGTATTTTATTTTCCGCAGGACAACGGCTCTCCTCAGCTTTCGTCTACTGAGGCCACCATCACCATCAACGTGAACCAGCAGACGTCGCCCCCCACGGCTCCCAGGTTTCAGGATGCTGCGTCTCACAAGACAGTCGCCGCGGACGAGATAGTGAGTACACTGGCTCAACACACTCAGCGTCGACAGCTTTTCACGGAGCTGTCAGGCGCTGTTCTGTTCCGCCTTGTAGGCGCTAGGAGGTATGCTTTCTGCATCCATAACGAAATTTTGCAACATTTAGTTAACCAAATTCGCTTTTGGAATATGTGACTATCTTTCCGAAATATCGTCAGCAGGTGTTCTTCCCTTAGTTTATATTACTTTGCAGAGTAACCAGGGTCCTAATATAACACATTAACTGGGTAAGATCTCACTCCAGATACATGAAAACTGGGTAACGGGGAGGTGCACCTTAAACATTTGGTAGAAACTATAAACACATGATACAGGTTCGTAGGCTTCTACGGCCGATGTCATTTTCGACAATATAATTTTCGCTATTGGGTCGAGTCACTGTAACTGCTTCACGCCAGTTCACTGCTGTCTACTGGTGACTGTTTTCCTCCATCTACACCTACATCTACATCGACACTCAGCAAATCACATTTAAGTGCCTGGTAGAGGGTTCATCGAACCACCTTAACAATTCTCTATTATTCCAATCTCGTATAGCTCACGGAGAGAAGGAAGACCTATATCTTTCCTTATGAGCTCTGGTTTCCCTTATTTTATCATGGTGATCGCTTCTCCCTAAGTAGGTCGGCGTCAACAAAATATTTTAGCATTCGGAAGAGAATGTTGGTGACTTGAATTTCGTGAGAAGATTCCTCCGCAACGGAAAACGCCTTTATTTTAATGACGTCCATCCAAAATCCTGTTTCATTTAAGTGACACTCATATCCTAAGTGTTCTGCCGAGAAAACGCAGTCTTTGGTTAGCCTTGCCCAGAACATTTACTATGTGTTCCTTGCAATTTAAGTTGTTGGTAATTGTAATTCCTAGGTATTTAGTTGAATTTACGGCCTTTAGATTTGACTGATTTACCGTGTGACCGAAGTTTAACGGATTCCTTGTAGCACTCATGTGGATGACCTCACACTTTTCGTTATTTAGGGGTTTCGCACCATACAGGTATCTTTTCTAAACCGTTTTGAAATTTGTTTTGATCTTCTGGTGACTTTACTGGACAATAAACGACAGCGTGATCTGCAAACAACCGAAGACGGCTGCTCAGATTGTCTCGCAAATCGTTTATAGAGATAAGGAACAGGAAAGGGCCTGTAACACTACGTTGCGGAATGCCAGAAATCACTCCTAGTTTACTCGATGACTTTCCGCCAGTTACTACGAAGTGTGACCTCCCTGACAGGAAATCACTAACCCAGTCACATAACTGAGACGATATTCCGTAGCCACACAATTCCACTACAGGCCGCTTGTATGGGACAGTGTCGAAAGCCTTCCGGAAATCCAGAAATTACTTGGTGGCTAGCGTCGTCACATATTTGTGATGTCGTGGGACAATTTGAAGAGGCTGTTATGGAGGCTGTACGGTACTCTGTTCCCTGCGCTACCTCGGCGGCTAATGGGAAGCCAACTCTAGCAGTGACTGGTAGTGTGTTGGTTGCCTGTTGCCTGTGCCACTCCTGTAACAGGTTGGTGGGCGAACTCTCGTTGGTGACGGGAAGGCACCTTGTACCCGGGGAGTGGTGTCAAGCTGCAGTTCTCTCGCTGCCGCCGTCTGCGCTGTGAAACCGGGGCCAGTCGGTGCTTAGAGTAGATTAGATTAGCAGTTGTTCCACAAATCATGAATACGACACTTGGAACGCGCCAGGTATGCCGGCTCGTGGACACGCGGTCCGCCAGGCTGCAGAGGCGCGCACTCAGGCCGCTCCTAACTTGTGGCCATCCCCCCTGTTCATGCTCCGCCAGAGAACTACCGTGCGGCCTCAAGGGGAGTAGAACGGAAAATATTTTGTTTAAGATTTTCGGGTTTTTATCTCATTATAAAATCTGCCATTTTCCGAATAAAATGATATATATGTCACTCATAAACTCACATAGGAAGTGAAACTTCCTGGCAGATTAAAACTGTGTGCCGGACCGAGGCTCGAACTCGGGACCTTTGCCTTTTGTGGGCAAGTGCTCTACCGACTGAGCTACCCAAGCACGACTCACGCCCCGTCCTCACAGTTCTACTTCTGCCAGTATCTCGTCTCCTACCTTCCAAACTTTACAGAAGCTCTCCTGCGAACCTTGCAGAACTAGCAATCACGAAAGAAAGGATATTGCGGAGACATGGCTTAGCCACAGCCTGGGGGATGTTTCCAGAATGAGATTTTCACATCCCCCAGGCTGTGGCTAAGCCATGTCTCCGCAATATCCTTTCTTTCAGGAGTGCTAGTTCTGCAAGGCTCACAGGAGAGCTTCTGTAAAGTTTGGAAGGTAGGAGACGAGGTACTGGCAGAAGTAAAGCTCTGAGGACGGGGCGTGAGTCGTGCTTGGGTAGAAATTAACACTTGCTGCCGACACGGTAGCTCAGCGTGTTCCGTCAGAGAGTAATGTGCCCTCTGTAATAAAAAAACTGAGTTAACAGATCAACACCGAACTTAAATGGATGTCTTACGACGTCCGCCCCGAGCAGATTAAACGAACTAAGCCGGCACGGTAGCTCAGCGTGTTCGGTCAGAGACCCGGTTGGCCTCTGTTATAAAAAACTGAGTGGAAGGATCAACCACCGAACTTGAACAGGATGTCTTGCAACGTCCGCAACGACCAAACATAACGATCAATAACGAACAAAATGGACGCCGGCACGGTAGCTCAGTGTGTTCAGTCAGAGAGCCGGTTGGGCTCTGTAATAAAAAACTGAGTGGAAGGATCAACCCCCAAACTTGAACAGGATGTCTTGCGACGTCCGCAACGACCAAACATAACGATCAATAACGAACGAAATGCAAAATAAAAAAAAGTAAAAAAAAAGTTGGTAAAGCACTTGCCCGCGAAAGGCAAAGGTCCCGAGTTCGAGTCTCGGTCCGACACACAGTTTTAATCTGCCAGGAAGTTTCATATCAGCGCACACTCCGCTGCAGAGTGAAAAATCTCATTCTGGTCACATAGGAAGTGTTTCATTTTATTTTTTTAGATATATTCTACACAGGTTCAAAATGTTAAAATTTTTACGTGCATTTCTTCAGTATCTAATGAAATCGGTATTTTTTTATGTAGAAGGCTGTGGATTGCTGTGTTACAAAGGTTAAATTACGTCTTTGTATTGGTAGCACTGTCAAAAACAGTATCGTATCGTTTCATAGTATAAATACGCGTTGCATGTCGAAGTGCTAACTTTTTTCCGAGGAAAAGTGACGACTAGATTGGTAAATGTCTCAAAAAGTAAAGTATGACGCCAAAACAAAGTGTTTTTAAGAAAGGTATCTTTCGTGGTAATAGATTTTCGAATAAAGGGAAACATTGTGTTCAACGTGTGGCGTTTGAAGTTACAGACAACGAAATACAGGCAAACTCGTCAGTATCTAGAGAAACACCCATGAGTGCTTCGAAGATTAACATAAAATGTTGTGATACACAATTTCCTCAAAACGAAAGTGGTGTAAATGGTAGGTTAGGTTATATTCTGATAGATTTACACATCCTAACAAAGGTCTTACATGAATTTGTGTGTTGTAAAATATGTGGAGGGCCAATTAGTTTACTTTAAGACTGTGAGCTATCTAATGGACTAGCCAGAAAACATATCATTAATTGTGCCAGTTGTTAGATATACTCATTCATTTTGTAATTCTGATAAGTGTAAAGATGTTAGGTGGTTTTATGGATTGAGAGCTATTGGCAAACGACACACTGCAACAGAAACAATGTGTGCCGTGATGAATATGCCACGCTCACCTTGTAAAATCGACAAGTATGCAGGATTTATTGGAGCTGCTCTGGAATCTGTTGCACGTGAGTCAATGAAGGGTGCTGCAAACGAAGCCGTTGAAATAAATGATGGTGCGACTCAACACATGGTGCATAATTCTCTGCACTGGAAGCACTTTGCTGATTACAAATACTGGTCCCTAGTATAGCTGTGGAATTGGGACAAATCAGCCAGCTCCACCCGCTCCATAAATATTATTCTCATGTTACAATAACTGTCTCGTTTTGTAGGAGAAAAAAAAAGAGTCCACTCACCCCACTGTTAGGCTCGAATCAGCCGGTGCGGCTGTGACGTAATGCTGGGTCTGGCTGCCTCAGAGATGGTTCTGACACCAGAATGTAGACGCTCAAGGTGTACGGCCTCTGCAGTGACAGTGTTGAGTTGAGGTGGTGTGTTGTCCTCAGGATGTTGACTGTGGTGGTTAAAGAAAACATCATCAACACATGAAACAGGCTACTCCACGCGTAGAGTCATTCCATAGAGGTAACGCCCCCTCGGTGTGTGCTGACAGCAGAGAGAAGGAAGGAAGGAACATTAGGGTTTAATGTCCCATCGACATCAAGGTCACTAGAGACGGGATAACGCAATAGGCGGCCAGAGCCCTATGGCGGCAGGGCCTAAATGCTGATATGCGATATCGACGAAAGCATTCGCACCATCTTGGCGTGACTCTGCTGTTCAGGGCAGGGTTTGATGGGGCAGACACGGTGTTTACCGTCGAACAGCTGCTAGCATGAGTTTATTAGAAGTAGATACCTTAGGGGTTGCTAAATAACTCAAATCGCTTGATACGGGCAAGTCTTCAGGTCCAGATTGTATCCCGATTAGGTTCCTTTCAGATTACGCTGATACAATAGTTCCCTACTTAGCAATCGTATACAACCGCTCGCTCACCGATAGATCTGTACCTACAGATTAGAAAATTGCGCAGGTCGCTCCAGTGTTTAAGAAGGGTAGTAGGAGTAATCCATCGAACTACAGACCTATATCATTGACGTCGGTTTGCAGTAGGGTTTTGGAGCATATACTGTATTCAAACATTTTGAATCACCTCGAAAGGAACGATCTATTGATACGTAATCAGCATGGTTTCAGAAAACATCGCTCTTGTGCAACGCAGCTAGCTCTTTATTCGCACGAAGTAATGGCCGCTATCGACAGGGGATCTCAAGTGGATTCCGTATTTCTGGATTTCCGGAAGGCTTTTGACACCGTTCCTCACAAGCGACTTCTAATCAAGCTGCGGGCCTATGGAGTATCGTCTCAGTTGTGCGACTGGATTCGTGATTTCCTGTCAGGAAGGTCGCAGTTCGTAGTAATAGACGGCAAATCATTGAGTAAAACTGAAGTGATATCGGGTGTTCCCCAGGGAAGCGTCCTGGTGTGGCAGGTGGCAGTTGACGCTAAATAACGAAAAGTGTGACGTGATCCACATGAGTTCTAAAAGAAATCCGTTGGAATTCGTTTACTCGATAAATAGTACAATTCTCAAGGCTGTCAATTCAACTAAGTACCTGGGTGTCAAAATTACGAACAACTTCAGTTGGAAAGACCACGCAGATAATATTGTGGGGAAGGCGAGCCAAAGGTTGCGTTTCATTGGCATAACACTTAGAAGATGCAACAAGTCCACTAAAGAGACAGCTTACACTACACTCGTTCGTCCTCTCTTAGAATATTGCTGCGCGGTGTGGGATCCTTACCAGGTGGGATTGACGGAGGACATCGAAAGGGTGCAAAAAAGGGCAGCTCGTTTTGTATTATCACGTAATAGGGGAGAGAGTGTGGCAGATATGATACGCGAATTGGGATGGAAGTCATTAAAACAAAGATGTTTTTCGTCGCGGCGAGATCTATTTACGAAATTTCAGTCACCAACTTTCTCTTCCGAATGTGAAAATATTTTGTTGAGCCCAACCTACATACGTAGGAATGATCATCAAAATAAAATAAGAGAAATCAGAGCTCGAACAGAAAGGTTTAGGTGTTCGTTTTTCCCGCGCGCTGTTCGGGAGTGGAATGGTAGAGAGATAGTATGATTGTCGTTCGATGAACCCTCCGCCAAACACTTAAATGCGAATTGCAGAGTAATCATGTAGATGTAGATGTAGAAAGCAGAGGCGTACAGTGTCAGTTCGCCTGCACAAGTACAGTGGCCGAAATGACTGCCCCGCCCTGGCCACTAATGCGTGCCCTTCACTACACAAGGCTGGCTGCAACTCGAGTGAGCCTGAAGGTAGCCCACCAGCTGGAACGCGCCAAGAACCTTAGAGCCAGCAGTGGGCTCGTAGGTGGTGCAGCCCGAGTCTCGTGGTAGCTGCTCGCAGAATGACGTCACCGTGTCGCCAGGTGTACTCCTTACCTCGTAGATGGTGCTGCTACTCAACTTACAGCACCTACCAGATAGCAAAACAAAAAGGATAACATTTGGTGATGAAAGCAAAATTAAGTCAAAAATTCGAAAATGTGGAAAAATAGCAGCGCCAGTAACAAATTTTAAGTATATAGGATCCAGTAAATCACCTGAAGATGGAACTAATTTCTGGCATGAGACAGAGATATCGAACTTAGTGAATGGTACTATCGCATTAGCATTACAAAAGAACGTAAAGAAAGGACAACTGCTGAATATTACTCTCTGTTGTAGTGAATGGAAGAAGTACTTTGGAAACAATAACAAAGGATACTCTAAGCATCCAAAGTGAGGAAACGAAGCTTTTCACACATCCAGGCATAAACAGTTGATAAGATAGCGAAATATAGAAACACGAGCAGAACTGGAAATTAGAGTGCAGCATTAGGACTAATGGCAGCCGTGTCCTCATAGCCGCGAGCTCCATCACGCCGCTGCAAGATTCGGAGAGCCTGCCTGGCTCTGGATCAAAACCGCCGTGGGGATTAACGACCTCAGTTACACGATTCGTATACTTGTAGAAAGCGTTCGCACACTTTCATGTTGGATAATGCTAGACACACAGGCGCACAAATTACGTCCCTAAAGTGGAGGTATCGGGATCTAAGGGCGGTGACGTGTACGGAATCCGGCCATCCTCTGCCCTTAAAAAATCCAGAAAAATATCCAACCAAACCCATGAAGATGCGGAATAAGGCCAGTTAAAAGGAGAGTAACATGACTGGCTTTAAATCAAAATATTTAAGAATGCGGATGGCAATGGAAATAGCAAATCAATGGCTCTAGAATGTACCGCAAACAAAAAACTATAAAAATACAAGTCAGAGGTAAGTAGCAATGTAGGAAGGCCCAAAAAGTGAATGATTTAATCTATTTTTTTTATAAATGCAAGTAAGACAAAGAAGAATATCTCTCATTGCCTTGCCAAGTTCCATTACATAGCTATGGTCATCACAAGTGTGTGTGTGTGTGTGTGTGTGTGTGTGTGTGTGTGTGTGTGTGTGTGTGTGTGTACATTTTCCTGAACCGAACTTCGAAGGGCAAGTTTTGAATGAAGAAAGAAGGAGAGTCATTCGGTATTCCTTTCCTAAGAAACTAAAACCACAAGACAATCACAAGGATATGATATACAGGGTGTTACAAAAAGATACGGCCAGACTTTCAGGAAACATTCCTCACACACAAATAAAGAAAAGATGTTATGTGGACATGTGTCCAGAAACGCTTAATTTCCATCTTAGAGCTCATTTTAGTTTCGTCAGTATGTACTGTACCTCCTCGATTCACCGCCAGTTGGCCCAATTGACGGAAAGTAATGTTGACTTCGGTGCTTGTGTTGACATGCGACTCATTGCTCTACAGTACTAGCATCAAGCACATCAGTACGTAGCATCAACAGGTTCGTGTTCATCACGAACGTGGTTTTGCAGTCAGTGCAATTTTTACAAATGCGGAGTTGGCAGATGCCCATTTGATGTATGGATTAGCACGGCGCAATAGCCGTGGCGCGGTACGTTTGTATCGAGACAGATTTCCAGAACGAAGGTGTCCCGACAGGAAGACTTTCGAAGCAATTGATCGGCGTCTTAGGGAGCACGGAACATTCCAGCCTACGACTCGCGACTGGGGAAGACCTAGAACGACAAGGACACCTGCAACTGCCGAGGCAATTCTTCGTGCAGTTGACGATAACCCTAATGTCAGCGTCAGAGACGTTGCTGCTGTACAAGGTAACGTTGACCACGTCACTGTATGGAGAGAGCTACGGGAGAACCAGTTGTTTCTGTACGATGTACAGCGTGTGCAGGCACTATCAGCAGCTGATTGGCCTCCACGGGTACACTTCTGCGAATGGTTCATCCAACAATGCGTCAATGCTCATTTCAGTGCAAATGTTCTCTTTACGGATGAGGCCTCATTCCAACGTGATCAAACTGTAAATTTTCACAATCATCATGTGTGGGCTGACGAGAATCCGCACGCAATTGTGCAATCACGTCATCAACACAGATTTTCTGTGAACGTTTGGGCAGGCATTGTCGGTGATGTCTTGATTGGGCCCCATGTTCTTCCACCTACACTCAATGGAGCACGTTATCATGATTTCATACGGGATACTCTACCTTTGCTGCTAGAACATGCGCCTTTGCAAGTACGACACAACATGTGGTTCATGCACGATGGAGCTCCTGCACATTTCAGTCGAAGTGTTCGTACGCTTCTCAACAACAGATTCGGTGACCGATAGATTGGCAGAGGCGGACCAATTCCGTGGCCTCCACGCTCTGCTGACCTCAACCCTCTTGACTTTCATTCATGGGGGCATTTGAAGGCTCTTGTCTACGCAACCCCGGTACCAAATGTGGAGACTCTTCGTGCTCGTATTGTGGACGACTGTGATACAATACGCCATTCTCCAGGGCTGCATCAGCGCATCAGGGATTCCATGCGTCGGAGGGTGGATGCAAGTATCCTCGCTAACGGAGGACATTTTGAACATTTCCTGTAACAAAGTGTTTGAAGTCACGCTGGTACGTTCTGTTGCTGTGTGTTTCCATTCCATGATTAATGTGATTTGAAGAGAAGTAATAAAATGAGCTCTAACATGGAAAGTAGGCGTTTCCGGACACATATCCAGATAACATATTTTCTTTCTTTGTGTGTGAGGAATGCTTCCTGAAAGTTTGGTCGTACCTTTTTGTAACACCCTGTATAGCTCAGTTAAGGAGTTCTCTTAGCACACTGTACTAAATGCTCTGGGTAAGAACACACAGGACAACAAGTTAATGTATTTCGTCAAGAGCCAATCATATTTTTCTCTGACGTATGTTTTACACTCTTAAAAACAGTTGGTACATAAGAGCGAAAACACTGCAATTTCTACATCCTTGAGCTATCTATGGAGGTTAGCTTCTGTTCACTTCGTTGCCTGATGACATATCTGTTACTCTGTATCTGTTTCAGGTGCCTGACACTGAGGTAGCTTCGGTGACAATTTCGGAAGGCTACGACGCGGATGTTAAAGTGACTCACTATACTTTAGATGAAACAGGTAACGTAACTTATTTTTTAAAATATACGGTTTGACACACAGCACACAGAGAGGAGGAGGAAACGAAATAAAGGTACACCGTGTTATTTCAGTGATTACAAAAGCGAGACGAACTTGGCAGTATGACATCACTTATCAGAATGACGGTGCACCTATGTGGCTTGGATGCGTGCTCTGATTCGGTAGAGAAGGGCCTCACAAAGGCGTTGCGTCCTCTCCTAAGTTGGCCCACGACTGTTCCAGCTGGTCGCTGATATCCCGCATACTGGCACTGCAACGGAGTTGACGTCCGACCTGGTCACGAACACGCTCTGTCACGAACAGATCTGGGGATTTCACTGGCCATGGGGGTACCTTGGAGGAATTAGGGTCAAATGAGGCAGAAGGGATAGATAACTCCATCAGAATTTCTAAAATCGTTGGGGGAAGTGGCAACAAAACGACTTTTCACGTTGGTGTGTAGAATATATGAGTCTGGCGATATACCATCTGACTTTCGGAAAAGCATCATCCACACAATTCCGAAGACGGCGAGAATTATCGCACAATCAGCTTAACAGCTCATGCATCGAAGCTGCTTACAAGAATAATATACAGAAGAATCGAAAACAAAACTGAGAATGCGCTAGATGACGATGTGCTTGGGTTTAGGAAAGGTAAAGGCACGAGGGAGGCGATTCCGACTTTGTGACTGACAATGGAAGCAAGACTACACAAAAATCAAGACACGCTCATAGGATTTGTCGACCTGGAAAAAGCGTTCGACAATGTAAAATGGTGCAAGGTGTTCGAAATTCTGAAAAAAGTAGGGGTAAGCTATAGGGAGAGACGGTCATATACAATATGTACAACAACCAAGAGGGAATAATAAGAGTGGACGATCAAGAACGAAGTGCTCGTACTAAGAAGGGTGTAAAACAAGGCTGTAGCCTTTCGCCCTTACTCTTCAATCTGTACATCGAGGAAGCAATGACGGAAATAACAGAAAGGTTCAGGAGTGGAATTAAAATACAAGGTGAAAGGATATCAATGATACGATTCGCTGATGACATTGATATCCTGAGTGAAAGTGAAGAAGAATTAAATGATCTGCTGAACGGAATGAACAGTCCAATGAGGAGTATCGACTGAGAGTCAATCGAAGAACGACTAAGGCAATGAGAAGTAGTAGAAATGAGAACAGCGACAAACTTAACATCAGGATTGATTGTCACGAAGTAGATGGGGTTAAGGAATTCTGCTACCTAGGCAGTAAAATAACCAATGACGGACGGGGCAAGGAGGACATCAAGAGCATACTGGCGACGGCAGAAAGGACATTCCTGGCCAAGAGAAGTCATCTAGTATCAAATATCGGCCTTAATTTGAGGAAGAAATTTCTGAGAATATACGTCTGGAGTACAGCACTGTATGGCAGTGAAACATGGACTGTGGGAGAACCAGAACAGAAGAGAATCGAAGCATTTAAGATGTGGTGTTACAGACGAATGTCGAAAATTAGGTGGACTGTTAAGGTAAGGAATGAGGAGGTTCTACGCAGAATCGGAGAGGAAAGTAATATGTGGAAAACACTGATAAGGAGAAGGGACAGGATGATAGGACATCTGCTAAGACATGAGGGAATGACTTCCATGGTACTAGAGGGAGCTGTAGAGGGCAAAAACTGTAGAGGAAGACAGAGATTGAAATACGTCAAGCAGATAATTGAGGACGTAGGTTGCAAGTGCTACTCTGAGATGAAGTTGGCTCAAATATCTCTGAGCACTATGGTACTTAACATCTGAGGTCATCAGTGCCGTATAACTCAGAACTACTTAAACCTAACTAACCTAAGGACATTACACACATCCATGCCTGAGGGAGGATTCGAACCTGCGGCCGTAGCGGTCGTGCGGTTCCATACTGTAGCGCCTAGAACCGCTCGGCCACTCCGGCCGGCGAAGAGGTTGGCACACGAGCGGAATTCGTGGCTGGCTGCAACAAACCAGGCAGACTGATGACAAAAAAAAAGGGAGGGAGTACCTCAACACAACGCAGACAGTTCCTGGAGACGCGCGCCATGTGTGAACGAGCAAGCTGAAACATGGCACCACGAGACTTTTGGATGAGAGGTAACACACGAGGACGCAGGCCGCTCGTAAAGTACCGCTATTACGCGGACTTCCCTCGATCACTACCAGCCGTGACCTGAAGCCATAGACGATGGCTCCACACACCATAATGCCAGGAATAACATCAAATACTTCCCTAAAAGCTTGGAAGGTTGGGACCTCTGCGCAAGTCGTGGCCATAGTTAATGGTCATCCGGCATAATGTAAAACCGTGATTCATCAGTAAACATAACGCGACCCCATCATTACCAGCCTATGCTTTCCCGCCGCAGCACCACACCAGTCGCAGCCGTTTATGTTAATCTGTTATACTGTATTCAAACATGAATCACCTCGAAGGGAACGATCTATTGATACGTAATCAGCATGGTTTCAGAAAACATCGTTCTTGTGCAACGCAGCTAGCTCTTTATTCGTACGAAGTAATGGCCGCTATCGACAGGCGATCTCAAGTGGATTCCGTATTTCTGGATTTCCGGAAAGCTTTTGACACCGTTCCTCACAAGCGACTTCTAATCAAGCTGCGGGCCTATGGGGTATCGTCTCAGTTGTGCGACTGCATTCGTGATTTCCTGTCAGGAAGATCGCAGTTCGTAGTAATAGACGGCAAATCATCGAGTAAAACTGAAGTGATATCGGGTGTTCCCCAGGGAAGCGTCCTGGGACCTCTGCTGTTCCTGGTCTATATAAATGAGCTGGGTGACAATCTGAGCAGTTCTCTTAGGTTGTTCGCAGATGATGCTGTAATTTGCCGTCTAGTAAGGTCACCCAAAGACCAGTATCAGTTGCAAAGCGATTTAGAAAAGATTGCTGTATGATGTGGCAGGTGGCAGTTGACGCTAAATAACGAAAAGTGTGAGGTGATCCACATGAGTTCCAAAAGACATCCGTTGGAATTCGATTACTCGATAAATGATACAATTCTCAAGGCTGTCAATTCAACTAAGTACCTGGATGTTAAAATTACGAACAACTTCAGTTGGAAAGACCACATAAATAATATTGTGGGGAAGGCGAGCCAAAGGTTGCGTTTCATTGGCAGGACACTTGGAAGATGCAACAAGTCCACTAAAGAGACAGCTTACACTACATTCGTTCCTCCTCTGTTAGAATATTGCTGCGCGGTGTGAGATCTTTACCAGGTGGGATTGACGGAGGACATCGAAAGGGTGCAAGAAAGAGCAGCTCGTTTTGTATTATCACGTAATATGGGAGAGAGTGTGGCAGATATGACACGCGAATTGGGATGGAAGTCATTAAAGCAAAGACGTTTTTCGTCGCGGCGAGATCTATTTACGAAATTTCAGTCACCAACTTTCCCTTCCAAATGCGAAAATACTTTGTTGAGCCCAACCTACATAGGTAGGAATGATCATCAAAATAAAATAAGAGAAATCAGAGCTCGAACAGAAGGGTTTAGGTGTTCGTTTTTCCCGCGCGCTGTTCGGGAGTGGAATGGTAGAGAGATAGTATGATTGTTGTTCGATGAACCCCCTGCCAAGCACTTAAATGTGAATAGCAGAGTAGTCATGTAGATGTAGATGTAGATCGGCAGCTTCCGCATGGAACGATAATTCCCTACCCCATTTGCTACTTGCTACTGACCAGTGTTGCGGGACTACAGAGAATGTTGCAACAGGTCCATCATTACCTGTTCTCAGGTGACAGCTGCGTGTGTGACTGGGTTATGATGTGCACAGTACGACGACCCTCTTCTGCGGTGGTCCACCAGAATCTTGATGACGAGTAAACCTGCTCTCATGTTTCCACGCTGTCCATCGTCGGCCTGTAGTCATGTCCAAATACCTCAGAAATGTGGACACTACGCGATTCAGCCAGCTGGCCAAATGGTGACCCACAACGAGGCCCTTTTCAAACTGCTGTCAGACGCCAGTGATGCTGTCGCCCACGGGTAGGCGCCACCTCCGCCTCCTTCACAGCGATAACTCGACATGTGACGCTGTTCGCGCCCCTCGTATACGCCACCATTCCTCGTCACAACACTGAACACCTGGCGGTTCTACCTGTCCCAGACAACTGCAGCTCTGATCATTTACATACCCCTATGTTACTACAGGTTGTCTGCCTTGAGCTGACTGCAATCTGATTAAAAAGAATTACACCAGACGCGTTTCGCTTTTATTTAGAAAGCATCTTCTGTCGTTATTCTGTGAATTGGATACATATGTCTGTACATTTGCATTTTTGTTTGTTTTAGGTTAAAACAGTGTTTTCTTTAAAAGTTTGTCTGCAAGCTATTTCCGGTATTTCTTTACATAATCTGCTCCTTCCCCTGCTGCTAGCAGTGCCTGGTGTCGACAGGATCCATTTCACATCTGCAGTAGTCAGGTGTAGGCATTCTGCGTTATTCCTTGTGCTGCACTATTTACAATCGACTTTCTTAACTGTTTTTCTTTCATCACTGCGACAGTGTTTATGCCTATTCGTTAGTCCTCGTTCACGTGGTCTTGTCAACCTGTGACACGATTTTGTGTGTGTGTGTGGGAGGGACAGAGAGAAAGAGAGAGAGAGAGACAGTCAGTGAAATTGTCTTTTTTTTCCAAGCTGGGGGTAGTGGAGGGGGGGGGGGGGGGGGGGGGGGGAGAGGAAACACAGGAATGGGCCTGGACAGTGCTTATAGGACAGAATATCTGGGAGGAAATGGTAGTGATAAATGGAGCCTGTCGTTATAAGTGTACTTTTAATGTTGTATCAAGTGCTCAATCAGTTTAAAGAGAGTGTGGTTTGCCAACTTGATCTGATCGTTTATGAGTTGTTTCTTTTCTGTTATGTTTTTTTGGATGTGGTAGTGTTCCTGTAAGGTGAGGAGGCGCTTTTCGTTGTTTATCCCTATGTTTTTCATGTCCGTGTCTCTGGTTGTAATTTTAAGTTGGTGTTGCTGTAAGTGTTCTGCAAAAATTGATTTGTCCTATACTTCCATGGTCTTACATGTTCTTTGTATCTCGTGTCAAATGTCCTCCTGGTTTGACCTATGTATCTTCCATCACATGTTTTGCATTTCAGTTGGAATATTCCTGATTCCTGATATACATCACTTTCTCCTATTGTTTTTGCGAAGTATTTCTGAATTGAGTTGTTGGTTTGGTGTGCTATTTTTATGCCTTGTTTTTGAAAACATTGCATATTCTGTGTGTAATTGACCACTTAATATAACATTAAAAGTACACATATAACCACAGGCTCCATTTACCACTACCATCACTGTCCACGCCCATCGCTCTTTTTCCATCCCCCCCCCCCCCCCCAACGCTTGCAAACCGAGCGAGGTGGCGCAGTGGCTAGCACGCTGGATTCGCATTCGCGAGGACGACGGTTCAGTCCCGTGTCCGACCGTCCTGATTTACGTTTTCCGTGATTCCCCTAAATCGCTTCAGGCAGATGCCGGGATCTTTCCTTTGAAAGGGCACGGTCTGTCTGGTCTCCTTTCCAAAGCAACCCAACCCAGCCCGCTTGCAAAAAAAATGTCCACTCCTCTCACGTCTCTACCTACATACAAGACAATTTCAATTCTCTCTCTCTTTCTCTCTCTCTCTCTCTCTCTCTCTCTCTCTCTCTCTCTCTTACAGAAACTCAGTTGTAAATAGTGCAGCACAAGGAATAACGCAGAATGCCTAGACCTGACTACTGCAGATATGAAATGGACCCTGTCGACACCAGGCACTGCTAGCAGCAGGGGAGGGAGCAGATTATGTAAAGAAATACCGGAAGTAGGTTGCAGACAAACTTTTAAAGAAAACGCTGTTTTAACCTAAAAAAATCAAAAAAGCAAATGTACAGACATATGTATCCAATTCACAGAATAACGACAGAAGATGCTTTGTAAATAAAAGCGAAACGCGTCTGGTGTAATTCTTTTTAATCAGATTGCAGTCAGCTCAAGGCAGACAACCTATAGTTACACATGTTAACAGCTGCCGCGAAAGATGGCCTTGCAAACAAACGTATTTACGTACCCGCTGATAGGGCGTACTTGCATACCTGTACCAAGTCATAATGGGCAGTCAAATGCAAAGTAGACAGGCGGAAGAAAGTAAGTAAACTGCTTGTTATTTCAAAACTAATTGCCATAACTGTTAACTACTTTATCCTACTGTGAAACAAGAGTCACTGCCTTCGTGCAAAAACGTTCGCAGCTGCCTATAGAACCATAATTGTACCCAGGTGTCCACTTGTTCATCCGAATCAAATAAATGGCCACTCTTATGTTACTTCGGAACGCCAAAAATATGGAAATCGCATGGGGAGAGATCAGGACTGTACGGAGGATGTGTGTGGGCTTTCCCAGCTAAACTTCTGCACCGCAGTCAAGACAACCTTAGCAACATGTGGGCAGGCATTATCCTGTAACAGAGCGATACTGTTTCGATTTCCGCTGCAAAAGTTTCGCCCGGAGGCCGGTACATATCCTCCATACTATACCGATCTTTCCCCATATGTTTGCTTTATTTCTGGAGCCCTGAAGACGGACATTCGTGGTCGTCGGTTTGTTTCAGAAGAAGAGGGGCGCGCATGAGTACATTCATGTTTCCATAGAGAACTGCAAATGTTTTCGCATCAAGACATTAGCTGTCTTGTCTCACAGTGAGATAGCTGTATTAAAAGTTATGTTGATTACCTGTGAAATAATAAACAGTTTATACACGTTTTTTTCCCCATCTGTCTCGTTTCATTTGTTGAATCTTCTAGATATTCTGAATAGGACTCCCTCTTCCCAAACAGCTGGTTGGAGCTTACTTGTTTACTGCGTCTCATGCTACTGAGGAATTACACAGGTCGGCATGGGTTCATGGGGTTTCGAAAGTAAGTGGTATTCTTCACTAATATGGATCCCCTGAACATGAAAAATTTAATTCTTTTCCCGTCACTCTCAGTTGTCTCTGCACAGTTACCCCTCCTCTCCACCTGCTATACGCTATTTACTATTGATTATTATTGAAATTTATATAAATAGGTTTGTCTTTAGGATGGTGAAGTAGAGGGAGGATGAAATTCAAAGCTTACGCTCCATTATTGTCACAGAAATCACCTGTTGAGTGCGAGAGGTAGAAGACAGTGCTTATCCGCGTTTTGTGAGTCGTGTTATTTCATCGAAGCCGTGTTCAAATGCCAGGAACGCAGTGTGTGAATAGCCCGTACACATTTTGTTACATTGTTGTGTATATTAAGTGATCAGTACAAGACGTCGACAATAACAGAATTTGAGCGGAAATCATATATTTCGGCATTAAGCTCGAAGATAATTGGAATAAGTCATTTGCTCCACACAGTGTGTCATACGTATGTGGTATAATTAATAAGCTAGAAGCTATATTCGCAAGTCACTAGGAGAGTGATACTCCTAGTTTCGGATATTTTGCTGTTAGGCGTACTGTGAGGCTCTCCAACTGCAGCTCAGACGTTGCTCATTGGTTTGCTTTTGGGAAAAACAGCTATGATTTAGGGCGACAAACGGCAGACACCTGCCGCAATATGACCCAACCACCTCACAGAGTGCAGCTGCTGCCTGTACATGTCTGCTGCCTCCCATATGCGACTATTCGATATGCTAGCAGGTCAGCCAACTGCCACATGATAACTATATGCACTACAGCAAGCAATCAAACGTCCAGTTGTCGATGTTTCGCTTCTTTCACTGTTGCTCTACATGAAAACGGTTAGAAATTAATGAAAAAGGTCAAAAATAATCCGAGGACACCTCAGAATGCACATACACCAATCTGCCATCTATAGTCTAGATATGTGAGTGCGTTTAAACGTTGAGCGCACGTAAGGTCTTATTTCGAAAATGAATTCAACAATTACAAAACCAAACAAGAACTTTCTCGCTTTCAAGGCATTTGCAGGATGACTACATTAAACGATTAATAGTAGGAAACACCGACGCCAATACTTGTACCCTGCACATATCCACCAAATCATCGACTTTTCTCTGTTACGCACATGAAGAAATGCACTTGTATGTGAACTAGACTTTCATATTTCTAGTCTGGGCCATATTATCCAAGAATAAAACAAATAATAGCTCCTATCCTCCAATTCTAATCGAGATTTTCTGGAGGTTTTCCTTGGTTGTAAGGCCAATTCTGGAACTCCCAAAAATTCTCGGTTGGGACTCCGTCTGCCCCATTACCAACTGTCCTAGTCTTCTTTTCTTCTGTTGTGATACATACGAGCCCTCGTTGGCAGCAGTTAAGTTGATAGCAGATGTCCACTCTTCACGTCTTTCTGATTTCCTCTTCATTTCTCCAGAGGTCTTACATACCCCATCTTTTATAATGTTGGCTATATACCTAAGCAGGAATGAGGAAGTTCGCCGCAGATTCGGCACAAAAAAGAAGGATGGCTGGACACTTGTTAAGATATCCAGGAATAATTTCCATGATAATAGAGAGAGCTGTAGTGGATAAAAACTGAAGGTGATGACAGAGATTTTGGATACATCCAACAAATAATGGAGGACGTAGGGTGCAACTGCTACTCTGAGTCGAAGAGGCTGGCAAAGGAGAAAAATTCATGGCGGGCCACATCAAACCAATCAGAAGATTGGACAAAAAGTTCCCAATTAACTTACTGTGATAAATTTGGTTAAAATCCCAAACTTTCGGTAATTGCCTCCATCATCGTCGTCAGGTATTAAGTCTTACAGGCTACTGACATGGTTGGATCGGGATGGGAGTGGTATGGTACCATGCCACTTTACAAACACACCTTAAAAATTGATTTATTGTTAGCCTCTTCAAAACATTAAACACTTTAACACGGATGGTCCACTTAGAAAACTTTAAATAAACTCTGATAACCAGTATTAAAGAACATTATCAATTTCACAACTCCGATTGCTGACAGAAAAATAACATTGACAATAAACAGTTTGAACGAAGAATTATAAGAATCTTGAATTACGATCTTTTCTCCTTAAAGAAAATAATTACACCACATAATTTCACAAACGGCTGAACAGAGAAACCACTCAAGACAATCAGTTAAACATCAGATACCACCGTTGCAAATCCGTTGACAACCAAGGGATAAAGAACAGTACTTAACTTGTGGAAGGGGTTTATGCGCCACGTTACTGGCATTAGTTTTACAAATGGTAGATCCTTCAGTGCACTTGCTGGCCTTTCTCTTTACAATAGTCCACGTCATGGCACTTCCAGTTGGAATAACTTATGATGTCTGTAACATAAACCTATTACCAACTCACATAGACAAGAACTCACAGCACTGAATTAAGATGTTTAATAACGGCAACAAACATACGTAGCCCCAAGCACGTGCGCTAACATGCACGCACTAACGCACACACACACACACACACACACACACACACACAAAGCAAATTTGCAATGAAAAGCAGTTACAAGTATTAGAACTATTCCTTGGCATTAAACGCCACATATCCATTCAATTTTAACCTTTTAATTTAGCCATCTGTGAATTAAACAAATAGATGATTGCTACCTCTCATGCCAACTTAACAAACCAACAATTTGAATGACTTCAAGGCGCTTCAAATAAGAAGTAACTATTTGACTAATGCAAAACAAGACTACATGACTTAGTGATACAATTCTGGAGCAACAGCCGTGCAAACAGTTTTAGTGAATTACTCGTATTCCACACGCGCTCAGTAAGTTAACGACTAGTTCGCATCCTCGGTTTACGAGAAGCAACAGGGTCAGCCCACTTGATCGTATTAGAATTGTAAACAATTCAGTGATCATCCATCCAGGTAATCTTTACGTAATGGTTGAGTAAAAGGAACTCCGTTTAAAGCACAAAATATCTAAAGTACGGTGAAACAACTACAACAGTGCATGACAGTTCTTTAAATATGCACGCCGTACTAAATTACAGCCACCTGAAGCTAAGACATTTCTTAACTGGCGAGAGAAACTTGAAAGGTGCAAAGTCGGCAAAATATCAAATCACGCTCAGTAGTGCAATCCGGTCACAGAATATTGTACAATAGCGGAACTGTAACCAGGCTGCGGGACACACTAATGCTTGAAACGGCCTTTTAGCCAACAAACTAACAAGCGGTCACCGCTGCTGGTGACCACCAGTGCAAACTGCAAACTGTCCCCTGAGACTGGGGTCCAGTACTCTCGTCCTCGTCGGACTCAATACTCAGCGACCCCGCCGTCTCCGAACACTCACAACAACGGACAACGCCCCCCCCCCTCTCTCTCTCTCTCTCTCTCTCTCTCTACCAGCACCCGCGTGACCCGTCGCCTCGCGGAATATCCTCGCAGCGCCGCAGAACCAAACTTGAAGGACTCGAGAGCAGCGGACACGTACCGCGCGCTTAAGTGGCCTTCCACTCACAGACCCTCAGACCAGCGTCTCCGATCGGAAGATTCAACCGCGGACGACCATCGATACCCAGAGAGGCGCTACTGTGGCCGCGAAGCCAGTGCGCATGGCTCACCGACAAATATTGGAATATTGAGTTTCTATCAAAATTTCAAACGGTACGTTAACTGAGAAAATCCAAGAACTCTGTCGCTGAAGAATTCATAGCCGTATAATTCAAAAGACTGCTGACTCAAGACGAATCTTACTTATGGCCTGTCTATACGCCCCTTTCCCTTAACTCACCCCTCTATTATCATGTTCTGGAGCCTATAATGATACATGCTCAATAAGTTTCTTTCTTCTTTTGACCAATGATTTCTATAGACTTCTCTTTCTCATCCACTCTTTTATGTACCACTTCGTTTGTAGCCATGTCAGTCCACGTTACTCTGAGCAACACCATGTATAACACCATATTTCGAAAGCATTTACACAGAAGAGTCAAAGAAATTGTTACACCTGCCTAATATTGTGTAGGGCGCCAGCGAGCACTCAGAAGTGGCGCAACACGACGTGGCGTGGACTCGACTAATGTCTGTAGTAGTGCTGGAGGGAATTGACACCTCTGAACCCTGCAGGAGCGTCCATAAATCCGTAAGAGTACGAGGGGGTGTAAATCTCTTCTGAACAGCACGTTGCAAGGCGTCCCAGATATGCTCAATAATGTTCATGCCTGAGGGGTTTGGTAGCCAGCGGAAGTGTTTAGACACAGAAGAGTATTCCTGCAGCCAGTCTGTAGTAATTCTGGACGTGTGGCGTGTCGCATTGTCCTGCCGGAATTGCCAAAGTCCGTCGGAATGCACAGTCGATATGAATGGATGCAGGTGATCAGACAGAATGATTACGTATGTCACCTGTCAGAGTCATATCAGGGGTCCCGGATCCCATATCACTCCAACTGCACACGCCCCACACCATTATAGAGCCTCCACCATCTTGGGCAGTCACCTGCTGACAATCAGAGTCCGTGAATTCATGAGGCTGTCTGCATCCCCGTACACGTCCAACCGCTCGATACAATTTGAAACGAGACGCGTCTGACCAGGCAACATGTTTCCAGTCACCAACAGTCCAATGTCGGTGTTGACGGGCCCAGATGAGGGGTAAAGCTTTGTGTCGAGCAGTCATCAAAGTACACGAGTGGGCCTTCGGCTCCGAAATCCCATATCGATGATGTTTCGTTGAATGGTTCGTACACTGACACTTGTTGATGGCCCAGCATTGGAATCTGCAGCAATTTGCCGAAGGGTTGCACTTATGTCACGCTAAACAGTTCTCCTCTGTCGTCGTTGGTCCCGTCCTTGCAGGATCTTTTTCCGGCCGCAGTGACGTCGGAGATTTGATGTTTTACCGGATTCCTGATGTTCACTGTACACCCGTAAAATGGTCGTCCCATCGCTCGTGCGTTGACTATAACACAACGTTCAAACTCACTTAAGTCTTGATAACCTGCCATTTTAGCAGACTAATCAATCTAACAACTGCGCCAGACACTTATTGTCTTATATTAGCGTTGCCGACATTCGCCGTATTCTGCCTGTTTATATACGTCTTTATTTGAATACGGATGTATATACCAGTTTCTTTGGCGCTTCAGTGTAGTTTCTTCTATCTTCAGTCCCAAGAGTTCAAACCACACACCAAACATTGGCTTTGAGCTACATGTTCCTGATTTCGAGATAGGTGTTCTCTGAATTTAAGATTTCCTTCTCCTTGTTGAAGACAGGTTTTTCTTGAGCATTTCTACTTCTGACTTCTGCCTTCTGCCATCCATTCTTACTGATCTTATTAACTAAAGAAGTAAATGAGTCAACTTGCTCAAGTAAGTCGTTACCTTTGTAAATTTCGACTTAGATTTTTTCTTCTTAATCAGATTTCATTACTTTTGTTTTTTATTTATTTATTTCCATATTATACTCTCTCCCCACAATCATAACCATTTTGATTGACATGGCTCCTGGGTCCTCTGCCTTTTAGCCAGGACAGCTGTCCTGCGGTGAGCCCTGCACGATGCAGCGTGGCGTTGCAGTTCGCGTCGTGTGCTGCAGGTCATCAGGTCAAACCCAGTCACTAGTGATTTACCATTTTTGGAAGGTCCTAGAAATTTATTATCTCTGTAGTGTTTGCATATTCCGAAATATTCGATATTTATATAAATAGCAGCATTCTCTGTCCGGGAGTTGAGTCGTCCTCTGTCTGTACGTTGGCATTCCTAATAAAGATGCTTTCAGTACTAACTATTGTACTTCGATGACGATCCTGCTTTTGAATTCTGATCTGACTGTGGTTGCAACATCACAGGTGTTACCGGCTTATCTTGCCTATTCTATGGGCATGTGTTTGCGTACCTGAATGTCAGCAGTCCGCACTTATTTTGTGCTCTCGTAAAGGTAAGTTATTTAAATTGTAGTAACAGCTCAGCACAGGTTAGTCAGTAAAAGTTTGTATTAGTATTTGTTTGAAGTTAACTGTTAAATACTACTTTTTTTGAATGTATTACTCTGGAAAACGCGAAAATATCGTATTTTTGTTTACATTTTGGCGCAATAAATGCTGTGTAATTATTAGCTCCGTGGTGTGGTGTGCTGAATGCTGTGTTTTTTCCCCACTACGGTGACTTTCACGGTGCAGGGACCTGGGAAGTAAATGAGGATATGTTCTAGAGACAGGAAGATAGTGCAACAGGAAGGGAAAATTGCTGCCCTTCGGGCTGAATTACATTAGGCTATGGAAGATATGTCCGCAGCTCGTGGTCTCGCGGTAGCGTTCTCGCTTCCCGAGCACGGGGTCCCGGGTTCGATTCCCGGTAGTGTGAGGGATTTTTCACCTGCCTCGAGATGCCTGGGTGTTGTTGTGTCGTCTTCACCATCATAATTCATCCCCATTACGGTCGGAGGAAGGCAACGGCAAACCACATCCGCTAGGACCTTGCCTAGAACAGCGGTGCGGGTCTCCCGCGTCGTCCCCTACGCTCTGTCAAGGAGTATAGAACTTCATCATCATCATGGAAGATATGGGTAGTATAATGAGGGCGAAGGGCGCAGAGAGGTCGAAAGTGACGATAGGTAACAGCAGAAGCAGACATACTGCTTCATCTGACAACCTTGTGGTAAATGTGAAAATTTTGACGTGTTGCTTCCTTCAGTCAAAAACAAATGAGCCTCAGACAAGAGTGGCTCGTGACAGGGGACAGTAAGTATTCCAGCAATAAGCTGAAAAGTAAGACTGTGGGGAAGTCAGTAAACAGAAATCAAGTTTTATTGTTATGTAGTTCTGATACCAGAGGTTTAGGTTAACATTTTGCAGGATACACTAAGATCAAAATACTAGGCCATCAATTATTTAATCCTCCTGCTAGTGTGGGTAAGGTGACAGAGGATTTAGGATCATTTTGTTAAGACATCCCCAAGGAAGATGTGTTTATAGTGAGTGTGATGGGCAATAGGATAGACAAAGATCATAAATACAGAATAGAGTATAAAGTAGTAAATGTTGCACCAGCATCGAGAGTGTTGGGTTTCTATCTGAGGTACCCTGATCGACCTCGTTTGATCTTTTCTGTCAGCAGAGTTGATTTGGAGCTGGAGCAGATGCTTACGTCGGGTACAGGCTCGTGTATTCGCGGGGTTCCTGTTGATTCTCTAAGTAGGTGGGATCACACCATCCGTTGCCTTCACCTCAAAAGGGAAGGAAAGGAGTAACTGTCCGCACCAATATCAGAGACCCTTCAGGAGGAGGTACTGTCGTGAGTGGTAAAATGCCAGTGGTTACAGGTTTCAGAGCAGTGTCAGGATAGAGAGGACAGGAAGAAAGTTTCAAGAGAGGTTATAACTGAAACAAATCTTCAGGTTAAAAAGGAATCTAAATAACATGATTCTGGCATCCTACATCAGTAGAAATAGTTGTTAGCTGAAAATTTTCAGTAATAATCAGAATGTTTTCCACCCAATTATATCTGTGACAGCGCGAAAATCTACCTATCACATTGATAAAAACATTCTAAGATTGAGAAATAAAATTATTTAACTAATTACATGATAAAACCCAGTTGATGCGAACTGCTTCTCTGAACATTATGTGACTACTGGTATAGTTGTCTTAAGTGTTACAGGATACAGTTTAGCAGCTCAGTGAAGTAAAAATGGAGAAAGGAGAGTAGCCACATTTACCTGTTACTGTCATAAATTTAAAAAAATAGACATTCACAAATTCTGCTTAGGGCAGCATGTGGAAGCATGTGCCACTGGACTAGAATTTCGCAAAACATCTTTTATAATAGTAAGTATATACCGAGCATCTGCAGGTAATTGTGTTCCATTCATAAATCGCCTTGAAGCTCTGTTCGCCTGCTTATTACAGTCAATAACAGTATCGTTCAAACCTAATTCTTATGCAAATATCTCAATTACGGTAGCTAATTACTCAAAAGCAAATAGAAAGGCGTGTTAAACAAAATTATACTACGAAACCAATCTCAGTGCCTTCTCAGACCATGACATACAGGTCTTTCTGTTTATGGTTGATAATCAACATTTCTATTAATAAAGTCCGCACCTTTTTTTGAAAGTTGTTTCGCCGAAAAGTAACGCAAACTCTAAAAACAAGCAATGTGGATTACTCAAGAAATAAAGGTATCTTGTACAACAAAAAGGAAACTGTAAATTGTATCTGTCAGTCAGGAAGAACTCAGATGTTGATGATGTAGCTCATTACAAGGCATGGTGCAAATTATTGAAGATTGTAATATAGACAGCAAAGGAAAAACATTACATGAGAAAGGTAGAGGCAACAAGATAAAGACAAAACGGGATATAGTGACAGAGGAGACTCGGAGAATGAATGATTAAGGATCAGATTGTATTAAGAATAAATGATACGTTCGGAACATGTGTGCAGCTTTGCAAAACTTTTTAACAAACATTTCAAACTGTTACTTAGAAGACGTAGGTTGTCTGGTTCGGTAGATACTGCCATGGAATATCTCAAACCAGCCATACAACTTCAGTAATATGAATATGACCATCACTACACCAGTAGAAGTAACATCCAGTATAAAACGTTTGAAACCATTCTCGTGGTTACAATAAAATATGAACAAAATTAATTAAAAAGAGTTCTGAGTTTAATAACATATTAAGTTATTTGTGTAAACAGTTATTTATACGTAGAACATTTCCCAAATAGGTGAAGAATGCAGAAATTAACACCTTGTATTAGAAAGATGATCAAATATATCAAATTCCCATCCAATTTCACTTTTTATATTGATCTCGAAATTTTAGAAAAGGTGGTAAACCATAGGCTTCTTAATCATCTGATTAAAAACAACATAGTTCGGATTTCTAAAGGCTTCCACTATTGAGAATGCTACTTACACCTATAGCGAGAATGTTCTTATTTCATTAGACAATAATTTATAGACTATTGGCATACTTTCAGATCTGTCAGAGTCATGACTACATAAACAATGATGTTCTTTTCAGTTAATTAGAATAGTATGGTTTAACAAGAAATGCTGCATAATGAGTCTTTGACAGGAAACGAAGGATGTCAGCATCAAAGCATGCTGCATTAAGATCTGACTCGTAAGCCAACTGGGAACTAGTTACTCGCAGTGTCCCACAAGGCTCCATCTTAGGACCCTTACTTATTCTTGTGTATACCAGTGTCCTTTCTTCGGTAATATTACCATGTTCCAAGTTTGTTTTGTTTTTAGATTAAACAAACATCACAATAAATGACAAGTCAAGTGTAGTTTTATAAAGGTAGTTTAATGAAATTATCATGGAAATTAATAAATGGTTGCTAGTCAGTCTTTTTCACTAAATTTTGAGAAAACACGCTAAATGCAATTCAGGAATTGTAAAACGTTTTCTCTAGTACATGTCAAAAATATGACAGTAAGAAGAAAGAGGCTGACATTCATTGGATTACAGCTTGATAATAAAGCCAACGGGTAGGAGCACTCCACAGACGTCCTGGACCACCCAAACAAACCTTCCCAATATGTTTCCTTTAGCATATGTCCTTTCCTATGTAAATATGTACAGTGCATATTTGTTTTATGACATGTTCCACGTCCTTGATTATGTCCACACTGTGTACGTATTGAATGAAAATTACATCTAATACAATCTAATTTCAAACTCTCTGCGCGTCTTCTCTGATGTTTCAAAGAGCCTGTAGCATATAATAGTTACAGATAATGGGCAATAATGCACAACCTTTTTGAATCTGCACTACTTCCTTGTTTATCCTACCATCAACAACAGCTGTCTCATTTTTGTTAAGGTTCCATATCGCTCTTTGATCTTGATAGTATATTCCCACAGTTTTTCAAGATCGCAAACATTTTGTCTCGTTTGACATTAACAAAGGCTTTCTCTGTGTCTATCAAGTGCCACGCATGTAATTAAGTTCCCTTTCTATCGTTTCTCTACATCTAGTATTGCTACTCTGATTAAAGCTGTTTTTCCAGAATGCAAACATCCCCATCTCCCATAGTATTTGACTCAGAAGTTCCGACACAGACAACAGATTCGTCTCAGCTTTGGCAGGTCGCTTGTGCACAGCCTAAAATGAAAGACTGGATGATGTTTTAGCACATTACCCTTCCCCACCTCCCTGTTTTCCAGTAAACCAAATCTGAGGTTCATAATATGGCATCAACTAAGAACTGAAAGGATCCCTAGAAAACCGAAAACAGAGCATTTTTCGTCATTATAGGAAGGCTATTTTTTTTTACCTTCGATCGGTCACGAAACGGAAATCATAGTGACAATAGATAATGTTTTGTTTGCAACATTTAGCTACGTCCTCCAACTACTTCTCTACACAGTGGCTGCTCCGACTTAGACATTTGTCGAAGAGTGATACCAACTTTCTCATATCCTCTTCACAGAAGGCAGGCGCTCTGCGATTTCCACCAGTTTCCTACGCTCGTCTCCCGCTCATTATCTCTGTCAAAATGATATCCTCGTAACCTGCTGTTCATGTGACGAAAGAGATGAAACTCAGACGTAACCAAGTCCAGGCTGTATGGTGGGTGATCAAACACTAACATCGAAAACACTGCAGAAGAATCTTCACTGCAGCTGCAATATGCAGCTGAGCACAGTGAAGAAGAAGCAGGGAAAGCATGACAGTTACATTATGTGGTTTGCACGAAATCAGGCGAAATCCCTCAGCAGGACTTCACACTTGGCGGAAGGCATTAGTTTCTTGGCAAATTTACACGCTCACTATGTGCCCAGAATTAAAAATGCGACACGATGCGATAGACGGGCGTACTAGAGAGACTGCACAGCACATCTGCGCAAAACTTCACCACATTATCACTTTGGTTTCGATTTGCTGACGGACCTGAGCTTGGAAACAAAATAGCCCTCGTACATGTGGTGCGAAAACGCTTATTTTACGAGAAATCGAAAAAAGAAGCTGTTACCACTGCCGCTTGTGCACCCATAAGGAAAGCGTGGTTGGCTGAGAGACCGAGGCAGCTCGCTCTCCAGTGGAGGACCTGTGTTCAGCTTCTGTGTACACTGGTGTCCAAAATGAAAACCGAGATGGGTGGCGCAGTGGTTAGCACACTGGACTCGCATTCGGGAGGACGACGATTCAAACCCGCGTCCGGCCATCCAGATATAGGTTTCCCGTGATTTCCCTAAATCGCTTCAGCCAAATGAGGGGATGGTTCCGTTGAAAGGGCACGGCCGATTTCCTTCCACATCCTTCCGTAATCCGAGCTTGTGCTCCTTCTCTAATGACGTCGTTGTCGACGGGACGTTAAACGCTAATCTCCTCCTCCAAAAATAAAGCAACAAACGGAAATTTTGAAGGTTCCGTTCATTTTTCCACGAAGCACTATCAAATGGTTCTAATGGCTCTGAGCACTATGCGACTCAACTTCTGAGGTCATCAGTCGCCTAGAACTTAGAACTAATTAAACCAAACTAACCTAAGGTCATCACACACATCGATGCCCGAGGCAGGATTCGAACCTGCGATCGTAGCGGTCGCTCGGCTCCAGACTGTAGCGCCTAGAACCGCACGGCCACTCCGTCCGGCTAAGCAGTATCAACAGTCGATACTAATGTAGAAACAATATTAAGAATACAGAACGTAATCAGCTGCAAGGTGCACAACGGTAGATAAAAACGTTCTTCGTTTTTTTTTGCAACCACTCACATTCTGACAATAGTTAATATGCTCAGTATGGGGTGTGACCACCTGTGGCATCTGTACAAGCCTGACGACGACAGGGATGCTGTGAATGATGTCGCCAATCTGATGTTGAGGAAATAACTCCTTTCTTTCTGAAAATCTGCTCACAATTCTTGCAGAGTGCTTGGTGGATGCTGACGTGATGCAACCAGTCTCCCTACTGCATCCCAGACGTGCTTTATCGGATCCAAACTGGGAGAGCGAGCAGGCCGCTCCATGCGTCCAATATCTTCTATTTCCAAAAAGAACATCAATCACCCGTGCTCTATGAGGTCGAGCGTTATCGTCCATCAGTACAAACTGTTGGCCCAAAACACTTCGCAGCAACGCCGCATGAGATCCCAAGATCCTCTCACGTTGCCTGACAGCAGTTAAATCTTTCTGAATCAGCAGCACAGTTTCATGGAGAAGTGTTAGAGTGCTCAACATAATCCCTGTCCACACCGTTATGGATCCTCCTAGGTATCGGTCTCTTTCCAGAATGTTTGGGTCCCTAAATCGTGTTCCACGTGCCCTCCAGAAGCGAATCCGTCGAGAATCACTCTCCAGACCAAATCGGGACTCATCTGTGGGAAGAACATTGGCCCACCGTTTGACCATCCAAGTGGCACATTGGCCACTCCACTCTGGACGTTCCTTTCTGTGAAGACACGCCAGAGGTAAACACATAGCAGGTCTCCGACAATAAGGGCCACTCTGCTGAAGCCTTCAGTACACCGTTTGCCTCGATACGACACGCCCAGTGGATGGTGCGAGGTCAGATGCAGGCTGCAGTGCAGTGCAGTGCTAAGGCGGTACCGCCGCGCCCTTACACCCAAATAACGGGCCACTCTTTCTGAGTCGGCCGTGTCCTAGTCTCCGGGATACAGTTTCGGTCTGTATAAGCTGACGCCTCATCTGAGAAACAACACAACGATTCGCATTAAGCCATCGGGCTTCATCGGTTTGCGACTGTCCTGCTTCCGTTCTTCTTATGACCCTCCACCGCAGCGAGTCTGGTAGGCTTCTTCTTTTTGCCATACTGCAACGACCGTGACTGTGGATGTGCAACTGCCCGGCAAACACTGCCCCCCCCCCCCCCCCCTTAATAGGTGCCCTGACGTCACTGCTGGTGTGGTTGTCCGGTGACCGGAATGCAATCTTCCGTGCAGACTACCATCGTATAGGACATCCGTTGACAGTTTGCATAACTCTTCCGCTAATTAGTCTAAGGATGGTGAAGTAGCAGTGTGTTACTTTAATTTTGGACACTAGCGAATATCTTGTACTACGCTTTTTCTTACGATTTTTCTCTTGTTAGTTACTGGAAAGTACACAAAGAAAAAAGAATACTGCCCCGGACAGTAGGTAGCGCTAAATAACGTGCCGTAGCCTCTCCACGTGCTTATCATCTCTTTGGGCGGCACAGTGAAGTTTGCTCTCATTCGCAGGCGTGACCCCGACGAGCGACGCGTTCGCCGTGGGCGTGACGGCCGCTTCGGACGGCACCGCCACCGTCAGCCTGCGCTGGGCGGAGGGCGTGGCGCCGGAGGCCCTCCAGGACCTCAAGTACGCCCTCGTCGTGCTGCAGGTGAGTCTCCTCTGCAGTGCGCTGTTGCCACAGAGGACATCCAGCAGTGCGTCGGTAGGTCTCCGCAGTAATAGCTTACCAGAAAAAATATTAGCCATCCCGTCAAGAGCGCAGACTGGTCACTTCGGAGCGCTGTGAATGATGTAGCTCCACCTCCGTAGCTGAGTGATCGGTGAGTCTGACTGAAATGTGGAGCATCCGACTCAACTCCAGGTACTCTCACTGACTTTTTCTTGATGGCACTATTGGAATAGGGTGCTCTCAGCCTCCTGACGCCGTTGGAAAGGCTTCTCGAGTGGGAAGTAAGAGATCCAAATGTCTGGAGAGGGGTTTCCTGACCCCATGCACCTCCGTACCACGTCAGAACGACGCCGTATGACGGAGGATGACACCGCACCAGTGGGCTCCCTGCAGTCCTCTGGTGTAGAACTAGGTGGTAATGCAACCCACTTCCGTACACGTAATTCGTGGAGACGAAGTGGTGTGATCGGTGGAACCAGCGCAGTCATATGGATAGGGTGGATAGATGTGTAGACTTGACAGAATGGCAGAAAGGCGCTATCGTGTTCGAACATGTCCGTGGCCTCATAGCGAATGAATCTGCCCCACTTGTCGGAGTACAGGGACACACTTTCTAAAACGTCTATAAGGAATCTGTACCACTTACTGAGAATGGTGTCATGAAGAATGAAAACGGCGCTGATAAAACTTGGTTTTGATTGACCACACTACCGGCTTCAAGACTTAAGAGCCACATCGTCAGGTGCAGCCAGCGCATTTAAGAAATGGAATATAACTATAACCACCCTGTATACGAGGCGAAGACGGCCAATGATCTCTTCAGTGCTGATTCACACCATGCTCGAACTCTTGGGAATCAGCGAAAGGCAGCGAGTAGCAAGGGTGGTGGGAAAGGGCCGCTACATTCGTAGTGCGTGGATAGGTTGAGAATTTGCGTCTGACGGGAGGCGTGCTCAGATATAGTCAGTGCAGGTGCAATTACCAACGTACTGAGATGGCTTTGTGGTCACATTAACTGCCTAGTAAGCAGGAGACCCGCGTTCGAGTCCCAGCCCGGCATAAGTTTTCAACTTTCCCACTGATTTACATCAGTGCCCGCTCGCGGCCAGTATCTGTAATTCCTTTGTGTCTCAGTTTATAATTACATTTTAATTCCGAAAAATGTAGGTTGCACCTGAAGATGCGGCTGTAAGCCGTGATACCGGTGATGTGGTCAATTAAACTCAACTTTTACCAGCTGTCAGCGGTGTTTTCATTCATCATGGGCTTCAGCAGCTGCGCATGCCCTGCATATAAAATCGTTTCTGAGAACAATGCTCGTAATATGATCCTAACCAACAGGGACCGAAAACGATTGTTAAACCGTGTCCATGACAACAGTATGTACTGTCGTCAGTGAATGCAGGTCCATCCAAGCCAGCTTCCGAGCGACATTGCGAAGGGAACTGCATGGAGTGGACATTTGGTGCTAAGTACCCCGCAAAAGGCCGTTGGTCACAGCAGCATTTGAAGCTGCATGCCCTCGAAGTTCCAGATAGCACAGAACTGGATTATAGCTGACTGGAGACATGTAGTGTGATTGTACTAGCCACAGCTTTGCTTCCTTTCACGTGATATAAGAGGTTAAGGGTCCCGACTGACAAAGAGGCGTTTTACTCGCAGTGTGTGGAGGTGGTACTTCTGACTGGCTCGCAGAGGGGCTGTGATTCCTGGGGGTGCTTTCCGTGTCACATGACCGAGGATGTTTATTTCAATATCCTCAGCGACCAAGTGCTGCCCTCGCTTTTACATCTTCGTGATGCTGGGCGATTCCCTTCTTCAAAGACGACACCACGTCTGGACACACACGTTATTGGCTTGACAAACACTGGGGCGACCCTTCGCACTTGGACTGGCCAATTAAGTCATCCAATTTTAATCTCACAGTGGATGTTTGGGGCGATATGAAACAGCGGGTGAGATGTAAAAATCAACTTTCCTGAGTTTGGTAGCTCTGTGGGATATAATCATCTACAACTGGCTTTAATTGGATATGACATACCTGAAGGAACCTGCGGACTCTCTTCCTCGCCTGCGTGGGGTCATTATCAAGACACTGGCATCATTTTCGGCCGAAGTGGCCGCGCGGTTCTGGCGCTGCAGTCTGGAACTGCGAGACCGCTACGATCGCAGGTTCGAATCCTGCCTCGGGCATGGATGTGTGTGATGTCCTTAGGTTAGTTAGGTTTAACTAGTTCTAAGTTCTAGGGGACTAATGACCTCAGCAGTTGAGTCCCATAGTGCTCAGAGCCATTTTTGAACTGGCATCATTTCCATTGGGGGGGGGGGGGGGGACTAAATTTTTGTCTGGTGTGCTTAGAAACATCATTTAGAGTAATCAGTTACACGAAATTGTAAATGTTGTCCCATGTTGTTACTTACTGAAACAGAAAAATGTTAACAAACACTCTAAAGTGTAAAAACTGCATTACGCGTTTCAAAAAAATGCGAAACAGTACTAATGTATGACGCAATAAACTTATTGAAACATTTTATTTCGTAACCTCGTGCGTTCAGAACGTACCGCACTTTTCAGCCGTAAACAACCCAGTCTTCTTCTCCTGGAGAAATAGCTGATATGTCGTTATGCAGAGTACTATATCGAATAAGTCGCAGTCGTCATTCCTAAGAGATATAGTGCATTTTGGAAACGAACGCAATTTGAATGGATGTGTGAAAAAAACACCATCTGATCAGAAGTATCCAGACACCTATTAGTGGACGTCAGTAAGAGGTTTGTGTCCACCCTTCGCCTTTATGACGTATTTAACTCTGCTGAGGTTTCTTCCTTTGAGGTGCCTGAATGTCTGTGGAGGAATTCTAACCATTCTTTCTCAAGAGCCGAAAGTCTACGGCTAAGTCGACGTCCTAACTTATCCCAAAGTTGTGAGATCTGAGTTTCTCCTGGCGTATACAATTTTCAATCAACTTACAGGAATTCAGCCAGGTAAAATTTACAGCGACCGGTCTTTGACTTCTGAAGTTGACTAGTCACTGCGTACCGTCAGAGCAACAAATCTATCAAGAACATTTCAACTCTGCTAAAGCCGAGGAAGTCTGCTGTTGCTGATGTGATTGCCAAGTGTAAATGCGGAGGAAGAAGCAAAGCTGAACCAAAACTAAGCAGACTTCACGCACTGACGCAGAGGGTCCGTCGAGCGTTGCGGTGGCAGGTTGTAAAAAATCGCGTGGAATCAGCAGAAAGACTCACTCGTGAGTTTCAAAGTGATACAGCAGTCCTGCTGGAGCAATGCCTGGGCGTGCGGAATTAAGAAGAATGAGGTAGAATGGTGCAGCAGCCACGCACTTCTGTGGACACTGCTGAGCGACGCTTGAAGTAGAGTGAAGAGGGACGCCTCTGGACAGTGGACGAATGGAAACGAATAACTCGGAGTGATGAATCGCGCTGTACCGTGAGCCAGTCCGATGGAGGGGCTTGGGTCTGGCGAATGCAGGGAGAACGTTACCTTCCACCGTGGAATGTGCGAACAGTGGAGTTACTGTTACGTTATGGGAGTGATCTTCGTGGTTAGGACGTGGTCCCCTCTTTGCGCTTAAGAAAACTCTAAATGCGGAAGGATACGAATACGTTTTGCAGCAATGCGTGCAGCTTAGAGCAGAGGAACACTTCGCAGACGACTGATTGTATCAGCAAGACAACGCATACTTTCTCAAAGCGCCGTCTCTGAGGCAACGGTCTGTGGACAATAACAGTCCAGCAATGAACTGTTCTGCTCAGAGTCTCGAACTGAACCCAATGGAACAACTTTGGGATATTTTCAAACAATTTACGGGAATTCATCCAAGAAAAAGTTACAGCGACCGCCTGCCGTGACATCTGATGGTCAATGACGCGTTACATAGGGTCGTGTGGATACTACTGATTAGAGAATGTACGCCGCGCGGGGTAGCCGTGCGGTGTGAGGCGCCTTGTCACGGTTCGCGCGGCTCCCCCCGTCGGAGGTTCGAGTCGTCCCTCGGGCATATGTCTTTGTGTTGTCCCTAGCGTAAGTTAGTTTAAGTTGGGTTACGTAGTGTGTAGGCCTAGGGACCGAAGGCCTCAGCAGTTTGGTTCCATAGGACCTTCCCACAAATTGAATTAAATTACACCCTGTACGATGCTAGGGATCAGTCTCTCGTAACGTGGCGTGCGCCCTTTCTGTGCTGATCTGCTCGCTCTCTGGTCCACAGGCGACACGTGAGAGGGACGTCTCGACCAACCAGGTTGCCACCACCGTGGTACATCTGTCGCTGCCGGGACTGCAGGATCCGACGACGACAGGTCAGTAGAGTGTCAACGCAGACACCACGTTTGCTGTACATGTCTCTCTCTCTCTCTCTCTCTGTCGTCTACATACATATAAGGTTATTTTTATAGTAGAAAGGTAGCACTTACATTCTACACAAGAACCTAAACGCAGTCAGAGGGGCGTTCGATAAGTAGTGCAACACACTTTTTCCGAAATTATTCTCCACTCCTTGAGAATACGAAACCCTATTTTTGGACACAATCTCCATCAGTGCGACAGCATTAAGCCGTCGGCACACGGACCGTGCATCCGAACGTTGAGCGTTGAGCGTGCCGAGTTTCTGACGTCATAGCGTGGAGCAGCACGTTCGGGAGTCTTTACGAACGTGCGGAGCCGTATTTGGCATGTCAGATATTCTGAGCGTGCGTCTGAGCGTTGACCAACGAGATGGCACAACGCCACTACGTCACACACACGCCGTCTCCCTTCAGTACAGAGTTGTGAGGCGCCATATTGGCATTCATTTCAAGCCTATATGTATATATGCCGTTTCTGGGCACCAGCAAATTGACAATCACTGGAAAACCCGTTGTTAACTGCGTGATTCGTTCCAATAAAATAATGAGAAACGTCATTTTCGTGGCAAAAGTACTATTGTAACTTGCGTATTATGAGAGTAGGCTATCTGAAGCCAGCGACACACTGAAGATCCACCCAAAACGCATTGTTCTTGATACAATTTGTTACATTTAAATTTCAATTAGTAACACAACTACGATTAAGGTTTTCAGCGCGGCGTAACATAATATTATTTCATGTAAGAGGTGTGTTGTTGGTTTAGCGAAATGAGTAGCGTCACTTTCCAGTGGTGCCGGCACGGTAGCTCAGCGTGTTCTGTCAGAGGATTAGCTCCCTCTGTAATAAAAATAACTGAGTTAATAGATCAGCACCGAACTTAAACGGATGTCCTACGACTTCCACCCCGAGCAGATGCAACGAACAAAATCGAACAAAACGAGAAAAAAAGCGTCTTCGGTCAGAGGGTTAGCTACTATCTGTAATAAAAAATCTGAGTTAATGGATCAACAACGAACTGAAACGGGTGTCTTTCAATGTCCGCGCCGAGCAGATACAACGAACTAAAATGAACAAAATGAGATTTTAAAAAAGTGGTGAATTGTTTATGGGGGCGGTGGTTTGCTTCTTGACACTTGCAAATTTTTTTCCTATCATTCGCGTTTTTATTAGGTTCTGATACTTTATTATTAGTTTAATATAAGTATATACTATGATATTTGATGTTATGTAGATATAAGTTCACCTTTTCTTGAGGGGTGACTTTGTTCGATTGGCTTAATGTACAGGACAGCTTGCGCTACTTGTATAAAGATATTTTGCTCCTTTTTCTTTTACGCTTCGTAACTGACATGTTGCAAAGATTCTGCTACTGGGTAGGAACAGTGATCAAGTAAGACTGACTTGGGGTTTTACTAAAATGTGGGAATGATGAAATAATGTTTATCTTACGCGGAGAAGTATTCCAAATTTGTACCGCACTGTTTGTAATGGAACTGTTATAAACCTGTTTCCTTATTGATTGGACATGGTACTTCCCTTTTCGTGGACGATGGAGGAAACGTGCGTTGTAATAGAGCTATCGTCGGAATGTTACGCGCGCCCGTTTGGTAAACAGTGTGATTTACGAACTTGAAACATCCCTCAACTGCCGCTGGAGTGCGTTGCGATCGCGTATACCACGTAGGGGCCCACGTACCGTGTGCACGAGTCGCATCGTTGCTGAGCCTTCAGCAGCACGTTGAACTTGGCACGCTCAATGTTAACGTTCGACAGCACGGTCCGTGTGCCGACGGCTTTACGCCTCCTTACTGTATGTCCGCGTGTTACGACGACGCAGCCAGCGCCTTGCTGCACCAGTAACCTCCCCATAATCCACACACTGCTTCCCGCGGAGAGCGTCCTTCATTGCGGCAAACTGGTGCAACATCCGAGCTGTTGGGTGGACGACAAAGAACAGTCCAGTGAAGTTTCGTGAATGTCTCTCGGGTGCATAGAGGATGTGAAAGGCCTCCCACTGCCATGGAGAAGAAGAAATTCGTTTGCATTTTTGTGGCGTCGGACACACTGAAGTCCAGCACTGCCGTGGTGTGCGGCGGGCCGGAAAGCGGGAGATGGGACAGATTCGCACGAATTTGTGGCGATGCTGACAGGCGTCTCGCCCAACCACTCACAGTACTTCTGTTCACTGCCAGAGCTTCGTAGACATTCTGCAAGCACCTCTGAGTATCTGCACTGCTCTGGTTTTGGGCCGAAAGAAACTCGATGGCAGATTTCTGGCTGGAACGTACCTACGTTACAAGTGCCACTTTGAAGGGTACGTATAGATCCGCCACTTATCTGAACTTCATGAAACTATAGGAGCTGAAGCGGGAATATTCCACGGTGTCCCACAACCACATCCGCTAAAATGGCCGAGAAAAGACGCGTTGCATTACTTACTGAACGCCCCTTGTATTTCCAAGTGAGCTTTTCATCTACCTCCAGTCCTAAGAATCTAAAATATTGGATTTTACCGAACATTTTATAGCCCTGTGGCAATAAAATTTCACCTGCACAAGAGAACAGAAACTACGAAAAAAGTTAAAGTTGTCATCAATCACAATTTTGGTTTTCACACCACAGTGGTTAACCGGCAACTGACCTCCTGCCGGCGGTACGCAGTTGCTTGCTCCAACCTTAAAACTTGTCAACCAGCAACGGGGAGCCTTTTAGTTTAATGCAGACCTCGATCCACGATTCAGTTCGGTATTTTCACATAAAGAAAAACACTGACAGAAATGAAATAAGCGGCAAGTGATGTTTGAAGGAGACAAGGTCTGATCGGTGAGTAACGTCGAGTGGGGCTTTGAGGTGTGCTAAGACGCTATGTGGTTGTGTAAAATTTGAACAAACTGAAATCAGGGTCTGCTGGTCATTAGCAGATAAGTGAGGATAATGCTTGGCTATTTTCTTGTTCGTGCGGCAAGACTTTGAGTGCTGACTTTCACGGTATTTTCAGAATGTTAAAGGGCCTTTTCCATGTTGAGATGTTATGCTTGTGACTTTGTAAAGTGGGTGATCTTCGATGCCTGGTACAGAATCGGTTTTTCATTGATACATCTGTATAGCAGGGCTTTCAAACGCATCGCATGGTCGTTCATTGAGCTCTTTTCATTATTCGTCCAGATATGTAGGTTACATTTGGTTGCAGTACTTCATGTAATATAGCCTTTTATACGATATGCCTTGTACATAAATACTGTGTTTGTCATCGTGGCTTCACTGTATTCTGGGAGCAATTACATGTGTCTAATAAAATATTTTCAGAGTCATTCCAATTTCATACCCACAATTTTTCCCATTCTGCGAATTTACGCCGAGATACACTTTGCACCGAGCGAGGTGGCGCAGTGGTTGGCACACTGGACTCGCATTCGGGAGGACGACGGTTCAATCCCGCGTCCGGCCATCCTGATTTAGGTTTTCCGTGATTTCCCTAGATAACTCCAGGCAAATGCCGGGATGGTTCCTTTGAAAGGGCATGGCCGACTTACTTCCCCATCCTTCCCTAATCCGAGCTTGTGCTCCGTCTCTAATGACCTCGTTGTCGACGGGACGTTAATCACCAATATCTTCTTCCTACACTTTGCCATCTGAACTAAATCATTCCACGAAAAGTGCATTTTGCCTTCAGCAAAGACAGCCACTTTTCTGGGTTGTTTCGACAATCAACATTACGTTATTCTGCAAATATGGTCAACAATACCTTCCATCTTTCTACGCATGATTTTTCAAGAGAGAAGGTAAGTCAGTCACCGGCGGTACTGACGGATCTTGGTTCGTCGTTTTCCATGAGGTATGACGTCTTGCATTTGTGAGTTACGCCAACAAACTGGATCCAGCACAGCCAATGCACGAAACTGAACTGTAAGCAGAGTTGCTTACACGTAACTCATGTAAACCCATATGTTTATTACAACTTGTCAGGATCACAGAGATCAATTAATTAATTACATCAGACAGAGTAAATCTCTCCTGTTATAGGCGATATTTCCTTAATGCTGTAGACAGATCGTGTTGTTGCATCAATTTGTTGTTGTTGTTGTTATTGTGGTCTTCAGTCCTGAGACTGGTTTGATGCAGCTCTCCATGCTACTCTATCCTGTGCAAGCTCCTTCATCTCCCAGTACCTACTGCAACCTACATCCTTCTGAATCTGCTTAGTGTATTCATCTCTTGGTCTCCCTCTACGATTTTTACCCCCCACGCTGCCCTCCAATACTAAATTGGTGATCCCTTGATGCCTCAGAACATGTCCTACCAACCGATCCCTTCTTCTAGTCAAGTTGTGCCACAAACTCCACTTCTCCCCAGTTCTACTCAATACCTCCTCATTAGTTATGTGATCTACCTATTTAATCTTCATCATTCTTCTGTAGCACCACATTTCGAAAGCTTCTATTCTCGTGTTGTCTAAACTATTTATCGTCCATGTTACACTTTCATACATGACTACACTCCATACAAATACTTTCAGAAACGACTTCCTGACACTTAAATCTATACTCGATGTTAACAAATTTCTCTTCTTCAGAAACGTCTTCCTTGCCATTGCCAGTCTACATTTTATATCCTCTCTACTTCGACCATTATCAGTTATTTTGCTCCCCGAATAGCAAAACTCCTTTACTACTTTAAGTGTCTCATTTCCTAATCTAATTCCCGCAGCATAACCCGACTTAATTCAATTGCATTTTATTATCCTCGTTTTGGTTTTGTTGATGTTCATCTTATACCCTCCTTTCAAGACACTGTCCATTCCGTTCAACAGCTCTTCCAAGTCCTTTGCTGTCTCTTACAGAATCAATTTATGGGTCTAGATTTTGTATATGAGAGGGCAATTCAATTCAGGGCGTTTTATTATTGACTGTTGCATGTAGTCCGGTTTCAGTCCTTGGACAGGGAGCTTACAGTCTTGAGCTTTTACTGGTATTTCATACACTGCCTTCACGTTACCTATTCTGAGATAGTTATTTCCGACCATTGGTTTCCTATCTCAACATTCTCATTTTAGAATCTTCTACATTTTGTGTAACTTAAACTCACAAGGTTTTGCATACGCATACGCTAGCCTTCTGGCTAGTGATCGACAAGGAACTTGCAACTGCCCACTGAGTCATGTGTTCCGACCAAGAGGCGGCACTCTAGGCCCATACTATAACAACGGCGTTGAAGCGCGTCTTCGCGGCCTTAGGTTGTCATTTTGCTTCCACAACCATAGCTGTCAATGGTGCTTTCCGTGCATCAGTACTATCCACACAGACAATTTTACAATTCGGATTCTGAGACCCAAACGAAGTCCACTTTACTAAGAACATTCTCAAATTTCATGATAGATAGCAGTCGGAGCGAGCTTTCTCGACTCTTCCTCTACGTATGTGATCGAGTCATCGAAGAGCCATGTACAAAGTAATTTAAATTTCATTTCTGGGCCGGCCGCGGTGGTCTAGCGATTCTAGGCGCTCAGTCCGGAACCGCGCGACTGCTACGGTCGCAGGTTCGAATACTGCCTCGGGCATGGATGTGTGTGATGTCCTTAGGTTAGTTAGGTTTAAGTAGTTCTAAGTTCTAGGGGACTGATGACCACAGATGTTCAGTCCCATAGTGCTCAGAGCCCTTTGAACCATTTTTTCATTTCTCGCTAGGCTTGAGAATTACCAAAGTAAAATCTGGCATTCTCAAATAATCCATACCTGGCGATATTATTGAGAATTTTGTTTTCTCAATATTGATTGTTAGACTCCATTTCTTATGTTATTCTTCCGTGTTAATGAGTAGTATCTGTAGATCCCGTGTGTTGCTCGCCTTCAGTATGGTGTTCGCACCATGTCAGATGCAATTTATCCAAACGTACTTGATACGCATCCCGCGTTAATGTTTTTCAGTACTTTCTGAAATATTTTCTCTGGATAAACATTGATCAGCAACGGTGGAAGACTACAGCCTTGTCCAGTTTCTCTGTGGAATTACATTTTACTGGATAGGACGTTATTTTTTAAAAAGCTTGATTCCGTCCGAATAGACCTCTGAAGGCCCAACGGTAGCGACTGACAGCCGCGTCATCCTCAGCCGATAGGCATCACTGGGGGTGGATGTGGAGGGGCACGTGGTCGGCACACCGCTATCGCGGCCGTTGTAAGTTTTCGTGACCGGTTCCGCTAGTTCTCAGTCAAGTTGCGCTTCGACTGGCCTCACAAGGGCTGCATTAACCCCGTTTGCCAACATCGCTCGCCAGACCCAGGCGGTCACCCAAGTGCTAGCCGAGACCGAGAGCGCTTAACTTCGGTGATCTGACGGAAACCGATGATACAACTGCGCCGAGGCTGTTGCCAGTGCATTATTTATTTTTAACTAAAATGTAGATTTTTCTAATCAGTATTCATTGCTTTGAGAATTTAGGTAATTTCCTTTGTTACAACCCATCAAAAGCTGTTCTACATTCGATAAAAAAAGACATGTAAATTTACTTTGCTAAAGCTTGTCAACAGTTTCGCATAATCTATAAAACAGAGATATGCGTTGCCCTCTCTGCATAACAGTTTTGCATCACTTTGTGTATGACAGTTTCATCTTTTGTACCTAAAATCATTTAACAATCCAAACATACAAACAAACAAGGAAGGCATATCATTTTCATTAAGAGAAATCACAATTGGCTTTCCGCAGGGTTCGATCATAGGTCCACTACACTCCTTGTTCTGCATTAAATGATCTAACAGTTTATTTGAGTCAAGAGAAAAAGTACCCGTTTTTTTCAGTTGATGTAAACATTAATTTGCAAAAACAGACATAATATCTGATGGGATACCGTAATCACTGGTTATACAATGTTACATATAATCCGTCTTGATTGCAAAAATGTCACGGCGATCATTTGGCATAACAAAAATTGTCAACATGGGGGACAAATAAATCAGTAAGTTAACACATTTTGTACTTTTTGATTTAATAATATTCTGGGTAATTTCTCAGTTACATAAGAAATATTCATTTTACAAGAGAAAGTAATTAGAATTATATGTGGAATTCACGCACATATATCTCGTGTGCATCCGTTTAAATTGTTGCAGCCTCAGATTACTTTATTAGCTCTGAAATTTGATGTCAACATTCCATTGCAGTTTGAGAATAACAGACATACTGTCACGTTGTAACAACATTCAAACCCAAATCCTAAACTAGGGTCGTCGACGGAGTGCAATATTTGGCACCGAAACCACATTTATTACGAACCTCAACGCGCGGACAAAGCAGAAATGAACTAAGCCCCTGCACGGAACTTGGTGCTACTTATACGGATATACAATATTCCAGAATATACAAAGGTTAAAACAAAATAAATTTCGAGAACCTCCCGGCAATGATAACAACTGTAGCACGCCACGCCAGCCAGTAACACTAGACGCTATTCGACAAGTCATGTAGCACAGTTCACCCCACCGTTCCCTCTCCTGGACAAAAATCGATCCACTGTTTCAGAACTTCTCACTGCAGCCGACTACAGCTCCCTGGATCCAGGTTTTGTCGGTGGCATTCTGTACGGGAACATTCTAGTCGTGTTGTTGCATCCGCTTCAATATGATGAGCGTCGAATGTAGTCCCTCCCGTCGGAGCTTTGTAGTCATCGAGTGCGTCTTCAGTTTCCTTAAACGAGAAACCCCATCTTCGATCTGCGCTCCAGGACACGGTAGGCTTTCCTACAGGGGACATGGACAACGTTTCTGTACTGCGGTTTTTGTCTTCTTGATGAAAGTTCATAACCCTCGACTTCATGTGTGACTTCCAACAAGCGGTGAAGGATACGATACGACCCAAGGTGGCGTTTTAGTAACATTTCCGATATAGCCATTTCACTAACAGGTGTAAAAATCCGTACCAAGATTCCAGAGCTTTATCCCACCGGTCGGTGCTTGGCGTTATAGCGCTCTCAGACCTTCTCCTGGGTGTCCAGAGTCTGTATGTGAGCCAACTGTTTTGCTTCTTCGTTCTCGATGATTGGGTGTTTCCTGCAGTCATCCTGAGTGTCGTATCCGTTGCTGAGCAGAAAGAATTGTGTGAAATCAGTAGTCTCTCGCTTTTCTGTGTTTTATGCGAATGTCACGACGGGTCAGTCTGTATGTTAGACATCAGTGCACGTCGACAGCATATTTACCAATATCTTATTTAAGCGTACTTTGAGGCCATTCGTTTGTGGGTGGTAGACTGTTACCGTCCTGTGCATGATGTCACAACGCAAAGCAACATGCCATCCCGACTGAAAACTTCTTCTAGATCAGGGGCATCAAGCAGGACGTTTCGTGATTCAAAATGATCTACATGGAGCTCTGCAGTTTCCGGAGCTTCGGCAGTCAACACAGTTTTATCGATAGCGTAGCAGGTCAAGTGGTCAGTGAAGACTATTATTCATCATTCCCGTTGTCGACTTCGGGAATCTCCCCAAGAGGTCGATTTCAACTAGCACCACATATCCGGAGATAACTGCGGTAAACGCTTCTGCCACTGACATTCCTCACAGTGGCTCACAAAGTGTCCAGCGGATTGGTAGGGGTCTGGCCTGTGGTACCTGCGTCTCATTCTGTCTACAGTCTTCACGAATTCCATGTGGCCAGATGTAGGAGCGTAGCGATAACACTTCAAGATAGCTCGCTGTAGATGATCTGGAATGAAAAGCAAATATTTCCGCCCCATTGGGTCATAGTGCCTCTTATACAATGTTCTGTTTAATAACTGGGATTCTACTTTGGTAGGTTCCTTCTCCATCAAGGCTTCAATAGTTTTCAACAGTCCTGGATCTTCCCTCTGTTCAACAGCAATATCATTTGGCGCAGAGGTGACTAATTTCATCCACGCCCGCTGTCTTCCGATAAGGGACTCCTTGAAAGGCAGTCAGTGTCCATTAGTTTGCGTCCAGTTTGTATACCACTGTGACGTTGTACTCCTGAAGCCTCGTTGCCCATGTCGCCAGTCGACCCAACTGATCTTTCTCACTAGTGAGCCACTATATAGAATGGTGGTCCGTCATAATGGTGAAAGGTTTTCCAAATAAACATCTCTAGACATTCTTGATGTCCCAAGCAACGGCTGGACACCATTTCTCAGCCGGGGAGCAATTCATCTCGTACTCCGGAAGCACCAGCTATCCGTCAGAAACTTCCTGAATTTGTGCTGCATCTATCCATCCTGCTAGAGTCAATATGAAGGTTTGTCTTGGCATGCAGTGTTAGGACTGAAGAGGATGGATGTTAGCGCCTCGTCCCAAAAACAACATTTGCCACCAACGTCCTCAGTTATTTGTTGCATGTATTCTAGTGTCTGTCTTCCTCTACAGTTTTTTTCCTCTACAGATCCCTCCAATATCATGCAAGTTACTCCATGACGTCTTAACAGATTTCCTACCGACCTGTCAGTGTTTTCCCTATATTATGTGGACAACCTCCTCTTGCATTCATTCATTACCAGTCCACGTAATTTTGAAGAATCTTCTGTAGCACCACATTTTAGATACTTCGATTCTATTCTGTTCCGGTTTCTGCACAGTCCATGTTTCACTACCATACAACGCTGTGCTCGAAACGTACGTTCTCAGATACTTATTCCTCAGACTGAAGTCTATGTTTGGAATGCCCATTTTTACCGGTGCTAATCCGCTTTATATGTCCTCCTTGCTCCGTCCGTCATCGGTTATTTTGCTTCCTAGGTAGCAGAATTCCATGACTTCATCTACTTCATGAACACCAATCCTTCTATTAAGTTCCTCCCTATTGTCGTTTCTGCTAATTCTCACTACTTTCTTCTTCCTTCGATTTACTCTCAACCCATATTCTGTACTCAGCAGATCCTGTAATGCTTCCTCACTTTCAATGAGCATAACAATATCATAAGCGGATCTTATCAGTGATATCCTTCCACTCTGGATTTTAATTCTATTCTTGAACCTTCCTCCTATTTCCCTCATTTCTTCTTCGATGTACAGATTGAACAGAAGGGGCGAAAGACGGCGGCTCACACCCATTTTAATACGAGCATCTTGTTCTTGGCTTTCCACTCTAATTGTCCCCTCTTAGCTCTTGTATATTGTGTATATTCTTCATCTTTCCTATAACTTACCCTTATTTTTCTCAGAATTCCAAACTTTTTCCACCATCTGACATTGTCGAACGCTTTTTCCAAGTCGACAAATCCTATGAACGTGTCTCGATTTTTCTTTAGTTTTGCTGCTATTATCAGCCGCGACGTCCGAACTACCTCTCTGGTGCCTTCATCTTTCCTAAAGCCACACTGATCCTCATCTGACACATCAATTGTCTTTCCCATTCTTCCCGTTATTATTCTTGTCAGCAATTGGATGCATGAGCTGTTAAGCTGAGTATGTGTTAATTCTCGCACCCTCGGCTCTTGCTGTCTTTGGAACTGTGTGGATGATGTTTTCCCGAAAGTCAGATGGTTTATCGCCAGACTCGTGCATTCTACACACCAACGTGGATATTTGTTTTGTTGCCACTTCCCCCAATGGTCTTAGAAATTCTGATGGAATGTTACCTACCCCTTCTGCCTTATTTGATCTTAAGTCTTCCAAAGCGCTTTTAAATTCTGGTTCTAATACTGGATGCCCTGTCTCTTCTATATCGACTCCCGTTTCTTCTTCTATCGCATGATCAGAAACGTGTTCCCACTCATAGAGGCCTTCAATTTACTCCTTCCACCTGCCTCTCTTCTGTGCATTTAACAGTGGAATTCCCACTGCGCTCTTAATGCTACCACTATTGCTTTTAAGTTTACACAAAGTTGTTTTGACTTTTCTATATGCCGAGTCAGTCCTTCTGACAATATTTTCTTTTTCGATTTCTTCACATTTTTCATGCAGCTATTTCGCCTTAGTTTCCCTGCTCCTTCGATTTATTTAATTCTTAAGTGACTTGTATTTCTGTATTCCTGAATTTCCCCGAACATTTTTGTACTTCCTGCTTTTATCGATCATTTGGTGTATTTCTTCTGTTGCCTATGGTTTCTTCGTACCCAGGTTTTTATCCAACTTCCGTGATTTCTGTATTTAGAGATGTCCATTCTTTCACAAGTGAACTGCTCACTGAGCTATTCCACATCGCAATATCTTTAGCCTCAGAAAACTTCAAGCATTTCCCTTCATTCTTCCTAATTAGTCCTTTATACTTCAGTCTATTTTTCTGCACTGCCAAAAAGTGATCTGAGTCTATATCTGCTCTTTGATACGCCATACAATCCAACATCTGATTTCGGAATCTCTGGCTAACCATGCTGTAACGTAACTGAAATCATGTACTGGTGCAGAAGTCCTGTGCGACTCTCCAGTAGTACAAGAACATTAAACGAAAACTTCTCATATCACGAATGTACCGAGTACTGGGAACATCTATGACTGCTCTTATTTTCTCTTTATCGGGAGGAACGCCATTTTCTAGGTGCACCAAGATGTTTTTTCCTAGGTCGGCGAAGAGGAATTTTTGCATTCGGGCAGAAGCCTGGAGTCCTGAAAACACTTCAGAACGGTTATCTGGTCGCTTAGACGCCCTTCAAATGTATTCAAAGAAACGAAAATTTCATCTAGGCATATCGTTTATTTAAGGTGTCGAAGAATGTTGTTCGAATTTGGCTGGCGCGGTACTGAAATACTTTATCAGGTGAGGAGCTGGAAGTGGTAAGATGCCATGCCATAAATAACGTTAACCTTAACCTACAAGAAAGAAAAATTTATTAAATGAAAAGGTCCCCAAGCTGTTGTTAAAAAATTTCTTTTAACATGTGAAATTAACAAGATCAGATAAACGCATGACGTCACTCATCTATTCTGCCACTACATAAATTTAAACATCGCACAGTATGACCTCAATTATAGACAAAAATATTTTTATCAACACAAGATTCCAAAGGCATACATCAAGCAATACAAAAGAGTTTAGTTAACTATATAGTTAACAATTGTATGCATAGCAAAAGTGAACAGGCAAGGACGTGTCTAAAAGAATGTGAAATATAGTCCAGAGAAATGTTATTTGATCCTTCGTAAATAATCAACTAGAATGCAAATTTCAGCCAAAGAAAAGGTAGAAAAGTACATGGCTTGATTTTAAATTAAGATATTCAGGCTAGTTTTATAAATGAATGTACAAACAAAATTCAACAAGAATGCCCTCAAGGCTTCACTTAAAACAGTAAACAGTAAAATTAATCCTCAGTACCAAAATTAGTTGCGTAAAACGAAGACAAATATTGTTCACAAAATACAAACCAGTATTAAACCTAATTATCCAACACAATCTGAGAAAAATAATGATATCCATACCTACAATACTAGAGTAAAAGATTTCCTTTATTACCCGTTACTGAAGTTGTCTGTGACTCAGAAAAAGAAATTCAATAGCAGCTAAAAATTTTTTGATCATTTGTCCAGTAACATAAAATATCTGACAGTAAAGTAAGTTTAAATCTAACCTATAATCCTTTCTTCTATAAATATCTTACTATTCCATGGACGAATTTCTATTTGAAAACTGGTAGTCTGTTAAAAAACTAATTTTTAAATGTAGTTGCAAGAGTAGGACTAAGAAATAATATGTTAATTGATGATAACATTAAACATGTAAACGTGCCTCATTACGTATCATTTCGGTAAAAGACCGTTCAAACTAATATTTTCTCTGCAATCTTCAGTTCAACTGACATGTGTCACTTCATAGCTAGTATCGTTATTCAGTGCATAGTGTTAATATTCGGAGACTGAGGTTTTTACTTTGTAGCATCATGACTTTATTCTTAACAAAACAAACAAAAAACGTATTCAAGAATTGTATTACGTTATATGTCTTGTAAACAACAGCATAAACTTCATTAACATAACTTATAAAAGTTCTTTAATAATACGATTTAAATAAAACTCGGTCCTAATTTGGCGTTACTTTAATATTCGGATACTTCTCAGAACTAATTACTTCAATACCATTTTTTGTGAAAAATATATGTTTCAATGTCTTGTCGGGTAGCCATTCTATTGTGTTACATGTTTCAAACGCTGTGACATATTGCTAATGATATTTTTTTAAATAGTCAGTACATAGATCGTTCCATTCTCTTTTAATCGAAGCTTCAAAGTTTCCTTGGAAGTTATTGGTGTTTTTCTCATACGTCGCTCTAGGTCTCCCCATGGAAATGGAAATGGAAATGGAAATACATTGACAGTAGGGTTGAGGTCTGCTGATTAAGGTTGTGGTTATGAGACTTTCGGGCAGTTGTACAACAAATATTTCTGCGCAATGCGAGCCTTATGTTTCGAGCCATTGCTACTACTACTACTACTACTACTACTGCTGCTACGACTGTGTGATCAGGCCCAGTGGATGGCACGCATCTACAAGTTTCCTCCTCCATTGTATTCTGTCCTTTGCTGCTATCCGCCATTCGTCCACATCTATTAACACTTGGTTTAAATCTTCATGGAGTCCATCCCTCCAGCGCTTCTTGGGTCTCCCTGGCGGTCTCTTTCCTGTGGGTGTGAAATCCAGGAGCTTCCGAGCCCATCTGTGATCCTCCTTCTGGGCCACATGACCAGCCCACTGCATTCGTTTGGCTTTGACAATTCCTACTGTGTTGGGCTGCTGGTATAGTTCCTCAAGCTCTTGGTTGTATCTGATCCTCCATTCCCCTGTACCTGCATCCAGAATCGGACCGAAGATCTTCCGAAGCACTTTTCTCTCAAAAACAAGGAGCTTATGGAAGTCCTGTTTTCGGATACTCCATGTCTCACAGCCATACAGAACAACAGGCTGGATCAGGGTTTTGTACAGTCGAATCTTGAACTGTCTGTAGAGATATCTGGGCCGAAGCAGTTGTGCTAGGCTGTGGTAAGATTGGTTTCCTCCTTGTATTCTGTCATTGATCTCTGCTTTACATGACGAGTTCTCAGTGAAAAGTGCCCCTAGGTATTTGAATTCTTGTACTGTCTTGTAGGACTGGTACCCAACCCGCAGTGATTGTAGATGATAAGCAGTCTGACAATGACCACGCATCATAACGAGGTACTCTGTCTTGGCTTCGTTTATGTTGATATCCTTATTTTTTCAGCATTTTTGTACATATCTTTGTACATAATACACTCTATGAACACTAATTGGCCAGGTTCAAATATGGATGTACAGCCCCAGACTACAACGTTGCCACCTCCATGTTTTACAGTTAGCATAACATTTGTGACTTTACTTCTTCTGCCACACGATCCTTCATCGATTCGACCCAAAACTTTTAAATTTACTTTCGCCGGTAAAAGTGACGACGTTCCGCCATGTTTCTTCCTTCATAATAAACTCCTCCCGCACAGGCTATGAAGGCCCAAAGGCACTGACTGGCCGCCGTGTCATCCTCAGATCACAGGCGTCACTGGATGCGGATATGGAGGGGCATGTGGTCAGCACACCGCTCTCCCGGCCGTATGTCAGTTTCTGAGACCGGAGCCGCTACTTCTGAATCAAGTAGCTCCTCAGTTCGCCTCACAAGGGCTGAGTGCAACCCGCTTGCCAACAGCGCTAGGCAGACCGGATGGTCGCCCACCCAAGTGCTAGCCCAGCCCGACAGCGCTTAACTTCGGTGATCTGGCGGGAACCGGTGCTACTACTGAAGCAAGGCCGTTGGCCCTTCATAATAAACTCTTTCGCAAAGTCCAGTCCCTTCTTTCGATATTCTGTTCATTCATATACGATTTCGTCCTACGCACTCTTTCATTGTACCCACTATCTGCGAAACGTTTGAGGAGGTACCTTCACTCCAGTCTCATTTAGAAGCACACTCGCTAATTTGGATGCACTAGGTGTAGGATCCTTCTTTTGTTCTCGTATTAGAGTCCACTTGTCACGTGCGTCCAACTTGTTTCGTTGGCCCTTCTGAGGTACAGAGTCTATACGGTCCTCGTTCTTGAACTGTCTGACGACATCTGCCAGAGTATTCTCACTCACGTTGTGCAGAACAGCAGTTTGTCTACATGATTTACCCTTCGCCTTATGAAAAATGACAGGTTGTCGTATATCAAACCTGAATTAGTTTTGCATGACATTGTACCACCTGCACGGTCGACCGCTCTTGTAAACCAATGCTGCCTTCTGACTCAGAGTATAACTTTCGTGAACGATCAAAACAAGTGTTACACTGTCAACCGTCTGAGTACAACGCTAACGTGAAAATCGAACAATGTTATTTAACAACTGTTGCAAATCGTGTAAAAGAAGTTCATACTGTTATTTATTGGACATCTTCCGTAATATATTTTTCATTTTTTGTTGAGAATCAAGTTATTATGGTACAGAGTAAAGCTCGTGGTGTCCGAGTATTTGCGTTCCTCACTGTGAAAACTCTCTCATTTGTTGGTCTTCTGTGAATAACTCTAAATTTATTAGGTTGCAGCTCTTTAAGCTACTGATTAAATAACCTTTCGTATCTTCTTGTAATTTATTGTTTAAAGAAAGGAATAGCCACTGATAAAAGTCGCTGCACAACAGAAACACAGTGTAACAAACCTAATTTTCTTTAAGTTGTTATAACTTCCATGGTAACAGAAATTTAAAAATTCTGTTGTGATATCATCTGGACTACCTGCCTTTTTATTATTATTATTATTGTTACTTTTATTAGCGAATGTCCCTAATGGAGCACGATAAGCGTAGACCCGTAAAAGAGGGAATCCCTCCTGCGTGTGGAACATGTCAGATAAACACATTACAAAAATGTAATTAGAAAAACTTGAGTTTCATTAATTTTAATGATCCTCAACAATAAACGGCAACGGCCTTGCCGCAGTGGATACATCGGTTCCCGTCAGATCACCGAAGTTAAGCGCTGTCGGGCGTGGCCGGCACTTGCATGGGTGACCATCCGGGCCGCCATGCGCTGTTGCCATTTGCCGGCCGTGATGGCCGAGCGGTTCTAGGCGCTTCAGTCCGGAACCGCGCGACTGCTACGGTCGCAGGTTCGAATCCTGCTTCGGGTATGGATGTGTGTGATGTCCTTAGGTTAGTTAGGTTTCAGTAGTTCCAAGTTCTAGGGGACTGATGACCTCAGATGTTAAGTCCCATAGTGCTCAGAGCCATTTGAACCATTTTGTTGCCATTTTTCGGGGTGCACTCCGCCTCGTGATGCCAATTGAGGAGCTACTCGACCGAATAGTAGCGGCTCCAGTCAAAGAAAACCATCGTAACGACCGGGAGAGCGGTGTGCTGACCACACGCCCCTCCTATCCGCATCCTCATCTGAGGATGATACGGCGGTCGGATGGTCCCGGTGGGCCACATGTGGCCTGATGATGGAGTACTTTCCCAATAATAAACAGTAAAATTATATATATGAATTAAATTTAAACTTCTAATATTTACAGGTTTAATACTTATATATGCTTTCATTAAACCCATCATTCAGACATTTGCTAGTTTCTTGGCTATTACAACCAAGTATTGTCAACTTAATAAAAAGAAAAGTACAAGTTTATTGTTAGATAAAAATGACAAAATAATTCCTGATGTTAAAGGTAAACTGGACAGGTGGACAGAATATGTCAAAGAACTATTTGAAGATACAAGAAAAGATCAAAAATTTTATGATAACATGATCGGAGAACGAGGACCAAGCATATCGAAAGAAGAAATATTACATGTTATCAACAAATCAAAGACAGGAAAAGCCCCTGGACCGGATAAGATACCAAATGACATCCTGAAACTCATAGGAATAGACCATATAGATATATTTGTACAATTGTTTAATGATATTTATAATTCGGGAATTATTCCTAGGGATTGGTTGCCATCTACCTTTGTTACATTACCCAAAAAGGCTAATGCCAAAACGTGTAATGATCACCGTACAATAAGCTTAATGAGTCACACCTTAAAGATATTTCTAAAAGTTATACACCAACGAATATACAAAAAAGTAGAAGAAGGTATAAGTGAAACACAATTCGGTTTTAGAAGTTCCCTCGGTACAAGAGAAGCATTGTTTGCTTTTAACATATTAGCGCAACGATGTATGGAGGTTAACCAGCCACTATATGTGTGCTTCCTGGATTATAATAAAGCATTTGACAAAGTTCGTCATGATCATCTCATAGAATTGTTAGAAAAGAAAACACTTGATAAGAATGACATCCGCATTACATATAACCTCTACTACAATCAAACCGCAACCGTGAAGGTAGAAAATGAGTTATCGAATGATATAGAAATAAAGAGGGGTGTGAGACAAGGTTGCGTTCTCTTACCCTTATTGTTTAATATGTATTCAGAAGACATAATCCAGGCAGCTCTATCAGATGAAATAGCTGGCATTAAAGTGAATGGGCTAAACATTAACAATGTTAGGTTTGCTGATGACACTGCACTTCTAGCTGGAAACCTCAAAGATCTACAATTACTTCTTGACAAAGTCGCAGAAAAAAGTGAAGAATTTGGCTTGACTCTTAACGTAAGCAAGACTAAGTTCATGGTGATATCTAAAACACACCAACAAGAAAATCTTACAATCAATAGGGAAAGAGTCGATCAAGTACGTAAATTTAAATATCTCGGAACAATTGTAAATGAGGAGATTGAAAGCTCAGAAGAAATTAAATCGAGAATAGGACAGGCCAGAAGTATCTTTAATAAGATGAAAAATGCATTCTGTTCGAGAGACATCTGTTTAAACACAAAAATGAGGTTGCTAAGATGCTATGTATTCTCAAAATTATTATACGGAATGGAAGCGTGGACATTGAAAAAGAAGGACATGAACAGTTTAGAAGCTTTTGAAATGTGGGCATATAGAAGAATACTTAGAATTAGTTGGGTGTCGAGGATTACTAATCAAGATGTCCTAAGAAGAATGGGAAAGGAAAAAGAATTAATTAAAATTATTAAAGTAAGGAAGCTACAATATTTAGGCCATGTTATTAGGGGAGTAAATTACAAAATATTGCAAATAATACTAGAAGGGAAAATTTGTGGGAAGAGAACGAGGGGTAGAAGACGGACATCCTGGATTGACAATTTAAAAAATTGGTACAACTGTTCAACGTCAGAACTCCTTAGATCAGCCAAATCAAGATCAGAAATTGCCATGATGACAGCCAACCTTCTTAGAGGAGACGGCACATGAAGAAGAAGATTGTGAAAAGTTAAAGTAAATTACTCATTTCAGTGATCCTCAGTTACGAACAGCCAGATTATGTACAAGATTTAAAATTAAACTTCCACTACTTACAGACTTAATGCTTACATCTGCTCTCCATACATCCATCCTTCACACAGTAGGTAGTTACTTGGCTGTTACAACCAAGTATTGGCAAAAATTAAAGTATAATAAATTTTCATTAAAATGGTCTACTGCACTTGTTGAGAAACTCATGGATGGAATAGGAGGAGTTGGCCACCAAAAATTTTTTTAAATTATGTTTAAATTGTGCCTTGTTTGAAACTAAACTCTTAATGGTTGCTGATAACTTATTGAAATTATGCATTGTTGAAGACTGGGATCCTTTCTGGGCAAGAGTAAGTGATTTTAAATCTTTACGTATATTGTTCTCATTCCTAGTATTGATACTGTGTACTAAGCAGTTAGTTGGTTTTGACGTGATGTTCTTGGATTTACACTACTCATTACTCTTATTATACGCTTCTGTACTCTAAAAATTTTTTCTCTGTTTGTGGAGTTACCCCAAAATATGATACCATATGATATAATGGAGTGAAAATAAGCAAAATATGCCATATGTCTGACATTCGCATTGCAAACACAGACTTGTTTAGGCACTTCAGCAGTTTGTTAGTATGTTGCCCCCAACTGAATTTATTATCAAGTTGTAATCCCAAGAATTTTATACTCTTAACTTCTCCTATTTCCATGTCATCATATTTTATACACACACCAGAAGGAAATCTCTTGGAAGTTCTGTACTGCGTATACTGGGTCTTTTCAGAGTTTAATGACAGTGAATTGGCTATGAACCACTTATTAATGTCCTTTCTAAATTTATATTTGATTTACTAGTTGTTGCAATGTTTGTATCATCTGCAAATAAGACAAACTTGGCATGTGGTAATGTAACAGATGACAGGTCATTAACATACACAAGAAACAGTAGTGGACCTAGTATGGAACCTTGGGAACACCATATGTAATTTCTTCCCAGTCAGATGATGTCTGATTGCCTACTGCTAAAGTGTTACGTAATGACACCCTTAGTTTTCAATTAGTAAGATATGACTGAAACCACTTTGCAGCATTAGCAGTGACGCCATAATATTATAATTTACTTAAAAGAGTGCTGTGATTCAGACAGTCAAACGCCTTTGACAGATCACAGAACATGCCAGTTGTCTCTAATTTGTTGTCCAATGAATTAAGGACATTTTTGCTGTAAGTGTAAATAGCTTTCTCAATACCAGAACCCTTAAGAAACCGAAACTGTGACTTTGACAGTATGTTATTTTCACTAAGGTGCTTAAGTAGACGCTTGAACATAACCTTTTCAAAGATTTTTGAAAAATCTGGCAAAAGCGAGATCGGTCGGTAATTTGATGGCATTTCTTTGTCCCCTTTCTTGTGGAGAGGTATAACTTCAACATATTTAAGCCAGTCCGGGAATGTTCCTGTGACAAGTGATTGATTATACAAAGAACTTAAGATATGACTAAGCTCACATGAACACTCTTTTATTAAATTTGTTGATATGTTATCATAACCACTAGAATGCTTCGATTTCAAGGACTTTATGATGGATTCTATTTATTTGGGTGAAGTAAGTGTCAACTCTATTTCACTGAAGTTGCTTGTGTGCACTGGTCTCAGATATTCCATTGCATTATTTACTAAACCTGACAACCTCATGCTATCAGTAACAGAGACAAAATACTTCTTCAAATGGTTTGCAACACAACAAGCGTTTGTTACCAGGGTTTTTTTTTATTTTTAGAGCTATTTGTTGCTCCTCATTTCTGGTCCTACCTGTCTCTGACTTAACTATATCGCATATTGCTTTTATTTTATTGCTGAATGTATTTATCTTCTTCTCATAATGCAGGTGTTTAGATTTCTGGATAACCACCTTCAATATTTTGCAGTAATTTTTGTAATGAGCTATAATGCAAGTATCAAAGGTGTCACTATGTATCAGATAGAGTTTCCTTTTTTTCTCACATGATATCTTTAACCCTTGTGTGATCCATGGCTTCTTATTAGACTTCTGCTTAATTTGAGTTATCTTCAGGGGAAAACAATTTTCAAATAAGATGCTAACTTTATTAATGAATGTTTTGTATTTTCTATTTGTGTCTTGAATGCTGTAAACATCCATCCAATTAATTTCTTTGAGCAATCTCCTAAATTTTTCACTTTTTGACTGTTTTATTGGCCTTCTGTACACAGTTGTGATAGATGTTTTACCCTGACAATTTTCAAAATTTAATGTTAGTTGTTGCATGTCATGGTCAGATAGTCCATTTACTACTGGTTTTGTAATGTGGCTTAGTTGCCTAGAATTGTCTATAAATATATTATCAATAGCACTCTTAGAACATTTGTATACCCTATTTGGGAAATTTACAGTAGAAATTAAATTGAATGACGATGTAACTGATTTCAGTAACTGTTAACTGACAGTGCTTTTCAGGACATCTATATTAAAATCACTAGCAACCACTAGTTCTTTGTTTTTTAATTTTAGATGAGATAACAGATCTTCTAGACTGTTTATAAACAGGTTGAAATTTGCTGAAGGTGCTCTGTATATGGCTACTATTATAAAGGACCTATTATGAAATTCTATCTCTGTTGCACTTGGTTCTAAGTGCTGCTCCAAGCAAAATTTATTAATGTCAATATTCTTAAATTAAAACTGTTTTTAACAAATGTGGCAACTCTTCCTTTCTCCATCTTTTGTCTACAGAAGTAGGAGGCTAACTTAAATTCTGTAAACTTTAACATATCTATACCAGTGGTCACATGATGATCAGAGAGGCAGATTATATCAACTGGGTTTGATGGCTCTAATTCATCAATGCACATAAGTAGTTCATTAATTTTACATCTAAGCCCTCGAATATTTTGATGCACTAAATATAGTTGGCATTTCACATTTGCCGAGATGAAATCTGGTGGAAATAAAATTTCTGCTGACTACTGTAAATTTTTAACCAACAGCTGTGTTCGCTGATCCAATGTTCCAGGATTATGCTGTTGATTTCTTTATAAAACTGAAGGTTTGTTTCAATCTTTACTTCTCTCAGAACTTAACTTCGTTCTGTCCTACCTATCCTAAAAAAGGTGCTGCTCAAACACCTATGACCACTGTTATATTACTACTCAAGGCAGTGCCTCCCCTCCTTACATTTCCTGCTATTAGCCCAGCCAGTTTACCCTTCCATTTCCTGTTGAGGTGTAGGCCATGTCTAGTATAATCCCACCTACTGAGAGAATGAACAGGAACCAAACCAATATGTGACCCCGCACACGAACCAAGCAGCCGTTCCAACCCCAAATTAACTCTCCTGACAGAAGAGTTTAAATGAGGTCGGTCATGGCGTCTCAGAATAGCCACAAACTCAACACCGCTATGTCTCGTTGCTGATGTAATCTTTGCTAGGTCACACTCTATATTGTACCCAGGATCTCTGTCAATGCTATTGCCCAGCCCACCCAGAATAACCACGGTGTCTTCCTTGATAAAATATTTACAGAGTGAACCTAAGTCCTCTGTCACCTGACCCAGACCAGGGCTTGGTTAGAATGAAATTGTGAACTGGTATTCTGATCCTAACTGGTCCTGCAAAAGTTGGCCTACACCTCTGGCATGTGAACTACCTAACAACAAAACTTTCTTTCTCTTTGGTAACTTCCCTACATTCTTATTCAATTTTCTACTGAAAGTTTGTTGTGCCCTCTCTACACCTAGGCTCATCAGCTTCTAACTGAAGCAACAGGTCACATTCACCACAAAGCAGCCTGACAAAGTTCTAGGTCTGTTACTCCTGTTACCTGTTGCCACTTCCCACCTCTCTTTACCCTTCTCGCTCCTTAACCTGTTCAGATCTTCCCTAGCCTGCTCTAACTGTGCCTGAAGGGCGGCAATTTTCCCTCCTGTTCCACTATTTTCCTATCTTTACTGCATATCCTACCGAACCACTGATGAGTCTCATCCACTTCCCCATTTCCCACGCCGCTACAGTCACCACAATGGAAGAAACTACTGCACCCATCACACCAAACCCCGGAGCTAACAATTCTACGGCACGTCAGGCACTTTTCACTCATGGTAAAAATATTACTTTAGCGAGAATAAGTTAAATTAAATTACAGAAAAAACAAGTAAACACGTTTACGAAAGATTAGGTCTAGTCTCAATCGTATGTAAACAATCTTACTTTATGACAATAAGTTAGATTACCGAAAAGAAGAAGAAAAACACGTTTACAAAAATTAGGCCTAACCGCAACTGTAAGTAGAATACTTCTTCATTTTCTCCCCGAATGCCTTCTTTCGTTCTTCGACACACTTTGGTCGTTATGGTTTTGGTTCCCTCTCTGGAGTAAACTTCCACTTGTCAATTTTGCTTCTGAATGCATCCCTGTCTGATGTGTTTGTTAGATCACTTTTGGCTTTTGTCAAATCCTTCTTAACTTCAGTTCCCCAGGCTACTGATGCTTCAAGTTATGTCACATAGTCCATTACATCACACAGTCCATTAGACATTAAGTTAGTCTGTTTCCACGTAAAATGTTAAGGTCCATAGAACTTAATTCGTCACTCTATGATGTCAGTTTCGATGTTTGATACTTTTCCTGATGTCTCGATGGTTTGCAGTCTGTATCCATCTTGCGTATATCGTGGTCCCAGAATTGTTCTAATAATCTTTCTCTCTACTTTCTTAATTTCTTGTATATCTAGGTTTCGATTCAGTGAGAGTGTTCCATCCGCATATGTGACTGTCGGTTTGATTACCGTGTTATAGTGTCTGATTTTAGTGCTTCTTGACAGGCATTTTTGTTATACAAATTTGGACGCTTTCTTGATTCTCTGCAATCTGTTTTTGTGCTATTTTTTCAAGTTCAGTTGGTTCAATAATTTCACCGAGATATTTAAAGTGTTTGACTCGGTTGATTTCACCACAATTTGTTTAAAGTTTAGGAATATCTAACTTGGAACAAATGAATTCGGGAGATTTGCAAGCCATCCTTCTCTGCACATTCGTTGATTGTCTCGATTTGTTTTACTGCTATTTCTTCACTGTCATTTAGAATCGCTAAGTCATCTGCAAACGTTAAATATAGACGGCCAATTTTCCTTGACCTCTTCCTACTTCAAATTGGCTTCCAAACGTTTTGTTTTCTTAGTTCTATGTCCCATTCTGTCATTACTATATCTGAAGCTATGTTGAGTGTTGGTGGCGAGACTCCATATCCTTGTCTTACTCTTGTTTTAACTAAGAATGGTTACGAAATTACATCTATTAATTTAATTTTTTTATTTTGTTTCTGCCAGTGTTTGTTCGATCAATTTCGCGTTTTGGCATCTAGTCCGCGCTCTTCTAGAACACTGCACAGAGATTGTCTATCTGAAGAATTGTAAACTTTTTTGAAAAATTAAAGAATGTGCAGGCTATTGCTTTCGACTTGATTTCTTTAATTTTTAAAACAGTTTTAAGATTAAAGATGTACTATTCTTAATGTCTCTGTTTTTCTTAGTATAACTGTTTTTTGATTGCACTGGTTTCCATTAGTCAAGAAGAATCACGAAAAAGTGATTACTCGAACAGCTGTAAATACTTCACATATCCTGCAGACGGTCAAAATGTTGTGACATATTACTTTGTGCTAATGCCTAGTTATTTAAAACGATGCAACAGACTCCAGAAGTATCGCATCTAACCTTGGGTTCTGTCTCATTGTTACAGACCTTATCTTTCATTTATCGACACATTAAATGAAATCACCGTTGTAGTGGCCGCAGGAAAAACATATCTTATTTGGTGCAATGTTTTGGCGCGTTTCCTTAGTATAAATAAAATCAAACATAAATCGAAGGAGCGCGAGATAGTCCTCGGGCATTCTTGGCAGAAACATTGGTTGCAAATTGGAGCCATAGTACGTAAACAACATTAAACCACCCCTGTCTGACACGGAGACTGGATCCCCACCAGTGAGTCAAGAGTCCTGCATTGTAACTGGCCTGAAAGACATCGGAATGACATCATTACAGCCAAACTGGTTGCCCCAACTGCCTCCTGTTTGTAAGGCACACCGCTTATCATCAAATTGTAACACAATGAAGGTGGCATCCAACAAGTGTCAAACTGACATGTTATATAGTACTCGCTTGGGTATGTTGGCTGATTGTGAGAAGATCGATGTATCCTCATGCAAGGAGGAGATGCATCTACCAGAGTGTGTTATAATTCGTTCACCCCAGCTGGTAGCCTATTGAGGCTGATTTATTGCCCTATAGTATTGCTCTTGATTTGGTTGGGATCCCATCACTGGTATGCGAGCATGGAATCGGTGGATTCTTTGATGGCCATACTGAAGGCCATGCAGGATCTTAATGAGCTACACAATGAGCGCCAGACAGGACAGGCATATACATCGTCCCGCCATGCAGGATCGTAAAGGCACATCTCTTAGTTCAATCAGGAACTGTGTTTGTTTGCAGGGCGACAAGTATGCACACAGACATTGTAACTACGCCTGTACCACCAAATTCACAGTACAGCGATCATCGTTGCAGGTTCTGTCTAGGTATCACCGGCGAGATGTTTACCGAGTGTGGTGCGCCCACCATTTAGTAAGTTAGTAGTAATTGTTGGGTTGGGGTTGTTTTGGGGAAGGAGACCAGACAGCGAGGTCAACGGTCTCATCAGATTAGGGAAGGATGGGAAAGGAAATCGGCCGTGCCCTTTGAAAGGAACCATCCCTGAATTTGCCTGGAGCGATTTAGGGAAATCACGGAAAACCTAAATCAGGTTGGCCGGACGCGGGATTGAACCGTGGTCGTCCTGAATGCGAGTCCAGTGTTTAACCACTGCACCACCTCGCTCGGTACCCACGATTTAATAACAGGCACAAGGGTGGCACCATGTCATCTTTCCAAACGAGTTTCATTTCTGCGCACAGACGTATGTGGAGGTTCCGAGAAGAAAAAATGTTGCCAGATTGTATTTCTCACGGTCACATGGGCCCAGCACCTATTGTGATGATATGGGGTACCACCTCTGTAATTTGGACATCAGATGTTACATTTCTGCCATGTTAATGCCAGTGGCTGTACCCTATTTCTGAAGAGTCCTTCGTACTATCTACCGACAAGCCTGTGCTGTCCTCATCTACCTCGACACACGGCATGTTTAACGATTGCACTGGCCAGCACATTACACATGTGTCTCACCTGCTGGAAACATCTCAAAACGTTCAGCCAAGAGATTGGCGCACCACCACTTGGCAGCCACTACAATTTGTAATCCCTGGTATACTCGTAGATTTGAAGCAGCATGGAATGACATACCAGTGTCTGCCACTCAGGCTCACTTCCACTCGATGCTCAGGCGAGATAGCACTGTCGTTCCTGCCTGAGATGATACCCTGTATACCCTCAAATCATCTTCAAAATTTAATCATATGTTGCTCCTACCACAGCATATATGCGTATCAAGTAAAATTACGTTAGTTTCAATGCATCCTTTCACAGGCCAACTGTGTATTCTGCAGTGTTACGGCTGTCCACACTTGTGGAAACCATTGTAAACGAATGCCGGAAGGCAAGTGTTCGGAGCACTGTAGTCTCATCAAGTTTCTACTCGTTGCAGCATGCCCGACTCCAGAGCCGTGCCCCACGACGGTGGAGCCCACGCCGTGTCCTGAACCGGAACCCTGCCCCACCACACTGCCTCCGGAGCCATGCCCCACCACGGTGGAGCCCACGCCGTGTCCTGAACCGGAACCCTGCCCCACCACACCGCCTCCAGAGCCATGCCCCACCACGGTGGAGCCCACGCCGTGTCCTGAACCGGAACCCTGCTCGACAGCAGCGCCGAGCTCCACCGCTGAACAGTGCCCGGTGTGCCCGGAATGCTCCTCGACAGCTGAGCCTACAACCTGCCCTACCAGCTGTCCCACGAATCCTTCGTGGCCCACGACGCCGTACCCAGTGTGCAGTTCTTCGAGTATCACGGATCCGTGTATCTGTGAAGCTCCTTCACAGTGCACGTCGGCCGAGACCACCTCTCCTGGTACAGTATTGCTCGCACCCTCCGCCACATGTGTCCCCACACACTAACACTACACACTTTCCAGATTATACACAGAGGATTCTTGAACACAGGACGTGATCGAGTGCATATTGCACTCTTCTTCTGGTTCTCTAGACATTTTAGTACAAAGTATTTTACACAGGAATGGTCAGTTCCCATATTACAAGAAAACTGACACACATTTTAACTCTTACTCTGACGAGAGCAGTGGTCATAAGCTCTTCATCTTCATCATGCGAAAAATATCAAGGTGTGACCAAGAAATACGTTGATGCTTTAGTTCTTTTCCACATATTCACCATTCAATGCAATACATTTGTCACAGGTTGCAGATATCTGCATTTTGTCTGTTCAGGAAATATTCCAGCTTGAAAATAACCTCGTCCTTAGCCTGGGAAGAAGTGACTGGGTGTCATGTCAAGGGAATGCAGAGCATTGAAGCAGCGGTTTGCAGAAGCAGCAGAATGAGTTGGTTCAGTGTTGTGTAGAGGAACCCTGCAGGTGGCAGCATTGGTCATTATCAAAATGTCGTGCGAGCTGTTGATCCACGACTGATTTTCCATCTTCTCCACTATCGCCCCAAATGTGATACTCAACACTTGGAGCACCAGGACATCTATTTCTGCTGTGATTCCCAATTCTTCGCAGAGAAATCGTCTCCTTCTCCGTTCTTAGACACTCAGATGTGTTTCAATACACTGGAGGCGTCTGCGCCATCCAAACATTCTGTCATATGATATGCATTGTAGCCGTGCACTTCCATCAATTCAGCGCGGATTGTTGCGGCGTTGTTCCTCCTCAAATTCGAAAAACTAGCCACAGCCCGAGATTCTACATTATCAATGAGCTGCATTATTCTTTTTTTCCTCCTCTAGTGGCGTGTTATGGTACAGAGGCGTGGGGATTTCAATGTGTACCCCTACTTCAGTCATCTACCTGCGAACAAACGAAACCTTAAACATGTAACTACATTTTTTTTTCAAAGATAATTAAAGTTTTGTGACTACCACCTCTCCTTCAGGTGTCCCTTACATAGTCAATCACAAAATCTCTTTGTTATGCCTAACACTGCGTGCATTCCATAAAATGTAGTGCACAGTACGTTCTGATGCACTCGCTGATAGACCCAATCCATGGGCAATCTGGTCATTCTGCAACCGTCTAAGGATCTTGTGTAGGCCAACAAGAAAAACTGTAGAGGAGTTAATTTCAGATACGTCCGACCGAGCATGCGGCTCACCTCAACCTGTAAATCTTCCCCTGAATCGCGGTAGTAAAATGTACTTGCGTGCCACTGTGCAACAAACACGTTTCTTCACGAGCTCACACTGGCAAAACGTCAACAAGTCTGCCAGTACATACTGCAAGAAAATTAAGTACCATTGCCCTGTTAAGTGGAGAGTTAAGCTAAACAGTCCAGTTGTGCCACAATCGACAATACCACCCCGTACATTGACGCCGAAACTGTGCCGAACTCCACTGAAATGTGTGATGTGACACTTTAGTTGAGATCAGATTTGTCTATTTCGAACGTTCAAACTTTGATATTTACAGGAGTTTAAACAGGATTTTGTTTTTGTTGTGATATGAAAACAAAGCATTTCCCATGTCCACACGCGAAATTTCATCTGCTGATTCGTTTCCCACACATCTAGATATGTAAAAACAGGGACTGCACAATACTGAAATAAGCTAATCAAGTCTGAGGAACACAATTTCCCACTTGTCAGAAGCACAATACTAGATCTACAATGTTTTTAGTAGATCTTAAACAGTTAGTCATTGAATCTCCATTCATTGTACAGTACATCGACAAATACAAATACACCTTGTAAGACATACTGCCGTAATATGATGTTGCTTACCACTTAATATAACCATCTACGCCCTTAATATACAGTGACGGAGGAAAAAACTCACATCAAAAAGTAATTATGTCAAGTAATGATATTTCGAAAATACGTTTGTCTGGGTAACATATTTAAGTGATCAACATTGTTAGATCACAGGTTAATATAAGCGCCAGATAAGACATTGGAAATGTGAAATGCTGGTACATTGATAACCACCGTAACCGCCAGTACGTTTAATGCAAGCATGCAAACGCGCATGCGTTGTTTTGTAAAGGTACCGAATTTACGTTTGTGGGATGGGGGATGGAGTGGTAGAGCACTTGCCCGCGAAAGGCAAAAGTCCCGATTTCGAGTCTCGGTCCGGCACACAGTTTTGATCTGCTAGGAAATTTCATATCAGCGCACATTCCACTGCAGAGTGAAAGTCTCATTCTGGAAACTTTGAGAATGATTGCATAAACGAAAGACAACACCATTAGAAGAATTTGCCGAGGGGAGCAAAGTGTTTACCTGTAACTCATCCTCAGAGCATGAAATAAATTGAAAAGTGATTTGATAATGTCCAGTTGGTACTAAAACTGAAACATTGTATTTATCAAACGATAAGGAAGTAAAGGAGAAAATGAGGGTCTTAAACCATTTTACAATTACAAATAATCATAATAACTGAAGATGAAGGAAAAGCTATCCAAAAGAGTTTACTCAACTATTTACAGAATATTTGCAAACTAAGACAGGGGATTTTCTGCAAGTCGTGGATGAAATTACAGAACGGATCGGTAAGTGTGGATTACCTATCTCCCTTGGATTTACAAAGATGGAGAAAGCTTTTGCATCTTTTTTGACGAAATCTGTATTAGTATTCCGTTAAACAGAAGACAGCGATTCATCCTATTATAGCATACTGTCATTCATATACACCAATTATACAGATTCTAAACTCCTGGAAATGGAAAAAAGAACACATTGACGCCGGTGTGTCAGACCCACCATACTTGCTCCGGACACTGCGAGAGGGCTGTACAAGCAATGATCACACGCACGGCACAGCGGACACACCAGGAACCGCGGTGTTGGCCGTCGAATGGCGCTAGCTGCGCAGCATTTGTGCACCGCCGCCGTCAGTGTCAGCCAGTTTGCCGTGGCATACGGAGCTCCATCGCAGTCTTTAACACTGGTAGCATGCCGCGACAGCGTGGACGTGAACCGTATGTGCAGTTGACGGACTTTGAGCGAGGGCGTATAGTGGGCATGCGGGAGGCCGGGTGCACGCACCGCCGAATTGCTCAACACGTGGGGCGTGAGGTCTCCACAGTACATCGATGTTGTCGCCAGTGGTCGGCGGAAGGTGCACGTGCCCGTCGACCTGGGACCGGACCGCAGCGACGCAAGGATGCACGCCAAGACCGTAGGATCCTACGCAGTGCCGTAGGGGACCGCACCGCCACTTCCCAGCAAATTAGGGACACTGTTGCTCCTGGGGTATCGGCGAGGACCATTCGCAACCGTCTCCATGAAGCTGGGCTACGGTCCCGCACACCGTTAGGCCGTCTTCCGCTCACGCCCCAACATCGTGCAGCCCGCCTCCAGTGGTGTCGCGACAGGCGTGAATGGAGGGACGAATGGAGACGTGTCGTCTTCAGCGATGAGAGTCGCTTCTGCCTTGGTGCCAATGATGGTCGTATGCGTGTTTGGCGCCGTGCAGGTGAGCGCCACAATCAGGACTGCATACGACCGAGGCACACAGGGCCAACACCCGGCATCATGGTGTGGGGAGCGATCTCCTACACTGGCCGTACACCACTGGTGATCGTCGAGGGGACACTGAATAGTGCACGGTACATCCAAACCGTCATCGAACCCATCGTTCTACCATTCCTAGACCGGCAAGGGAACTTGCTGTTCCAACAGGACAATGCACGCCCGCATGTATCCCGTGCCACCCAACGTGCTCTAGAAGGTGTAAGTCAACTACCCTGGCCAGCAAGATCTCCGGATCTGTCCCCCATTGAGCATGTTTGGGACTGGATGAAGCGTCGTCTCACGCGGTCTGCACGTCCAGCACGAACGCTGGTCCAACTGAGGCGCAAGGTGGAAATGGCATGGCAAGCCGTTCCACAGGACTACATCCAGCATCTCTACGATCGTCTCCATGGGAGAATAGCAGCCTGCATTGCTGCGAAAGGTGGATATACACTGTACTAGTGCAGACATTGTGCATGCTCTGTTGCCTGTGTCTATGTGCCTGTGGTTCTGTCAGTGTGATCATGTGATGTATCTGACCCCAGGAATGTGTCAATAAAGTTTCCCCTTCCTGGGACAATGAATTCACGGTGTTCTTATTTCAATTTCCAGGAGTGTATTATACTTTGTCGGAACACCCTAAACTAAGGATCGAAAGGGGAGGCATGGAACGAGATTCCATATCTCAAAAACTATTCTCAGTAGTTGCAAAGAAAGTTTTCATGTCCTTAAACTGCAAAAATGAAGAATAAATACCTGTCAGTGAAATATATCCAAACCACCTACATTTTGCTGAAATCATTGCGCTATCTGCACCTAATACAGATAAACCAAACCCAACTTGAAAGAAAAAAGCCCTGAAAACCAACTATATTTAGCCTAAAGCAACGTATGATCCACAAATCGAAAAGGAAATAACACAAATTAACAATGAAATTGTAGCACCAGTTGATGAATATTTGTATGTAGGACAGTAACGAGTGGATGGACAAGAGAAGAAATACAGAGCTTTTGATAAAAAGAGTTTACGTGAATAGGTTTCCAGTTAAAATAAAGAACTTTAGGGTTAGTATATACTACCAATTTTGAATTACAGCTACGAAACATCGAAGCCATGAAAATACTCCAGGTTTTTCAGTGCCCAAAGGAGAGATTCTTGCTGGAAATTACTGAAAAACAAACACATCTGTAGGGAAAAAGACTAGTATGAAGGTGATTGCATCAATGAAAATTTAAATTGAGGTGGTATAGCGAGACAGGGACTCCCCTCTCAGTTATTCTTCGTAGCAGTAACGCCCGCGTTCACACAAAAAAATATAACGAAATTTTAAATTATCTGTTAAATAAATTTGAAGTCTGTCAGGTAACTTTAAGAGAGGGGGAAAAACGTGATCGCCTGCTAAGGAAACGAGTAAGAAGTCTATTTATTTAATGGTGGAATAACTAAAAAACCTATAAATTTTGTATGTGGCCAAAATTTACCGCATAGTAATGCTCATCAATACAAGCAAATAAGTCCCCTCGACAGCCCTGAAAGCCGGCCGGTGTGGCCGAGAGGTTCTAGGCGCTTCAGTCTGGAACCGCGCGACCGCTACGGTCGCAGGTTCGAATCCTGCCTCGGGCATGGAGGTGTGTGATGTCCTTAGTTTAGTTAGGTTTAAGTAGTTCTAGGGGACTGATGACCTCAGATTTTAAGTCCCATAGTGTTCAGAGCCATTTGAACAGCTCTGAAATACTGTAACATGATAAGTTCCTATACGTAAGCGAAGTTTATTCAGTACGATACTTCAGAAGTATGGATGTCCAAAGGAACAGACATCCACATCTACATCGATACTTCACAAGCCACCGTACGGTGCGTGGCGGAGAGTATCCTCGCAAATAGAGCGAGAGAAAAATGACCGTCTGTACGCTTCTGTATGAACGCTAATTTCTCGTGTCTTATCTTCGTGGTCCTTACGCGCAATGTATGTCGGTAGCAGTAGAATCGTTCAGCAGTCAGCTTCAAATACCGGTTCTCTAAAATTTCTCCATAGTGTTTCTCGAAAAGAAAGTTGCCTTCCCTCTATAGATTTCCATTTGAGTTCCCGAAGCACCTCTGCTACACTTAGGTGTTGTTGGAATCCACCGGTTGCAAGTACAGCAGCCCACCTCTGAACTGATTCGAGGTCTTCCTTCAGTTCGACCTGGTACGGGTCCCAAACATTCGAGCAGTGCTCAAGAATAGGTCGCACCAGCGACCTATGTGCGGTCTCCTTTCGAAGCCCACCATTCGTCTTCTCACGTGCTCATTCCACTTCATATATCTCTGCAGCGTTACGTCCAGATATTTAAACGACTTGACTGTCAAGCAGGACACTAGTAATTATCCGACAATTACAGGTTTTGATCTCCCTACTCACCCGTATTAACTTACATTTTTCCATATTTAGGGCTAACTGCCTTTCATCACACCAACTGGAAATTTTGTGTAACTCGTATTGTCTCTTCCCACAATCACTCAACTTCGACAGCTTACCGTACGCCACGGCATCATCGGCAGACAACTGCAGATTGCTGCCCACCCTCTCAGCCAAACCATTTATGTATATAGAAACAACAGCGGTCCTTCACACTTCCCTGGGACACTCCTGACGATACCCTTGTCTCTGATGAACACTCGCCGTCGACGACAACATACTGGGGTCTATCTTTTAAGAGGCCTTCGAACCTCTCACATATCCGTGAACTTATTCCACATGCTCGTATCTTCGTTAACAGCCTGCGTAGACTGCAGACATTATGATATACACGAAATGTATTCGCATTAGCGAATGTGGGCAACCGTCAGCTGTAAAATGGAAAGACGAAAATGAAAATTTGTGTCGGACTGGGACTCGAACCAGCATTTCGCCCTTACTGCGAGCCGTCAGTCTATCCGAGTATGACTAACAGCCAGATCCACGTATTACGTATGCAGGCACGTCTGAAGGAAGTTTGCATCGTACTTCTGAACAACAAAGGCACTGCAATAACGTGTTTATCCGCCGGCACTGGACAAATGACCTTCAGTGAAAATGTCTCCCTTGTACGGGAATCTACATAACGAATGACAAAGATAGTTGGTGTCATATGGGAATTTGGATCTGGCAGTAAGTCGTGTTGGGACACCTTACTGGTGAGGCGACCGCTCGCGATACGCAGGAAATCCGGGTTCGAGTCCCGGTTGGCACATCCGCTATGGTCATTCCATTAGACAGCTGATAGTTGTCCATATTCGCAAATGTGAATACATTTCGTGTAATTTTAAGCTTTCCCGCTGTCTAAGCGCTCTACCAGTGAACTACTCTACTGTGAGTGGTCGAATCTATCTGGCTCAACGGCGCTCACTTTGCTGGGCGTCTACTTTTCCAACACGAGTGAAATATTCTACAGCCCACAACACAATGTTCCCAAACATACGAAAGAAAGAGCGAGACCCACAAATACTGTGCTGGTGCCGACTTACAGTGTATTGACTGTAAGTCGGAAGATTGCAGAAGAAGGTAGCGGGAAGGGTAGGAAGCAAACACGGCCCCACATAGACCGCCAAGGGGGGAGGTGCTGCGCGAGGGAAGCAAGCCACGCCAGGCCCGTGCAGTGTTGGGCCAGGCACGGAAGCAAACATTCGCTTTAGTATTGTTCGTAAACAAAACTGAAACCGTCTTACGTATTGATACGTTTAATAAAGATCCTAACTGCAGTAACACATCTGAACTGCAGCTAAGTGACGCAGCAGACAAAAGTAGCTACCCCGCGCGGTCCTGTCGGCTAGCTAATGAGCTAATGTCGGTCGCAACGAAAAACAAAGAACTACCGCCGAAGCTGACCGACTTTTACCGACTTCTACCGATTGTGGACTAGGTAGCGGTCGGCCAACTTAAAGTTGGCACATTGTATGTACACTGATGGAAAAAATTGCAAGAATCACAAACAGTTAATGTAGAGTAATTAAATTTCCGGAATACATTTGTCTAGGTAACATATTTGAATGCTTAATATTCCAAGACCACAGCTTCACGTAAGCGCGAGGTAAGCAATATCAAATGCGAAATGTTGGTACATTAATAACTGGTGTAGCAGCGAGAATGTTGAATGCAGACGTGCATGCATTGTGTTGTACAGGTGCCGGATGTGAGTGTGTGGGATGGAGTTTCATTCCCGTTGCACTCGGTTGGTCACTACAGAGACGGTTAGTGCTCTTTGTGGATGACGCTGCAGCTATCATCGATGATATCCCATATGTGCTCGATTGGAGACCATATTGTATACAGAAGTCTGGGTAGCCCTTGTCTAGGCATTAGACTGCGAATGGTTTGCTGTGGCGATGGCTGTATACTAGCGGACGCTTGTAAACTAAATATAACGTGTAATATTTCAACAATCCCTCGTTACTTGCTGTATCACCGTGCACGAAAGAAAGCATTACACAGAAACTATGTGTGTACTTGTTTGTTTTGTTTCATCAGCCTTCTGACTGATTTGCTGCTGCCCGACACGAATTCCTCTCTTGTGTCTCAAAGTAGCATGCCTTACAGATTTTACCTTCTGCAGCTCCCTCTAATACCAGTGAAGTTATTCCCTAATGTCTGAACATATCCCATTACCCCGTTTCTTCTTCTTGTCATTGCTTTCCAAATGTTCCTTTCCTCGCCCATTCTGCAGAGAACCACCCTGGTCCTTACCTTATCAGTCCAGCTAATTTTCAGTATACTTCTATAACACCAAATCTCAGACGCTTCGATTCTCTTCAGTTCCGGAAGTCTCACAGTCATATCATACAATGATGTGCTCAAATGTACATTCTCAGAAATTCTTCCTAAACTAAGGCCAGCAATGCCTCCCTTTGCCTGTGCTAATGCGCTTTTTACGTCCTCCTTGCTACATCAGTCATGTGTTATTTTGCTTCGAAGGTGAAACTCGTAGAATTCCTTAGCTTCGTCTATTTCGTGGTCCCCAACTTTAATGTTAAAGGTAGCGCTAATTTCATTTCTGCTACTCATCAGTACTTTCGCCTTTCTTCGGTTTACTCTCAGTTCATATTCTGTACTCATCACACTGTTCATTTCATTCAACACGTCTTGTAATTCTTCTTCACTTTTACCTAGGACATCAAAGTCGTCAGTTAATCTTGTCATTAATATCCTTTCACTCCGATATTGCTTTTTCAATGCACAGACCGAACAGCAGGGGCAAATAACTACATTTCCGTCTTACACCCTTTATAATCGAACCACTTTGGTCTTGGTCTTCCATTATTATAGTTCACTCTTGGTTCTTGTCCACATTCTATGGCAAACGTCATTCCCTTTAGCTTACTCCTATTTTATTCAGAGTTTCGAACATCTTGCATCGTCTTTAAACTCCCTAAAGTTTTTTACAGGCCTATGAATGTGTCTAGATTTTTCTTGTCTTGCTTCCATTAGCATTCGCAACGTCACAAATGCCTCTCTGGTGCCTTTACCCTTCCAGAAGCCAATTTTCTTTCCCATTCCTCAGTATATTTTTCTTGTCAGCAACTTGGATGCATGAGCCATTAAGCTGGTTGTGTGATATTTCCAGTGCTTGACTGCATCTGCTGTTTTCGGGATTGTGTGCATGATATTTTTCCGGAAGACTGATGGTATGTCTTATGACTCATAGATTATACACATCCACTGGCATAATTTATTGGCTACTGTTCCGCCAATAACTTACGAAATTCCAAAGGAATGTTACCTACACCTTATGCCCTACTTGATTGCAAGTTTTCCAAGGTCTATTAAACTCTGATACCAAAATTGTATCCCCTATGTCTTTCATAACGATTCCCATTTCTTCCCCAACAAGGTCATCATCCACTTCCCTTCCCTCAAAGAGGCCTTCAATGTACCACTACCTGCTCTCTCCTGTGCGTTTAACAGTGGAATTCCGATTGCACTCTCAGTGGTGACACCTTTGCTTTTAATTTCCCCGAAAGCTGTTTTGACTTTTATATACGTTGAATCTGTGTTCCGACGACGGTTTTCTTTTGATTAATTCACATTTTACCTGTAGGCATTTCGTCTTGGCTTCCCAGAAGTTCCTATTGCTTTAATTCGAAAATGGGTTATTCTTCTGTATTCCCGCATTTCCCTTAACGTTTTCGTTTGCTTTCTTCTCTCGTTGATAAACTGAAATATTCCTTCTGTTACCCAATGTTTCTTCGCAGTTACCTTGCTTGTGCCTATGTGCCTCTGTCCATCTTCTGTGACTGCCCCTTTCAGAGATGTCCATTCCTGTGCAACTGAAGGGCGCTGTAATGCTCCCTGTCACTGTATTTTCTGGCCTCGCAGGCTTGGAGTACTTGCGAACCCTGTCTGGGCGTGTACAACAACTCATACAGATAATTAGACAATATCAGAGTCCAACGTTGCAATTTGTGCGCTGCCTGAGGTGGGAAAGTCTTGGCAAGATTGACAAACACCGATGATCTCTCATCAAATAGAACTCCTGGCCATAAAAATATTCAGCAGGCGTAGTAGTCGTGACTACAGTATCGTCTAAATAGTTTGTGCAGAAGGCACCTTTCCAGTTAACTGTTACAGGAACCATTGAAAAACTGCAGTAACCGAAGCACTTCCAAACGATAGTCGTTGAAACTGCAAAAATCCTAGGGGAACGTTCATCACAAAGCAGGTTGGACTGCTTGTCCAGTGGTAGCTGTAGGTGTGTCCCACACCAATCAGTTTATGCAAAGTATCTGCCCTGTCACAGTCTGACCATCAACTGCTCTGGACGTGGAAGAGGAAAAGAAGCCATGACATTTTGTACGTTTTCTGATGCTTTAAAATCAGCACACAGACGTAAACCACCTGAAGGCTTCGTTACAACTACTAAAGGTTGTGCCCACTACCTTGGAGAAATGAGTTGGATGATCCCATTGTCTTTCCACCCGTGTAATTCTTGCGTAACTTTCTGACGTGTTGGATTGGGGACAGGGCGTGCGCGAAATAGTAGCGGCTGCGCATTTTCTTTCACTTTAATGTGCACTTCACACCATAACCTGGTCCTGATGAAAAGTTCACTCAGATTCAAATGTTTGAAGAACGAGCCAGTAAAACTCAAGTGGGAACTAGAAAAACCGAAAACTGAGGGACTGGCAAAGCGCTATGCTCATGAACCATACAACCTAGCTAAAAATTTTCAACATGGTGGAGTAAATGAAGACTGGGATCAAATTAAATCTGGTATATAAAAAGCTGCAGAAGAGAAAGTTGGAAAAACAAAAGGACGTGGATTACAGCAGATATTATTGAGCTCATAGAAAACAGGAGACTAAGCAAAAATGCAACTGATGAACAAGGAAAAGCTGAATACAGAAAACTAAAGAATTTAGTTAATAGAGAAGCTAGGGACCCAAAAGAAAATTTTCTTGAGGAAATGTGCAAGGAAGTGGAAGAAAATATGCAAAATGGAAGAACTGATTTAGCCTACAGAACAGCAAATCAATTTTTTTTTAAATGTAAAACAACACTCTCAGGCTTAATATAAAACAAAGAGGGGAAAATGCTGTTTGGTGAAGACACGCTGAAGAGATGGAAAGACTACATAGAGGAGTTGTATGCAGGAACACCTCTTTCGGAGGAAGTAATAGGAAGAAAAGAGCAAGTAGACGAAGATGACAAGGGAGATGACATTCTGCAAGAAGAATTTGACGAAGCTCTAAAAGAACAATGGGACAACAAAGCAATGGGTATTGATGACATCCCTGCAGAACTGATAAAGAATGCTGGTGACAACATGAAAACTCTTTCCACTTGCTATGTTTCCAGTTTCGCACCTGGTCATCCGATGCGTCGTGCCTTGAGTTCTGATATCCGTAGCCACCACGGTCGCCTCTGTGAGCGCCATAGCCACAAAAATCACCGTAATGTCTCCTGTCATTATTATTATTCCAGTGTCGTCCATTGTGTCTATTGTTATGGTTTGAATGGGTATCTGTATTGGATTCGTTGTCCCCTGATACTCCACTGTCACCTTCTCCTCCTCCTGTTCCTTGTGAATCGTATAACGTGTCTAATTGCCCTAAGGCTGACTTCATTGCCTCTACGTCATCTCTAGGAATTGCTAACAACTTATCCTGAACGCCTGTCGGTAGTTCACTTACAGGCAGGGACATTATTGCTTCTGTCGTCACTGGTTCACCAAAATACAAGTTCCTCTCATAATAATCTTGAAAAAATTTAAGTTCCGGTCAGGCGCTCTCAAAACTTCTACCTTGATAAAGGCTGTTACGTACTTTATTTTGCTTCCGTCGCGACCAATATTGTTGCAAAAATTCCTTTTAAAATTCAGCAAAGGTTGTACACTTATGTCCTATTCTCATACCCCAGGTACCAGCTTCACCTTCCAATCTTGCTGCAACAAAGCGCACCTTTCTCTGCTCATCCCATAATTCAGGTAACACGCCCTTAAATTGATCTAGGAAATCTCTAGGATGCCATCTTCCATTTGGTTCGAAATTCTTAAAATTCCCTATACCAAGGAAGACCTCATCATTTTGTTGTATACCAATTAAGCTACCTTCGGCAATGCTTCCATCACGTAATGGTGATTTCACTTCGCTCTTCACCTGCTGACCGACCTGCTCCTTAGTCTTTCCTATTTCACTGTTCACCTCTTCTATTCGCCGTGTGTAAGCATCCTGGTTTAGCGCAACAGCTGATACCCTGTGTTTACAGTGCTTCACTTCCTCATCCATTTGTTCGAAATGCTCGTCGCAAACCTCAGCCTTTTTAGTAAGTTCTTCCTTCACCTCTTTGACATCCAATTCTACCCTTTCAAAACGTTTAGCATTACCTACAACGTTCTCTTCAAACCGAACGGTAAGTTCATCTATCCTTTGACTCAGCCAGTTTCCTTAGAGCCTCATTAGTCTTATCGATCTTTTTACTGATTCGTTCGTTTATCTGCTCCACTGATTGCTTGATATCTTCCTTTAATTGTTTGTTATTTTACAATAATAATTTCTGGTTGCCTAGTGATCGCCTGCCGGCCGCGGTGGTCTAGTGGTTCTAGGCGCGCAGTCCGGAACCGCGCGACTGCTACGGTCGTAGGTTCGAATCCTGCCTCGGGCATGGATGTGTGTGATGTCCTTAGGTTAGTTAGGTTTAAGTAGTTCTAAATTCTAGGGGACTGATGACCTCAGATGTTAAGTCCCATAGTGCTCAAAGCCATTTTAGTGATCGCCTAATATCCTGCTTTAATTGTTTGTTCTCATGCTCTACCGATCGTATAATATCTTCCTTTAATTATTATTATCATGTAATAATGTTTTGAACATGTCGACGATAGACAGGTCAGACCTAAATCTACACTCATCTCGTTTTGGCGTCTCCATGATTGGTGGCGACACTGCATTTGGACTTCCCAACTCTGTTGATAAACTATTGTCCCCTATACCAGAATCCGTTGACATTTCTCTACTACTTGCTTCTGTTTTCGTCTCCACCTGATTACTTTCACCTAACAGGCCTGCTTTCACCTCCCTGTCTACTGCAGTTGCACCAACATAATTATTTGCCATATTGAACCGCCAATAATCACACAACCGAGAAATAAACAAATCACAATAACACTCGTAGCACAGACTGGACGGCAACCAAACTACAACCAAACTACAACGCCGTATGCATTCAACGCTGTAATTCGCGATCAGAAGTACACATAACATACAAGATCACGTAACAGAAGAAAAAGAATGAAATATAAGCTAGAGTAAATACAGTTCTGCAGTTGTATTAACTGTTGTTAAAAATTAGGCAACTAATTAATCAGGGTCTGGCAGTGACATTTGCTTTACTATATGACTGTCAAAGTAAGTAATGTCCCATACCTTAGTGGTACAAAAGAATTTCAACTGTTACTGTTTGTAATTACGTAATTATAGAATGCAATCTGCACTGTCAGTGAATTACTCTCGTTGCTTCAGTTGCGTCAGATAACGTTGTGATGCGCGACTTACTTTGCGTTGTCTTCTGGCTCCGTGGTCGCGGCTGTTGCGTAGCGCCGACTCAATTGACGCCGTGCCGCTGTGAGCACTGCACCCTCTGTGCAAAGCGTGATTAAGTTTGCTGAGTCGTTCCTAGGCGCTGCTCACGTTGTATACGGTGATGGCTGCCAAAATGTTTTCACTTTCGCACATAGGTGCCGCTAGCGTCATCATAAGTATGAAGTATGTTTACTTCGTAGCAAAAGTTCTTTGCACTGTCACTAATCGGACGAGTGTATTTACTGTGTCACAAGTTCTTTGGCGTACACATCCTACAGCTCGCGTTATGTCACTCAACAATCCAAATTAACAGTCACTGTTCATACACAAACAGTTCACTCTCCTAACTATACGGCACTACTTATCCTAAAATTGCAGGTCCTGAATACACGTAGCCATTTAACACGCCCGGGGGTACAAATACTCTCGTTTCTCGACCGTGTGCCCCGTCCACACCACGTGCCTGATACTCCCGCGGCGGTCATATTGTTCTGCTCCACACTGCTGCTGACTTGCCTGCAATTATGTATCTAAATATACAAACGCATTTAGGGGAGCCACTCAACATTAAACACAACACTCTCCTATGTCTCGTATGAACAACTATATTCTGAGACGATAACAAAATCGCAGGTTGCACTGTTTACATTCTAAGTCACAAGTTCTTGATGACTATCTGTCCACAATATCACTCGGACGAGCATACGCGTAACCAACGCGCCGCTGGTGATTGTTGATGATGCGGAAGCCGAATGATCGCACGAAAGTTCTTACGCTCGTCATGCATACACAGATATTTTGTAACAGTACCTCCTTGACACTAGTAATAATATAACACTGTTCATAAAGTTAAATTTTCAGTTCTCGCTTGTGCGAGCGTGCGCGTAACCGTCGTGGCGCGGATGATTGTTGCTGATGCGGAACGCGATGACGCACGTTCTCACGCTCACTGGCACCTAAATGCTCTTTTTTGTGGTAAATAGTATTACTGATTCACATTAGTTCATCTGGGAGACCGAACACGGCGTGGATGATTGATGCTGTACGGTACGACGCGCGACGAGCGGACACACAAATACGTTATCGTCGGCACTGCTCATATTTAATTACTTCTTTGCCGCCCTTTTCACTGAATTCACCTCCATATCTCATTACTTTACTGCAACAGCACTTGTATCAACACTTGAACCTCCGTAACAATACCTTTTACATGTAGAGCTACTGACAGCACAACATAACAGCTCCGTGTCCCGTGCTCGACTCTGCAAACGCGCTGCCCGCAAAGATACTCCACAATCAAGCCAGCGATATGACAATACTCTTACAGAACCTACCGGTAACAAATCCAGCAGCCCACCTCTGTATTGCTTCGATGCCCTCATTTAATTTGACCTGGTGTTGATCCCAAACACTCAAACAGTACTCAACAATGGGTCGCACTAGTGTCTTATACGCAGCCTCCTTTTCAGGTGACACTTGCCTTATAATTCTCCTAATAAACCGAATTCGACCAATCGCCTTCCCTACTCCAATCCTTACATGCTCATTCCATTTCATATTGCTTTGCAACATTCCGCCTAAACATTTAACCGACCTGACTGTATCAAACAAAAAATTAATAATACTGTATTCGAACATTATGGGTTCGTTTTTCCAACTCATCTGCATTAATTTACATTTTTCTACATTTAGGGCTAGCTGTCATTCGTCACACCAACTAGAAATTTAGTCTCAGCAATCTTGCTTCCTCCAATAATTACTCAAAGACAACACCATCCCATACACCAAAGCATCAGCGGCAAACAGTTGCAGACTGCTACTCACCTTGTCCTCCAGATCATTTAAATGTGTAGACTATAACAGCTGCCTTATCACAGTTCCTTGATACACTCATGACGATACCCTAGTTACTCACATACATGAAAACCTCTTACGTGTGCTTGTAACTTTGTTAACAGTCGTTAGAGTGGCACCGTGTCAAATGCTTTTCGGAAATCTAGCAATATCGAATCTGCCTGTTGCCTTCATCCATGGTTTGCAGGCTCTCATGTGAGAAAAGGGCAAGCTGAGTTTAGCACGTGCGATATTTTCTAACACCGGGCTGATTTCTAGTTAGAAGCTTTCGCCTCTTAAGGAAATTTGTTATGTTCGAACTAAGACTATGTTCAAGGATTCTACAGCAAACCGATGTTAGACATTGGTCTGTAATATTGTGGGTCTGTTCTTTTGCCCTTCATATATACAGGAGTCACTTGGCTCTTCACACTGGACTCGCATTCGGGAGGACGACGGTTCAATCCCGTCTCCGGCCATCCAGATTTAGGTTTTCCGTGATTTCCCTAAATCGTTTCAGGCAAATGCCGGGATGGTTCCTTTAAGAGGGCACGGCCGATTTCCTTCCCCATCCTTCCCTCACCCGAGCTTGCGCTCCGTCTCTAATGACCTCGTTGTCGACGGGACGTTAAACACTAATATCCTCCTCCTCCTCCTTGGCTCTTTTTTCCAGTCGCTTGGGACTTTGCGCTGCGCGAGAGATAAAAGCAAGTTAAGTAAGGGGCCAACGCTGTAGAGGGACTCTACCCAGACCTGGCGAATTATTTTCTTTCCGTCTTTCAGCTGTTTCTCTACAGCAGCGATCATCGTTACTGTGTCTTCCATACGGAAGTCTGAGCTATGGTCAAACGAGAGTTACAAAACTCAAACTGAATTTGGTCTGGGCAGAGTTATCGGCATAGTGAGTCGATGGCGGAGGCGCCTCTGATCATCGCATGCGATGAAACACGAGTTGATCGCTTCGAATCGGAAGCAAAATGGCAGTCCACGGCCTGGCGCCACACAGCCTCTCCTCCGAAGAAAAAGTTCAAAGCCGCAACTTCAGCCGATTAAGTCATGGCGACGGTCTTCTCGGACTCTGAAGGTGTTACTCTGTTTTATTCCTCCCTCGTGGTGCAACGACCAACTATGAAGTGTATTGTGCTACCCTCAGAAAACTGGAGATACGACTTCAGTGTGTTCGTCGCCACGAAAATACACACGAATTTCTCTTTCTCCATGGCGACGCTAGATATCACACAAGTTGTGCACCAGAGAGGAGCTCACAAAACTTCCTTGTAGTGTTCTTCCTCATCCATCTTACAGCCCAGCTCTCACATCTTTCAACCCCGTCTGTTGGGCCAATGAGGGGCGCACCCCACGGGAAGCATGGTTATGGGCAGGTTACTGATGCAGCCAGACGTCGACCAGTAGAGTCGTACCGTGTGGGCATGCAAGCCCTCCCATAAAGATGGCGTCAGGCCGCCGCATTGGACGGAGATTATGTTGCAAAATTGGGTTTTGAAGTCAAAAGAGTAGGGAATAATATGGTGTATTGTAACCCCGAATATAATCAACCTCCTTAGAAAAAAATATGTTGCATTACATACTGAACGCCCTACGTAATTTCAAGAACTTTTATGTAATCGCCGTGAGTGACTGTTATGTTGCAAAAGAATGGTTCAAATGGCTCTGAGCACTAACTTCTGAGGTCATCAGTCCCCTAGAACTTAGAACTACTTAAACCTACCTAACCTAATGACATCACACACATCCATGCCCGAGGCAGGATTCGAACCTGCGACCGTAGCGGTCGCGCGGTTCCAGACTGAAGCACCTACAACCGCTCGGCCACACCGGCCGGCTATGTTGCATCAGAACCAATTTTCATTTCGTAGAATTCAGGTGATGGCAGACAAAACGTTACATCTGAAATCCTCAGTTTGGAATATATCGATTGTCACAATCGATCTGTGTTTTAAGAAAATAGCGGTGAGTTCAATAGAATTATATCACTCACTGAAGGCAAATCCCAGAAACGGCTGATTTCCTTCCCGAACCTGAGTTTGTCTCTAGTGTTCTTGTCGTCGACGGGCCGTTAAATCCTAATTTCCTTCCATGCATATGCTGTCCCCGCCCTCCCCCCCCTCCATTCCCCCCACCGCCCGTGTTTGGGGTGGGCAACACACTTGCTGAACTTTGCCTCGGAAATATACGACCTTCATTCCAGATTTCCCATTGCTCACTTCCGTTGTTGCTCTACCTTATTAAGAACGCCTCTGCGGCGTCTTTTCTAGCTCATTCGAATTGCTGTCAACAAATGAGGACTCATAGGGCTGAACAGACGTCATGTAGAAATAAGTGTCCTACTGTTGCATCTTGTACACTAATCCAGGAGTCATCCAAACTCATCTGGTGATTGTGAGAATGATGGAGTGTTTGCAGCATAGCGGTATACATCCCTCTTGCTCGAGAAGATCGTCGTTTCCTTCTACAAATACATCCGATGTCAGGCTGGTTTTACAGTTGTCTTTCTCCGTTTTGTGCCGGATTTGGTGTTTACTCCCAGCGACGGGTAGTTTCAACTCTTTTGTACTCGCCTTGCCGGTGTCCTTCAGTCAAGAGACAGTTATTTTGAGAAAACAGAAAGATATTTATCTGCATAAATAGCTCCTGTAGTACCCAACGTTATTCAGTGATGCAGAAAGTTTCATCGGTAAAAGAATTCACTTTCTATTTAACATATTGTATTGTAGATCCACTAATAATCCCGCCCGGCTAGCCGCGCGGTCTAATGCCCTGATTCCGGAGCAGGAAGGCGTGCCGGTTCCCGACATGAATCCTCTCGGCGGATTAGTGTCGAGGTCCGGTGTGTCGGCCAGCCTGTGGATGGTTTTTAAGGCGGTTTTCCATCTTCCTCGGCGAATTGCGGGCTGGTTCCCCTTGCTCCGCCTCAGTTACACTACGTCGGCGGTTGTTGCGCAAACACTATCTCCACGTACGCATACACCATAGTTACTCTATCCCGCAAACGTTCCGGGGGGGGGGGGGGGGGGGGGGGGACCACTGAGGGCTAAGGCGGAGCGATGCCTCTCGGTCGTTTCTAGGTCCCCAGTTCAGTACGCAAACACAGATCCAGTAATACATGTAGACATATTTCAAAATTACGGTAGTTTTATGCAGGGTGAATCACCTAAAACTTGCACCGCAAATATTGTGGAAATGGAAACAGCTACGATGTGCTCTTTTCACAGAATGGACAGGTAGTCAGGGGCTTGTACTTTTAGCCATTAAACAGATTGTAATAATTCTTAGAAAGCTTATTTTTGTGCAGGCATACACCTTTTTAAACGTAACAATGCATATTGACGGTAGCAAGCTCAAAATACGGTGAATTTGAATGTCAGTGGTGTTTGTTGCAGAATTCTGTTGTAAGTCGTTTACGAGATATCGTATTCTGAAACGATTCCACACCGACGATTGTTTTTGCCATTCAACTTGCGTAGCTGCTAGGTACGATGCTATTGTGTTTGCTTACAGTGTGCTTGTGTGGTCCTTGAGTCCGTTGCGACTTCTTAGTCTGTCAGCGTGTGGCAGTCCAAGCAGTAAGTTGTGAGTGGACGATGGAATTCACGAAGGCAGAAGAAGCCGACATGTTCAGGGTCTACAGAGGGTGTAGGAGGAACGCAGTTCGTTGTTGTGCAGTGTATGCGGCAACGTATCCAAACAGGCGCCAATCATCTCGACAGTTATTTATCAACTTCCTCAACCAGTTGCGTGAAAGCAGTACTGTAGCACCTAAACAACGTAACAGAAGGAAACAAGTGACGACAGAAGAGGGGCAAGACTCAGGCAAGTGTCCTACGCATTTCCCGTTGACACACGTTCCATCCACATCACATCTCTGATCATCAAGAACTGCATGGAAACGATTAGGAGAATAGTGTTAACTTCTGTACGTGAGCATTAAGACAGGATACACCAGAGGTATAATGTATCTTGTTTAGTGATGAAAGGACGTTTATCAATGGTGGTCAGGTAAACAGCCGAGAAATACACTAGTGGTCTCTTGAAAATCCTCGTTGTCGTCTTCAGGTGCAACGTCAGCATCCATGGAGTATAAACGAGTAGTGTGGGATAGTGAACCATCAGCTCATTCGCCCGTTCTTCGTAGACGGAACACTGAACGCGCACAAATATCGCAGCCACATAACAGACCGTATTCCACGGAGACGTTCGTTTGTAAACTAGGAGGAACCTGTGGTACCAACATGATGGCTGTCCAGCACACAGTGCACCAAGTGCTACAGCTTGTCTTCACGAATTGTTTCCAAATCATTGGACTGGACGCAAAGGATCTTCACCTCGGCCGGCCCATTCCCAGGACATTTTTCTCTGGGGAAAGCTGGGAGATGCTGTCTACAAGGACATACCAACTGCACCCGATGATATCCTACGACGTATTATTAAGCACGCTCGGACATCTGCGCTGAAATGTTAGCACGACTGCGGCAGTCACTCTGTACCACACTGGAAGCGTGTGTTGGCGCTGCGGGTGGTCATTCTGAACACAATCTGTGATGGTCAGTTGTCTCGTTACTGGTCAGTGCTACCACAGGTATTGTACAAGCCTCCCACAGTATGATACCTCGTAAATGACTCGCAATCCTGCAACAAACACCGACACTCTAATTTACCCTACTATTAGTTTCTTAATGTCCATAGACATTGTTCCATTTAAAAAAGTATATATTCGTACAAAAAATACTTTTTCTAAGTATAATTACAACCTGTTTATTGGCTAACAATGCGAGCCCCTGACTGGGAGACAAAAAAGATCTGGGCGTTTCAAAAACATTTTATTTTATTTTCTTCGTTTTAGTGAATATAGATATTTTCCTTGTTTAAGAAAACGCTCTGCAAATCTGTCTCTCATTCCAAACAATGATTGTCCTCCTCTGCCTTGGTATGTAAGCCATTCACTGTTCGCCACAGAACGGGAGGAAGCATCTCAGGGGTTCTTTTGGTCGTGAACTGTACCGTAAAATCAGGATCAGAGTTGTCCGTAAGGAAGTGTGAATATACAAGGCGTCCCAAGAAAAACACGGACAAGCCTTACAGACAGGTTTCTCACACTCAAACAAGAAAAAAAAAAGTCTGCTAAACATGAACTCCAAAATGCACACTTTAAGAGCTATGAGCACTTGTTCATCTTCTATTCAATGAAAAAGATCTCTTCAACTGCAAGGACTTTGCTTTCCACATTTTTGTGAGGAGGTAGTATGGAGCAAAGCAAGGAAAAAAATCTATTAAAAATGGTGTCTAAAATGCATACTTTCTGCTGAACAAGTGCTCATAGCCTGTAAGGTACGCATTTTAGAGTTCCTGTTTACTAGACCTTTTCTCTTGTTTTCATTGCTACTATCTCTTCCAAAAACATGGAAAACAAAGAGATTAAGTAGAAGAGATGTATTTTATAGTATCGAAGATGAACAATTGCTCATAGCTCTTTAGGTATGCATTTTAGATCCCATGTTTACTCGACATTTTTGTCTTGTTTTGGTGTAAGAAACATGTCCCTAAAGCTTGTCGGTGTGTTTCCTTGTTTTTTTGGTGGGGGGACACTATTTTTTTCGATCAGGAGCTGTTTCTCCAGATCATTGCCAGCATGAAAGAACAAGAACAAATTGAACATGCATTCGAAGACGAAAAAAATAACCGTATCTCGTGTAGTTTCGTTGCAAAGAAAGGCAGACAGGAGATGAGGACGTCCTGTTAATGAAGATGCTTAATTCAAGTGCACAGCAAAGGAAATTACGCGAGTGGCAAGAAGTAGAAGACGAACACAAAATGCTTTTATTGTCTGTACTGAACCCACAAGTATTCTCAATACAACAGATGCGGGAGAATTATTTTAAGAAATAAGACGTGTAAGCAAATGAAATATTTGTAGTATAAAATGTGCGTTAATTATAAAGTGCTTTTGATGTAAAAACTGAAAAATCACTTCTATGTATACATTACAGTTACAGCCAAAACTGTAAGAAAAGCACTGCAAACAACTACCTTAATGCAATAAATCGTTTATTTCGCAGTCAGCAGTGAAGCAAAGAAAGAACCACCTCCTTTTCTGCATTATCTTTAGAGCAGCCGGGGCATCCCAGCGCGGTAGGGCCCTTAACGCACGTGACATGAATCCAGTTGCTTCGTTCAAGTTCCAGAACCAACTAGGAACAAACGTGCTTGTCAGCTACACTGGTAAACAGACTAAATTTACAATAATACCCGAGTGTGCGACTAACTGTAGTTTGAATGGCTTTGAACCATGCACAGTGAACTCACTAGCAGCGCAGAAGTCGTACATCCCCAACATTTTGTGGTATCTCGTAAAAGTCAACCTCGTGAGCACAGCGAACCCTATGTGGTCCTGAAGTTTATAAGTATTGCCACAACTGCAGGAGGAAGACGACCAGGGAGTTTGGTTTTTTAGTGTCTCTAAGCTTCCAACGAAGAGGAAGAGCAGTTTAGATACAAACAAATGAAAAATTGCTGTCTGGATAGAAGAAAAGGACAAAAACTAGAAAATAATATTTAGTAGTATGGTATTCTACCTTACGGCAGGTCTTGTCGTGGGTTAAGCCTCTTCCACTTTTGTCTGTCCAGAGCCAGTCTTTTCATTTCTGAATATTTGTCTCCTTTAATATTGTCCAGCCTTTGATATCTTCTTTTTCCTCTTCCCCTTCTTCCCTCCACCATTCCTTTTATTCCTTCCTTCAATAAACAGTCCCTCCTCAAACAATGTCCAATCTAGTTCCGTTTTCTCTTTCTGATAACTTTCAGCACGTTTCTTTCTTCTCCAACTCTTCTTAACACTTCTTCATTCCTTAATCGGTCTTCCCATTTCACCTTTTCCATCCTTCATATCCACATCTCTAGTGCCTCCAGTCGTCTTTCATCTTCCTTCCTCAATGTCCAGGTCTCCACACCATATAGTGCAACGCTCCAGACGTAAGATTTGGCAAGTCTTTTCCTCAGATCTTTGTTTAGTGGTCCACAAAGAAATTTCTGTTTCCTTTTGAATCCTTCTCTGGCCATTGCAGTTCTTTTCCTAATTTCTGTTGAGCAATACATATCATCCATTGTTACACTTCCCAAGTAACTGAAGTTATTCACTTCCTCTATTTCCTCTCCCCCCATTTTCATACGGCATTTTCTCCCCTTTCCCCCAATTATCATACTTTTCGTTTTCTTCTTGTTAATCTTCATTCCATATTATTCTAATTTTGTGTTTAGATCATCTAACATTTGTTCCATTTCTCTTGCACTCTCTGCCATCACAACCATGTCGTCTGCAAATCTTATGCACTCCACTCTCCGACCCCCTATACAAGCTCCTCTCCTTCCATCAAAACTTTCACTAATAATTTCCTCCAGACATGTATACTGAACAGCGTTGGTGATAAACAACAACCTTGCCTTACACCTCTTCCCAGTTCTATTTCTTCATTCATCACACCTCCTATTCTTACTCTTGCTCTCTGTTTCAAATATAAATTTCTAATTAGCCGTCTATCTCGCCAGTCAACTCCATGTTTCCTTAGGATGTCCATCAGTTTGTTCCATCTGACACAGTCAAAAGCCTTTTCAAGATCAATGAACACAACACACACCTTCCTTTTGTTCTCCATGTACCTCTCCCCTATCACTCTCAGTAGCCAAATGGCATCTCTAGTTCACACTCCTCGCCTGAAACCAAATTGTTCATCCCCTATTACGCAATTCAGCTTTCGATATATCCTTCAATTGAGCCTCCTCATCAAAACTTTGGCTGCATGCGATATCAGGCTCACTGTTCTATGTTCCTCACACTTTTTGCTGTTCTTTTTCTTTTCCATAGGTATTCAGAAGTCCTTTGGCCACTTTTCCTGTCATGTATATTTGATTTGCACTATTCAATCAACTCCCTTTTCGCTTCTCTCTCTAATGACTTTAACTGTTCCGCAGGAATCTCATCAATTCACATTGCCTTTCCTTTTTCATCTCCTTCATAGATTCTTCAATCTCACCAATTAGTATTGCATTTCCTTTGTCATCATCTGCAACTTTATCTTCTTCTTCTATCCCAAGGTCTTCATCACGTCTGCTGTCTGCAGCGTATAGCCATTCTATATATTCTTTCCATCTTCTCATTATTTCTTGGGATTCACTCACCATTTTACCGTCTGCTGCCTCTACTTCCGTTAGTCCATTGTTATTTCTCTTTTCCCTGAATGTCAAATCCATTGCTTCTTTGTACATTAAACCCTATTTTCCTTCTTTCTCTAATTTCTCTATCTTGTCACACTTTCTGTCAGCCATTTCTCCTTTGCTTTTTCTGTCTCCCTTAATAATTCATTATTTAACCTCCTGTAGTTGAGCTTCCCTTCTTCTGTGTTTACAGTTTTCCATTTCCTGTAATCATCCAACTTGGTTATCATATCTGGCGTTACCCATTCTCTCTTTACTTTTTCCTCTCCTTGACCCCAAGCATTTCCTTAGCTGCCTTTTTGATCCAATTTTTAAAACGATCCCATCTGCCTTCTGTGCATTCCGCTTCCTGTCTTTGCATCATGATTTCACAATATGCATTCTCTAATTTTTCACAGTTGTCTTTGTCTTTCAGTTTCTCAAAGCTAATGTGCTCTCTCTTCTGTCCTTTCCAGTTTTTTTTCAATTTTACTAGAACCTCAGCTACCACTAATATATGATCTGAATAATTATATGCCCCTGGATACCTTTTGACACTCTTTAGGCAATTTCGGTATCTTTGTTGTATCATTATATAATCAATTTGATATCTTTTGCTGTCAAATCGAGATATCCAAGTCGTCTTTTGTGGTTATCAAATAGAATATTTCCAACTACCACGAAATTTTCATTGCAGTATTCCAACAATCTTTGCCCTCTCTCATTTATTTCTCCCAGTTCAAATTTTCCCAGGGCTTTTCTTTCTGGTCCTTCACCAACTACTGCATTCCAATCACCCATTATAACAATACATGCATTTCTTTTCTCTGTCTCTGCTAAGTTTTCTATAGTCTCATAACATTCTCATAACACTGATCTGCGCGATTACTTGTTGGCATATAGACCTGGATAATAACTTTCATTTTCCCTTTCAGTCTCATCACCATTATTCTTCCACTAACACATTCAATCTACATAACCTTGCCCTTCAGTCTTTTACCTATCAAAATTCCAACCCGATACATTCAATTTTTATCTCCACCTGAATATTACAATCAGAAGTCGTCACTTTCTAGTGCTCCACAACCACCCCATCTCACCTCACACATTCTGCGTACATCCAATTTGTTTCTTGTCATTTCATGTTTGGCGTTTTCTAATTTCCCTTCATGGAGAAGGGTTAAAACATTCCAAGTCCCAATCCTCAATAAGTCTTCCGTCTTCTTCTCCTTCCTTCCATTTCCATTTGCCCTAATCTCTGTAGTTCTCGTTGTATTCCCCTCCCGGAGATCCGATTGAGGGGAAGCTTTACCTCCAGAATATTGTACAAAGAGGTCCATCCCATGAACGTCTAGGGAACTAATTCGAGTGGTGGTATCCCGTTGCCCTCCACTGTGCTCCACATCCTGTCGGCTCGCTGACCCAGTTTCCCACTAGGGTTGGTTACCCAACATTCCACTGGGTTGCTCAGGGTAACGGGGGCACCACGTGTAAGTAGCATTGTGGAGAATTGAGGTGAGAGAGCCTAAGAGAACTCTCTTGTTGAATTCTTGTACTCGCATCTCACCCCATTTTTAGCCAAAGGCGCAAGGTTGTAGCAGTAACAATAACGAAATTTGAAGTCTACCTTACGATGCTCCATTATTAATGTTATTATTTTAAGATTTTACTATCATCAGAAATCATTGACATATGACGTAGAATGCCTGCTATGCCCACTAGCTTCGCTGAACACAACATGTTGCATATTCAGGACTTTCGATACAGTCAGCTGGCGAAACTGTGTTGGCATTCAACATCATATGTCAATGATTTCTAAAGGCAGTAAAATCTTAAAATGATTACATTAATAATGGAGCATCGTAAGAGTAGCGACACTTCGTGCTAGGTAGACTTCAAATTTCGTTATTGTTTCTGAACATTTAAATATCATTTTCTAATTTTTGTACCTTTTCTTCGATTCAGACAGCAATTCTCCATTTGTTTGTCTCTAAATTGCTCTTTCTCTTTGTTATAAGCTTCGAGATAGTAAACAACCAGACTCTCTCGCGGTCTTCCCTGCAGTTGTTGCCAACATCATTAGCTACCCTAAAAATATGTTTACCAATTGGCTCTTCTGACTGTACAGAATAACCAGTGAACTGTCGGCCATGATGACGACTCCTCAGTTCACAGGTTCTCCAACTGACTGTTCACAATGTCCAGTGACAGTGTATCCGCCCACTTCCCCGAACACAGATCCAGCAACTGACTCGACTGATTGTCCAGAATGTCCAACTACGTGTTCAACCAGCCCATCGACTTGTCCTGACACAGGTTTGCCACATGACTCTATCAAATGTCCAGAAAGTCAAATGACATGTAGCCCATGGTTATCAGCTTCTTATTTCATAGGTTCTACAACTGACTCTTCACTATGTCTGACGACAGAGTGTTCACTAACTTCTACAACTGACTGTTCGCAATGTCTGATGACAGATTGTCTGATAACTTCCACAACTGACTCTTCACAGTGTCCAACAACAGAGTGTCCACTTACTTCTCCTAACACAGATTCACCAACTAATGCTACTGAATGTCCAGACTGTCCAGCTATATGTCCTACTAGACCACCGACTTGTACTGACAGAGGTTTGCCACGCGACACTACTGAATATACAGAACATCCAGTGACATGTAGCCCATGCTCATCAGCTCCTTATATCACAGGTTCTCCAGCTGACTGCTCACAATGTCCGACGACAGAGTGTCCATTAACTACTACAGCAGACTGCCCACAATGTCCGACGACAGAGTGTCCACTAACTTCTCCTAACACAGATTCACCAACTGACGCGACTGAATGTCCAGAATGTCCAACTACATGTCCAACCAGCCCACCGACTTCTCCTGACACAGGTTTGCCACCTGACACTACTGAGTATACAGAATGTCCAGTGACATGTAGCCCATGCTCACCAGCTTCTTATTTCACAGGTTCTGCAACTGACTGTTCACAATGTCCGACGACAGAGTGTCCGCTAACTTCTCCTAACACAGGTTCACCAGCTAACTGTACTGAATGTCCAGAATGTCCAACTACATGCCCATCCATCCCAACGACTTGGCCTGACACAGGTTTGCCATCTGACTCTATTGCATGTCCAGAACGACCAATGAAATGTAGCCCTTGCTATCATCCCCTTATTTCACAGGTTGTACAACTGACTGCTCACAGTGTCCGACGACAGAATGTCCGCCAACTTCTCCTAACACAGGTTTACCAACTGACGCTACTGAATGTCCAGAATGTCCAACTACATGTCCATCCATCTCAACGACTTGCCCTGACACAGGTTTGCCATCTGACTCTATTGCATGTCCAGAGCGACCAATGAAGTGTACCCCTTGCTCATCATCCCCTTATTTCACAGGTTCTACAACTGACTGTTCACAATGTCCAACGACAGAGTGTCCGCCAACTTCTCCTAATACAGGATCACCATCTGAGTGTACTGAATGTCCAGAATGTCCAACTATATGTCCAACCTGCCCATCGACTTGTCCTGACACAGGTTTGCCATCTGACTCTATTGCATGTCCAGAACGACCAATGAAATATACCCCTTGCTCATCATCCCCTTATTTCACAGGTTCTACAACTGACTGTTCACAATGTCCGACGACAGAATGTCCGCCAACTTCTCCTAACACAGGTTCACCAACTGACGCTACTGAATGTCCAGAATGTCCAACTACATGTCCATCCATCTCAACGACTTGGTCTGACACAGGTTTGCCATCTGACTCTATTGTATGCCCAGAACGACCAATGACATGTAGACCATGCTCATCATCTCCTTATTTCACAGGTTCTACAACTGACTGTTCACAATGTCCAACGACAGAGTGTCCGCCAACTTCTCCTAACACATGTTCACCATCTAACGCTACTGAATGTCCAGAATGTCCAACGACAGAGTGTCCGCCAACTTCTCCTAACACAGGTTCATCAACTGACGCTACTGAATGTCCAGAATGTCCAACTACATGTCCATCCATCTCAACGACTGGGCCTGACACAGGTTTGTCATCTGTCTCTGTTGTGTGTCCAGAAAGACCAAGACGTGTAGACCATGCTCATCATCTCCTTATTTCACAGGTTCTACAACTGACTGTTCACAATGTCCGACGACAGAGTGTCCGCCAACTTCTCCTGATACAGGATCACCACCTGAGTGTAGTGAATGTCCAGAATGTCCAACTATATGTCCAACCTGCCCATCGACTTGTCCTGACACAGGTTTGCCATCTCACTCTATTGTATGTCCAGAACGACCAATGACATGTAGCCTACGCTCATCATCTCCTTATTTCACAGGTTCTACAAGTGATTGTTCACAATGTCCGACGACAGAGTGTCCGCCAACTTCTCCTAACACAGCTTCACCATCTGACGGTAGTGAATGCCCACAATGTCCAACGACATGTACAACATGTGAGCCTTGTGCCACTGCAGAGCCAACTTCTACCACACCAGGTAAGGTAGCTGAAAACAGTTTGGGTACTCTCTCTGACAGGTGAATATGCATGCAACTGACAATTTGCAGGTCGCAAAGCAAAGACTGTGTTGACATTCCACTGAAAGCCTGGTACAAAGTATTGTTCATGACTGCTTCAATAACTGAAAACTTGACCTCACTACAAAAGAAATTTTGCAATACTTCTTCTTAGTTGTGTGATTTCTTTGTTACTACTACACTCATCGTAAATTATTGAAGTAGAAATCTGAATTAGTCTAAATAATGAAACAGAAATCTATGCTACCTAAAAAAAATCATTAAAACATTTATATAGCCTAATTATGGATATTTACCCGTTGTTCAAAAACACAAAACATCTCACTTCTTTTGATAATATTGGATGCGTATCTCAGGCAAACCAGGACAAAGTTATGATTCGGCACTAGTGCACAATATTATTCTGAAATATAGGCTATGGCCAGATCGCTTGTGAATCTTTTTATTGTTTACCAGTTTCGACCCATCTGTGCTGTCATCATCAGATCTGAAAGTTTAATAAACGAAAATTCTATGTCAAGGTGGCTAATAATGAAATGATCTGACTTAAAAATTTTTTTCTTACATTACTGAACTATTAGAACATACCTTGTAGTGCAATAAAGAAGTTCATTATCTTTGCGCAGATGGATGTTACATAGTGATGTAGCAACATTCTACAGCAAAAGGAAGCAAGTTACATCAGTTTGTCAACCATAAAATACCACAAATGGAAAATATACATCATGTCATGCTGGTGTTCTAGCGCACTCGTTCAGTTAACACTACAATGGCGACCGAGATAGTTCGATATTTGTACAGATAAGTCGGTATACAGCCGCTTACATTACTCGACAATCGACTTGTACTCGAATACATGGCGAACTATATGTTCCACAGTATAGATTCTTTGTTCACTCCAATCTCATTAAAGTTACCTCTGACAGAATTACAGAATTGCACCGAATTATTCTGACTCTGTCGAGAAGCTCTTGAGTGGACATGTTCTTTTGTAGACTCCAAGCACTGCATCATTTGCATGTATTATTTCTATTTTATTTTACTCGTAGTGAACGTATTTACGTAACTGTTTTTAATTCTTCAGTGTGGTATGGCCGCCTACCGTTATGTGTCTACTGCTGGGTCTACATTGAACTAAATCTCGAGTACTGTAATAAGCATAAACATTGAGCACCACATCATTTGCACATAGGTCTTCTCAGTCGTGTATCAAGAAGTTCTTACATAGCCAATATTGAAATTTTTTACCATATCAGATATGATTTCTGGATGTACCTTGTGCCTATTTAAACTAAACTTGAATATGTAAAGGTTTTGTTTAAATTACCGCTACCAGTCACAAACTTTGTCAACTTTTGTATTACTTATTTATTTAGCGACATGTTTCGAGGGAATACCTTATCTTCAGACTAAATGGCATTACAAAAAGAACTTTACAATAAGGTCTTGCAAATGTTACATAGTCTTTTCGTAAATGCTGTGTTCATCCTGTGGTAAGAGGCGACGTCACTTTGGAAGCTGGACTGATGTTTGCACGAAAATGTTTTTTAACGCTCACTCACTTTGTTCTTCTGGTGTGGCAGTCTCGTTGTGACGCGTTGAGGTGTTTCCATTTCCGTGGCTCTCTTGGATTTCTTGGTCGCTGTTCATAAATTGTCACTAACAAAGCAGTAACTTGAAAACACGATCACAAACACTTCCGTAGTGCAGTGGACAAGATGGTGGTCGAAATACAGCTGGGTTCGATTTGACTATCGATTTGTCGATCTATGTGATGTCAGATGTTTACATAAATATTTATTTTAATGAATAGTTTATATCATGATGTGTTCAATAATATTGTAACAGGTGCTCAATCTCTAATGTATTTCGTCAACCAACACCTGTAATACGATATCAAGACATGCAGAAGACATGTAAACATCTGACAGCACATAGATCGACAAACCGACAGTCAAATCGAACCCAGCTGTATTTCGACCGCCATCTTGCCCACTGCACTACAGAACTGTTTGTGATCGTGTTTCCAAGTTACTGCTATACTAGTGACAATTTGTGAACAGTGACCAAGAAATCCAAGAGCGCCACGGTAATGGAAACACCGCAATGCATCACAACGAGACTGCCACGCCAGAAGAACAACGTGAGCGTCTGTTAAAAAAACATTTTCGTGCAAACATCAGTCCTGCTTCGAAAGCGACACCGCCTCTTACTAAGTTTTCTCTTCTTCCACAGGAAGAACACAGCATTTACGAAAAGACTATATAACATCAGTATAACCTTATTGTAAAGTTCTTTTTGCAATGCCATTTAGTCTGAAGATAAGGTATTCCCTCGAAACATGTCGCTAAATAAATAATACAGAAGTTGACAAAGTTTGTGACTGGTAGCGGTAATTTTTTAAGAAAAGTCTTTACATATTTCTTGAGACAGTCACAGTCGAAAAATAGTTAAAATGACTTCAAATTCCCTAAAACTTGAATACTACAACAGATACAAACCTTGAGCTCCGTATGATATCTACTCCTCAGACTCCACAACACATATCAATGTGTTTGTGAGTGAGCATGTAGTATACAAGAAATTGCGATGATCCCTTTTTGTAAGCCTTACACATCCCCTTATGTAGACTTTGACAACTGCAACATTTGTATGTAGGATTTTAAAAATTTATTTTTTGTCATGTATTATAAAGTAATAATGTAAGCATTGTAATTCATTATTATAGCACGTTTGACTTCTTTATGTGTGTTCACTTGCTATCGTGCTGGCAAACACTGCATCATTCGCATATAGGACCCTCATAGTTCATTTATAGATCATTAACGAACATTTGCATTACAGTACTATTTCATGTCCGACTTCTTAATTTACCTACATTTGGGCCTGTTATTAACTAACTCTCGAGTACTGTAATGAACACAAATCTCGAGAACCAAATCATACTTTAAGTTAGAGTTCTGTGACATTTTTATTAGTCTTTTATTGAATGTGAACATGTACAGTAGACGAATCCAGCATCACTGCTGTCATGTCAACCTATTGGTTGTGCATCGCATTATTCTGCGTTTATTTATTAAATAGCACGCTTGTGCCTAGACCTTGAGCATCACATCAGTTGCCTGTATGGTTTTTTTGTAGTTTATTTTGTGTGGTGTGATGATTGCTTTTATCTAAACGTAACAGTCTGTCATAGAATGATTATGTAAGAGGAGTCGTGTTCATTGCCGTATCGTACAGACACATCTGGGAACAAAAATTAGTACACCTTAAAAGACAACGTCAATCTGATACGATGACGGCATAATGCCAGTTGGGAGGGGGGGGGGGGGATAGTGGATGTACTGGTAATGGCTTCAGCGTCGTCCACCAACAGATAGCGTAGCGGCATAGCTACAAGAGCGCCATATGTGTCTACCCTTTAACAGGGAAAGCTCACAGCCAAAAGGCTCCCTGTGGTGCAGACGTGTGGAGCCGAGCAGGCAACAATGCCACAGGGACACACTCGGGCCTTCTACAGCCAACTGAGCGAGTCTCGAAGCGGTCGCCAGACAGTGGCCTTCCGAGTGGTGAGACGGTCCCTTCGGAGAACTGCCACACAAGTTCGACGGGCTGTGTCAATTGTGCAACGATGTGGGTGTTACCGGTCATGTGAACATCCTCACATCCGTAGACGAGGTTCAGGACGTCCACACAGCACAGACGTCCACCAGAATCGTCGGACAGTAAGGGGAGCAGCTGCAGATTGTACAGCTACCACAGCGCAGATAAGAGGGCTTGTAAGCCCAGATGCGTCAACACGAGCTGTTGCGAACCGGTTGACAGCAGTGGGACTGCAGGCATACGCGACTCCAGTCCACCTTCCATTCGCGCCACATCGTCGACGTGCACTTGCTCTACCGGTGACGTCACAGGATCACTTGGGAGATGGAACGGCGCGCCGTGGTCTTCAGCGACAAAAGCAGACACTGCCTGTGCGTACGAAGCAGAACTGGTGAGCGCTGTCTCCTAGAGTGCGTTCGTCCAACCCACACTGGTCTGCCCCAGGCCTTATGGCCCGCGGCGCGATAAACGGCAACTCTCGTTCACTTTTGGTGTTTCTGGAGGGGACGCTAACCAGCACTCTGTGCCTGCAAAATGTTGGCAGACTCGTTCTTTTGCCATTCTTGCAACAGGAAGGTGATGTGTTGTTCCATCAGGATAATGCTCGCCCACACACTGCCTGTGAGACTCAGCGCACTCTACAAGACGTGCAGTAACTTCCCTGTCCAGCACGATCTCCGAACTTATTCCCAATCGAGCACTTGTGGGATATGATGGGACGAAAAGTGACTCGCACAACTCGTCACCTGACAATTCTTACAGAACAATGTGAACAGGTGTAAGATAACGTGTCCCAGGACAGTATTCGCCATCTGCACGTTCGACTGGACGCCAGCCTCAGGGCCTGCATTGCCGCCTGTGAAAGCCACATCATGTACTAACAATAAATCCTGAGTGGATTGGAAACCCTTAAAAGAGTGTACCATTTTTTTTCCGTCAGTGTATATTTCACAGACTTTGGTTGTGCACATAATCTTAAGTAAAGTTCAGGCACCATATCGATTTATACCACAAGCTCCACAATACCTTCTATTCAGCCGGCCGGTGTGGCCGTGCGGTTCTAGGCGCGTCAGTCTGGAACCGCGTGACCGCTACGGTCGCAGGTTCGAATCCTGCCTCGGGCATGGATGTGTGTGATGTCCTTAGGTTAGTTAGGTTTAAGTAGTTCTAAGCTCTCGGGGACTGATGACCACAGATGTTGAGTCCCATAGTGCTCAGAGCCATTTGAACCTTCTATTCAGTTCGTTGTGTTGGTGCACTAACCGCTTACCAATATTCCTTAAATAGATATGTCGTATGTAGACCTCGAGCACTGCAGCATTTACACGCATAAGTTTTGTAGTTTATTTCGTGTGGCATGATTTCTTTTGTGTAAACCTAAAGTTAGTCGTGAAATTTTTATGTAAAAAAGGTCGTATTCATTGCCATATAGTACACATATTTCATGGTTTTTGGTTATGGATGTAATGTTGAGTAGGCATCAGGCACTATATCTAATTTATACCACGAACTCCTCAGTATCTCGTATTCAGCCCGATCCACTGACTGTGCTCTATATTGTTTTGTACGCAGTTACCACGGTGATCTTTTTCCGTAAGCTGCTTTCGATACATATACTGTGTGTAGATAAATAACCTGAGCTATATTGTTATCGGAACTTTACATGGTGATCTATTTCTGTCAATTGCTGTCGAAGCGTATACTGTGCATAGATAAATAATCTGAACTATATTTTTATTGTAAAGTTATACTTTTAAAAAATGACGCTGTATATTTTCAAAATACAATTTATTGTAAAATTGTATTTTTAAAATTTTTACCTAATCTGTCGAAAATAATTTTAATGAGATTGAAGTGAAGAAAGAATTTGTGCTGTAGCACAGGTAATTTATGAGAGTACATATCGATTGTCGAGTACAGCAATGTAAACAACTGTCTACAGACTTATCTGTACAAATACCGTTCTAGCTCAGTCACCATTGTGATGTTAAGGAAAGTGTTGCGCTAGTGCATCAGCACAACATGATGTGTGTTTTACATTTGTGGTATTTTTTGTTTGACAAGCTGATGTTCCTGGCTACCTTTTATTGTTAAACAACGCAACATCACTACGTGACTTGCAAGTTTGTAAAAAGGTGAAATTTCCTCAATGTTTTACAAGGTACATTCTAATGCTTCAGTAATGAGTACAGTGTTCAAATGAGACCATATATGAAGTTGCCACCTTGACTTGGAATACTTATTTATTTAACTTTCAGATCCTATGATGACAGCATAGATCTGTCTAAACGGGTAATGAATAAATATTTACAACTGGTCTTGACGTACCTGATATTTCAGAATAATATAACAATTTATATTGCCCCAGTAGTTCACACAACGCCAAACATATTTAATACTAGTACTCAGATTTATCCCTGAACCATTTTGGAAGAATATTACGGTGATTCTTTCAACAAAGTAAAACAGGATTTTTTTGTTTGGAAGCGGGGGGGGGGGGGGGGGGTTATCAGATTTTTGACTGATTTGATGCATTCAGCCACAGCCTTCAGCTTGTGTCAATTTCTTCTTCTCAGAGTGGCACTTACTCTCAGCATCCTCAAATGTTTGCTGAATATATTCCAATCTCTCTCTTCCTCTATAGTATTTATCCCCATAGCCATCTGTGTACCATGAAAGTTACTCCCTGATGCCTTAACACATTTCCTATTAATCTGTCCCTTCTTCTAATGAGTGTTTTCCACACATTCCTTTCATTGCCACATCTGCGGAGCGCATCCACATCTTCATCTTGTTAGTTCACTTATTGTTTAATATCCTTCTGCTGCACCATACCTCAAACGCTTCAATTAACTTCTTTCTGGTTTTCCCACGGTCGATGATTCCATCCCGTACAATGTTGTGCTCCAAACAACATTTTCAGAAAATTCTCCTCAAATTATAGGCTATGTTTCGTACTATTTGACTTTTTTAGCGAGCAATAACCTCTTCACCTGTATTAATCTGCTTCTTATATTCTCTTTATCGTCAATCTCACTTCTACTACTCCTCACCACTTTCTTTATTTTACTCTCAACCCACATTTCGTACTCTTAGATGGTTCATTCCATTCAACAGATCCTGTTTTTCCTTCTCACCGTCACTGAGGATGCCGATGTCATCACCAAATATCGTTAATATCCTTTCACCCAGAAAGTTAATCCCACGCTTGAACCTTTTCTTTATTACCCTCATTGTATCTTACATGAACAGAATGAACAAATGGAGAGGGGGGCGGGAAGGGGGTGGGGGAGACTGTATCCCTGTCTTACAATCCTTTTTAATCTGAGCACTTCGTTCTTTTTTATTGATCTGTCTCGCTTCTTCTATGTATTGTAAATACACTTCAATCCGAATAACTTATGCCTATGTATCTGAGAATTTCAAACATCTTGCACCATTTTACATTGTCGAACGCTTTTTCCAGGCAGATAAATACTACGAATGTGTCTTGATTTTTCTGAAGTCTTGCTTCCATTATCAAGTGCAGTCTCATAACTGCCTCTCTGCTTGGAGACCTAACTGATCAGCACTGCTATCCCATATGTGCACTCAAACATAACAGTTGGACTTCTGCAACTACTGCTGCTGCTGCAATGACTAAAGCTCAGCGCCTCCACATTAACTGCTCAAAGGCGAAAACATTTTTAATACGTATACCCGATTCCGTTTGCAACTTCACGTGCTACAACTGTTCTAATTCCGCACGAAATCAGACAGTTGTGGCGTACCAGAGAGGATTTTCGGTAAGAAAACTATAAAGTGGAAGTCATCGTTAACCGGAACTGATCTGTTATTATCCGGCCACAGGAAGGCAAACGCACAACCAGAAATTGATTAAATGGCTTTAGACTAGTCATGTACACCACTGCATTGTGCCCGAGTGAAATCTATTTGAGTCATAAAGCCCATACTATGGAACAGTTAAAGATTAAGTAGCATAACAAACAAATGTAAACAATAAACACGGCTATTTAGTAGGAGCAGTCCGTTTGGACAATAATGTACCCATACAATAGTGTGAAATTCAACCGCAGTTTTACTCATCACAAGTTAACATTACTACATGGAACTGTGACCTTAAGAGACCAAAATGTTTATTCAGTCAGAAAGAATATGCGACTTGAAATAGCGGTGGTATCAAAGAATGTACAGGACACTTTCAACACGTGCCAATGACATCGAGCAGTGCACCAACACGTTATCCTGAATAAATTCCCCACATTAAATAATTCATTCAAGTCTATCTGAAAATAAGTTCATCGATAGCAAAGTTCAGTCTCAAAAGCCTATATTTATTCACAATAAATACACATCACTAAATTGAAAATTGATGCACTGAATATCTTCAATGCCCCATCCAGTTTACATCCAATGCTGACACTTTATCAGGTGGCACAACCTTATCACATTATCTGACCGTGGACAGACACCGAAAAACGCTCAACACCCGTTCCTTATGCTCCCTCCACAGCTATGTCACGTGCCTAACCTCTCCAGTCAAAAGAGCTACTACATGGCTGTACACCTTCAAACTCTAATTCTGTACAGGTTTTTATATGTATTCTATGTCAGTACACTTGTTTGATGTGTATCATTTGAGTATTACTTCTGTTTGATTATTTTGCTAATTATTAACATAGCATTACCTGGTACATTCGGCACGAGCCGGAACAGCTGTCTTCTTCTTGTTGGTGATTTTGATGATTGACAAGCGAGTGATTGAAATACCTCTGAAATAGCACCAAGGACTCCATCGAGCTTAAAGTTCCCATCTGACACAAGCATTACCTTCAGCACTCCACGTGACGCTCTGTAGATCGTTTGGAACTTAATGTTGGACACTGGTGCTGAGTCTGTGGCTCAGGTATCGTAGGCCACTAACTGCCTTCCCTCTTTCGACCAGAGAGTAGCGGTGAAAGTTCCTTCCATCCACGAGAGATGGAAATGTTTACCACTAACATGAGTTCAACCGCACGATCATGCAAAACGATATCGGTTATAGAGATGGTTGCCACAGCTCAGTTGACTGTATAGTAAAAAACATACAAACAAATCCACCCTGAGGAATCGAATGTATGCAAATACTTTACTGGTTACTCCTTACCTACACTCTTCACCACATGTTGTCAAAATATTACCACTGATAGCTCACAGTACACTTCACAAAAATGCAAGGTTATTCTGAATGATGGACCGACTTTCAAAACTTCGTATGCACTCAAGTACAAATCTAAAATGAACACGCTTTATGCCAATGAAAAGAGGCAGTTTCAAAGTTTTTTTTTTTCGTAATGTTTGGAAAATGGAGTCCTGGGAATCTTCCATAACTTGAGGGAACAGTCATTGTTCCAACATGTCCAGGTACCTGATTCCCATTACAGTTCTTTCTGCAAAGAAAAATGGTCCATAAGCCTTTGTACGGGATACAGCATAGAACACGTTGATCTTCGGTGAGCCGCTTTCGAGTTGTTACGGTGAATGTGGATTTTCCAAACCCCATATGCGAACACTGTGTCTATTGACTTTTCCAATAAGGTGGAACGACGCTTCATCGCCAAAAATTACACGCTGTAGAAATGCACAAACCACAAAACGCGAGACGCTTCTCTTTGTCACTGGGGTAGAGAGGCTGCACAAATTGTAATCGGTAGGACTTGTACAGCAAACGCCATCTAAGAACTTTCCACACAGTTGGCTGGGGTATTCCAAATTCTCGACTGGGTGGCTGAGCGGTTCTAGGCGCTTCAGTCTGGAACCGTGCGACCGCTACGGTCGCAGGTTGGAATCCTGCCTCGGGCATGGATGTGTGTGATGTCCTTAGGTTAGTTAGGTTTAAGTAGTTCCAAGTCCTAGGGGACTGATGACCTCAGAAGTTAAGTCACATAGTGCTCAGAGCCATTTGAACCTCTGGAGGAACGGCAGCCCATCCTTCAAGAGCCGGAACCAGAGAAGTTACTGGTGTTTGGTGCTGAGGTGTGGAGCGGAGTCGATGCTCTAACTCATCTCTCAAGTGTTGCGTTGGGTTCAGGTCGGGACTCTGTGCAGGCCAGTCCATTTCAGTAATATTATTGTCTGCAAAGCGTTGCCTCACACATGCGGCTTTACGACTGGGTGCATGGTAATGCTGATACAAATAATCATCGTCGCCTAATCGTTCCTCCATTGTACAGAGTAAGCAAAGCTGTGACATGTGTCCAATTCATGCCCTGTTCAGAGTTTTCTTGAGCGCAATAAGGGGATCGCACCCTGACCAGAAAAAACACCACCATACCGCAACATCAACCGCTCCATACTTCATAGTTAGCACGTGATGAGAGGTGGCATTCTCCAGAGCATCCACCAGACCCAAAGCCTTCCATCGCATTGCCATAGGATATAGCGTGATTCATCAGTCCAAACCACTCAATTCCATTCATCTGCTGCCCAGTGGCGTCCTTCTTACACCACCTCAAGTATCTCTCAGCACTGACTACACATATACGGGGTGAGTCACTAACTGCTGCCACAAAGAATAACTCCGAAAGTATGATGGGAGCTGAAAAGTTTGTGGGACAACGGGGGCCCATAATATGACGTTGGTTTTTTCGTTGCTAAGTGGGGTCGCGTCAGAGATATCAGCGTCAACTTTGTTTTTCTAATTCGGATGCTAATGTTTGGTACTTACTTTCTGATAGCGGCTATCGAGACGAATCCAATGATGTGTAACGAAGGTCAAAAATGTGGCATGAACGTCGATTTACAGAAGGTGTTCGAGGAGATGACCGTTCGTATCAATGCAGTGCTGCAATCTTCTTATGGCCGAGCGGTTCTAGGCGCTACAGTCTGGAACCGCGCGACCGCTACGGTCGCAGGTTCGAATCCTGCTTCGGGTATGGATGTGTGTGATGTCCTTAGGTTAGTTAGGTTTAAGTAGTTCTAAGTCCTATTGGACTGATGACCTCAGCAGTTAAGTCCCATAGTGCTCAGAACCACTTGAACCTTTTTTTTTAATCTTCTTATCATGGATTGAGTGGTATTCCTTATCACCTCGGCACTTATGGAAGCACATACTCTGACAATTCTCACTCGTATATCGTGCAAATAGTAAATATTCGCCAAATACGGCGTATCCATCTAACGTGCCATTGACATGTGAACACCATTCGACGGTTTCGCAATACAACACTAACAGGAACGGTAAGACTAGTATCGTCGAATCAAGCGAATGTGAATTATGTATTCCTTCGAAGAACAAGTCGATACGCTTCTCATTTACGGAGAATGCCAATGAAATTCATTGAGAGTTAGAGACTTATACGCTGAAAGATATCCTCAACGTACTCACCCTACACGTCGTACATTTAAATATGTATATTGTAACAAATAAGCCCTCGTCACAAATATTAAGTCAAAATTGACCTGGTTTCGACGCTACTATGAGCGTCGTCTTCAGAATTAGACTAACTGTACTAAAACATTAGGTATATAGCAAGTACTGACTCGAAAAGATGCAGTACTTACAAGTCACATATTAAAAAAGATCTAAGCCGGAAGGCGACGTCATGAACACTTGTGAGGTGGCGAGCCGCTAAGGGCTGCTCGTACTGTGAACAAGGGTTGCAACAAGACTGAGGTGCTCACTTTAGAAAGTGTGGGGAAGTAAACATGGTGTTGCTACGAGCGCCATCTAGTAGCCGCAGAAACAACTAGGCTACTGTACATTCAAAATTAGACACATGAAATTGTGATGCAGCTGATTCAGGCATAACGTAAGCATTAATAATAACAGGATGAAGTTACATATTTATCTGCTTTAAACAGAGATACATTTTGTAACGGAAATAACGTTAGTTATGACATACAACAAAACAGCAAAGATGTGACAGGAAAACAACATTTCGGTAAAATGCATGAGGAAATCTGAATCAAAGATCAAGCAATGGCTTTATACAGTCAAAAAAGTTTTTATTTCGCAGCGGGAGCTGTTCATTGAGAATGAGGCCATCATGACGAGTGAGATGTTGAAAATCTCCATTTCCTCTAAGACATCTAACCTACGCCCCTTCTTTTCGGTTTGCAGAATATTGTTATCGCCTATGGCTTTAGGCACGTGTCCAGTAATTAAGAGATGTTCGGCAAAGGATGAATTTAGGGGCCTGGTGCCGTTCTTTCTCAAAAGATGTTCTTTTCATCTGATGGCGAAAGCACGTCCGGTTTGCCCTATATAATAGGAGGAGCAGGTATCGCAGATCATCTTATAAACGCCATAACTTTCTGTAGGGGAGCATATGGATTTCAAATTATGAATGAAGTTTCTCTTTAGATTATTATTAGTAGAGAAGGCAACATTGCAGTTGTATTTGTTGCGAAGCATGCGCTGAATCTGATAGGAAATGGGTCCTACGAAAGGAATAGAAAAACGTTTTTTTGGGTTAATTTTAGTACATGAGATGTTGAGCGTGGTAGTTCTTGCAGTTTTCTTTTTTAGGATATCGTCCACTATGTTAGGCGTATATTCATTATTGACTGCTATGGTTTTAAGTAAATTAATCTCCTCATTAAACTTTTCTGTTGAAAGTGGTATGGAGGTGGCAGAGTGAAAAAAGGCCATTTTTTGAGACTATGGATGAAAAGAGGAAGCAGGCACGATTTGGCCAGTATACGTTTCTTTTCGAAAAACTTTGAAAGTGATGTTACTGTCTTCTATTGTAAGCGTCAAGTCTAATGTGTGCGATAAATTGAGAACAACTGGATCTTTAACGCATCGGAAACATATCCGTCAGAAGAAAGTTACTAACGAGTAAACGGAAATTGGTACTCTTGCCACTGCGATTCGAGATCCTTGTGTTAGTTCACGTCAAATCGTAAGGGAATCTGGCACGAGCCAGAGTAGTGTTGTTCGTGTTCTGCACCGCCATAAATATCATCCTTACCGTATCAGTCTCCACCAAGAAGTAAATGGTACAGATTGTACGCGTCGCATCGAATTCCGCCGATGGACCCAACTTCAGATTCAGATGGATGACACATTTATTAGTTTGATTTTATTTACTGACGAGGCTGCATTCACAAACCATGGAAATGTTAATCCGCATAATCTGCATTACTGGGCAACTGAAAATCCATGCTGGCTGCGGCAAGTTGCACACAAAAATCCGTGGTCAGTGAATGTACGGTGTGGGATTCTGGAGGACAGAATTATAGGCCCTATTTCATCGAAGGAAATCTTAATGGTAGGAAGTAAACCATATTCCTTCAAGAATCATTAGCTCAGAATGTGGTATCAACGCGATGGGTGTCCGGCACGTTTTTCTTTGATGGCTAGAAATGAGCTGCCGAGACAATTCCCAAATCGTTGGATTGGACGTGGAGGAGATGTGTCGTGGCCGGCTCGCTCACCAGACTTCAAGCCTCTGGGCTTTTTCTTATGGGGATTCGTAAAAGACATTGTTTATAAAGACATTCCAACTACACCTGAAGATATGGGAAAGAGAATTGTCAGCGCATGTGCTTCAAAATGGTTCAAATGGCTCTGAGCACTATGGGACTTAACTTCTGAGGTCATCAGTCCCCTAGAACTTAGAACTACTTAAACCTAACTCACCTAAGGACATCACACACATCCATGCCCGAGGCAGGATTCGAACCTGCGACCGTAGCGGTCGCGCGGTTCCAGACTGTAGCGCCCAGAACCGCTCCGCCACCCCGGTCGGCGCATGTGCTTTTCGATAAGTGCCGATGTGATCAGGAATACCACTCAATCCATGATAAGAAGATTGCAGCACTGCATTGATACCAACAGCCATCTGTTCGAAGCCCTTCTGTAAACCGACGTCCATGCCACCTTTGTAACCTTGGTTGACATTCAAACACCTTGCTATTACACATCATTGGATTCGTCTCGATAGTGGCTATCAGAAAACAAGTACCAAACTATAGCACCCAGCTCTTATCATACTTTCGGAGCTATTCTTGGTGGCCATAGTTAGTGACTCACCCTATATGTGGCTCGAACATTGTGCCCCATACTTTTTAGTTACAGAGACACGACTTTACAGCTGGCAGCACGTTGGACCTCACGGCTGGTCCGCTCTTCCGCTGATTCCGCCTGGCTGTTCACGACCACCCTTTGCAATGCTCGACCGTCTCCTTCCACCAGCACGTGGGGTCTGCCCGCTCTTCATTCAGCTGCGGCTGTTGCTTCGCTTTGCCCACGGTCTACTTGGGCAGCATTAGAAGGGCTGGCATACTAACGTGACATCCAGTGACTCGCCCACTTTCGAAGTCATTGAGCTCTCGCGACCAACCCATTCTGTACTTACTGACAACACAGTACTCCCCACCTAATTCAATACCGCTTGATCCGCCCCTCGTCACATTAGTGGTCAATTATGCATTCCGTAGGGATGTCCGCATACTTTTGATCACATAGTGTACATCCTCTTGCCTACCTGCACGCTACTTCTTTTAGAAATACTGTCCAAATATCACTAGTTACTTACTTAAAGAACACATTTACAGAAAACGTATACATCTCAGTACCAAAGTATCTCTTACTGACTTACTTCACCACTGACAACTTTTTCTCTCAAAACGTAATCGTTTCTCATTTCTCTTATCGTAAAATCCATAACACTTCCTAAATTTCTGATAATCATTTGCGCTCTAGTTGCCTTTCAGTCTACATATCTTGAAACAGTGGAGAAGACGAAGAAGACTAAGAAGGGAGACTCAGTCCTGATACACACAAGAGAATGACTGACAACATGAGAGGAAAGTGAGGTAATACTGCCAGAACCTCGGGCACCTAGTGGTCCTCAATTATCTGACACTGCAAGCAGAACATATATCCTGAGGCCTTACGCCCTCTCGATACTGATTACACTCCTCACTGTTTCTCTTACTGCAATAACGCACTGGCACTGTTAATTCTTTCCTTCCTAGAATTGGGCCACCATTATCTTCCTGTTGTTGTTGTTGTGGTTTTCAGTCCAGAGGCTGGTTTGATGCAGCTCTTCATGCTACTCTATCCTGTGCAAACTTCATCTCACCGTACCTACTGCAACGTACATCCTTCTGAATCTGTTTAGTGTATTTGTCTCTTGGCCTCCCTCTACGATTTTTCCCTCCACCCTTCCCTCCAATACTAAATTGGTGATCCCTTCAGGTCTCAGAACGTCTCCTACCAACCCATCCCTTCTTCTAGTCAAGTTGTGCCACAAATTCCTCTTCTCCCCAATTCTATTCAGTACCCCCTCATTAGTTACGCGATCTACCCTTCTAATCTTCAGCATTCTTCTGCAGCACCACATTTCGAAAGCTTCTATTCTCTTCTTGTCTACACTGTTTATCGTCTATGTTTCGCTTCCATACATGGCTACACTCCATACAAATACTTTTAGAATAGACTTCCTGGCACTTAAATCTATACTCGATGTTAACAAATATTTCTTCAGAAACGCTTTCCTTGCCGCAGCCACTCTACATTTCATATCCTCTTTACTTCGACCATCATCAGTTATTTTGCTCCCCAAATAACAAAACTCATTTACTACTTTAAGTGTCTCATTTCCTAATCTAACTCCCTCAGCGTCACCTGATTTAATTCGACTGTATTCAGTTATCCTCGTTTTGCTTTTGTTGATGTTCATCTTATATCCTCCTTTCAAGACACAGTCCATTCCGTTCAACTGCTCTTCCAGGTCCTTTGCTATCTCTGACAGAATTACAAAGTCGTCGGTAAACCTCAAAATTTTTATTTTTTTCCATGGACTTTAATTCCTACTCCAGATTTTTCTTCATTTCTTCCTTTACGGCTTGCTCAATAACCAGATCGAATAACATCTGGGACAGGGTACAACCCTGTCTCACTCCTTTCTCAACCATTGCTCCCTCCCATGCCCCTCGACTCTTATAACTGCCGTCCGGTTTCTGCACAAATTTAAATAGCCTTTCGCTCCCTGCATTTTACACCTGCCACCTTCAGAATTTGAAAGAGAGTATTGCAGTCAACGTTGTCGAAAGCTTTCTCTAAGTCTACAAATGCTAGAAACGTAGATGTGCCTCTCCTTAACCTAAGGTAAGTCGTAGGGTCAGTATTGCCTCGCATGTTCCAACATTTCTATGGAACCAAAATTGATTTTCCCCGATGTCAGCTTCAACCAGTTTTTCCATTCGTTTGTAACGAATTCATGTTAGTATTTTGCAACCATACTTTTTAACTGATAGTTCGGTAATTTTCACACCAGTCAACAACTACTTTCTTTGGGATTGGATTCTTCCTATCTCCCTCTAATGTTACATAATCTCCATGGAAAACAACATTCCCTTTATATTTATTGAGAAAATCCATTCGTACCAGGAAGTCTACATTTAGACATCGTATAATCAAAAAAATGTGATGCAGCTAGACTCCTTTAATCGTTATAGACGATATTACCTTTTGTTTTACCGCTGTTTCCACTTTTCCTATTGTTACTATTACATGATTACCAGAAACTTGCATGACGATTAAATATTTCTTGTCTGTGAGAGTATTTACAAACTTTCGTGATACTGCACCCGGATCACTGCCACTAGCTAGTAAGCGTTGAATTTCTACACTTTGCATTGATATACTTATTACTGGATGCGCTGCTTTTTCACCTTTACAATTAATTTCAGCTTCTTGTAATAAGGTATGCACAACTTCATATCTTTCAAAAACTTATCTGTGACTGGAGATTACACATACATTAGTAGGATTGTCCCCCGTATCGAACTAATCCGTCAACGAAGGAAAAATCAAAACATTTCACTAAATTCGTCTTTTCTCTTTCCCTTTCAGCATCACCAATGTCTTCGTTTACCATACTCTGTGCACAATCATTTTCGTCCACACTGTCCCCACTTGATAAATGACCCCCAACTAATTGTTCCACTGTTTTTTACAGCAACATATAATCTGCAGCTTTTCTGAAAATTTCTTCTTCTTCTTCTTCTAATCTCCCTTCCTCCAGCTTCTGCAAATTCCAACAACTCTTACCTTCTCCAGCTTTCTGACAATTCCTCATCCATTTCATTGCGCATCACTTACTGTTTATCACATTACTTTCCTGGCTTACCCTTTTGTCCTCTCTGTTCAGACTAAATGTCTTCTTCAACTCCTATTTGTCATAAATCTCCTCTGTGTCACCACAAAACGTATAAACTCGAACTTTCTTAACTTATTCCTATTGGACTGTATCACGCTTTCCCTATACATCGTATTCCATAGCTAATTTATCTCTGCTCACAAACAGTTTAGATAGCAGATTCAAATTTATGTTCCCCATTGTGGAAATGCTAGCATCTATACAGACGGGGATTAGTTTCCTGCATTCTGTTGTCCTGGATTGTTATTGAACCTAATTCCAAGATTCCGTCTAGTATATAAATTTAAACTGTCAGCTTCTGGTGAAGTAAAATGAAAATGGTCCCTTGGTCTCTATTCACGATGTATTTGGTGGAGATTTGCGTCCACTCCTGGCTCCAGTAACACAATTATTTTTCCTGTTGACTTCCATTCTCTTAACACTTACATTTGTCCTAGTTCCCGCATTTATGGTACCTATATTCTTTATTGGCCTGGTCCCCTTCCTACAGTAGCTTTTCTACTCTTTCCAAAAAATTAATGAATTTTCCTTCATCATCTCTAGGAGCACCAATAATTTTACTGTCCAGTTCACAGGTAATTTACTGTCCAAACCCATTATGATTTGCTCTGGTTCTAATTTATTTGCCAAATTCGATAAATTGGTCACCCAACTGATTACCCATTTATGAAAAAAAACTTCTTTATTGATTCCCTACTATGATTAAAATGTTTCTCCAATCCAACACTAATTTCAATTTCCATCTGTTGTAATTTATCCCAAATGATGTAGATTGCAATCACTATGCAGAGACTTGTAAAATACAAACTAGCATGGAGAGCTGCATCAAATCAGTTCAAAAATGGCTCTGAGCACTATGGGACTTAACATCTATGGTCATTAGTCCCCTAGAACTTAGAACTACTTAAACCTAACTAACCTAAGGACATCACACAACACCCAGCCATCACGAGGCAGAGAAAATCCCTGACCCCGCCGGGAATCGAACCCGGGAACCCGGGCGTGGGAAGCGAGAACGCTACCGCACGACCACGAGATGCGGGCATCAAATCAGTCTTTGGATTGAAGAACACAACAACAATCACAATAACTACAACAACAAGAACATCGAAAACTTATTGAAGGACGTTCTGAATGCAAAGTACACTGAGGTGACAGTCATATGTACGTAAACGCCGGCCGTGGTGGCCGAGCGGTATTAGGCGCTACAGTCTGGAACCGCGCGACCGCTACGGTCGCAGGTTCGAATCCTGCCTCGGGCATGTGTGTGTGTGATGTCCTTAGGTTAGTTAGGTTTAAGTAGTTCTAAGTTCTAGGGGACTGATGACCTCAGAAGTTAAGTACCATAGTGCTCAGAGCCATTTGAACCATTTTTTTTTTTGTACATAAACAGATGGCGGTAGTGTCGCGTACACAAAAGGTACAAAAGGGCAGTGCACTGGCGGAGCTGTCATTTGGACTCGGGTGATTCGTGTGGAATGGCCGCACGACGTGAATTAACAGACTCTGAAAGCGAAATGGTAGTTGGTGCTAGACGCATGTCCATTGCATTTCGGAAATCGTTAGGGAATTCAGTATCCAGAGATCTCCAGTGCAAAGAGTGTGCCGAGAACATCACATTTCAGGCATTACCTCTCACCCCGGAAAACGCAGTGCCCGACGGCCTTCACTTAATGAAGAGTTGTCAGCGCTAACACTGAGTGAAAGAACCGCGGAAATGAATGTGGAGCGTTCGCCGAGTTCTCAACGTTTATGAACGAGCATCCGGTGCCATGTTAAATTCCAACAAAACGGTTCTGATCCCGCTAGAACCACGATCATTGACCATCGAACGCCCATGGTACCGAGTTGTGGGGGAGCAAAGTATCTTGGGCCTTGAGGTGACTGCCTGTCCGCAGCGCATGTTAACACTCACGTGGAGGCGGCTTCTCACGCGCATCACAGGACTTTGCGTGAGTCACGCTGATCGACGACTCGACCTCCATCAACGAATCCAACTAATTAATACTTACATCCTATCACGGGCATGGTATGTAGCACAACTCCTTACGCTACCGAAACAAACTGGCAGAGCCATCTCACAAACAGTATATTGGCTCTTGTGGCGGCATGCACTGTTCAAAGTTGATGCACAGACTTGTGCACTGCCAAAGGTCGATGGTGGCCTTGGACTCATTGACTTTCCCCGCAAATGTGCGGCCCTCCTGATTCACCGTATTGCCACTTTGCGTGAAACTTACCCAGGTGGGACAACAGCGGTTCTTTTCGTCCGTTATCGCCCACAATCGGCGCATGCACCAGTATGTTTGACACATATTCCGTTCCGGATGACGACAGTCAAGAGGACTATTACCTCAATCAAAGCTACGTCCTAACAGTGGCCACTGACAAGGCACGCACGTCGAAGCGCCTTTACCAGGCACTTCGAGGCCAGCCCACACCACATAAATTAGAGGACAGACGACCGTCGGTCATCTGGCACCAAGCCTGGGCTAATATCAACAACCCAGCCCTTCCCACGGAAGTTTCAGCGCTATGGTATCGTGTCGTAAACAATTTAATACCCACTAATCATCGCCTGGCGGCCATCCGCCTACGGCCCTCGGCTGCTTGCGGCTGATGTGGTGACGTAGACACCAGAGAGCACCGTCTCTTATGCCCTCACGTCACAGAAGTGTGGGACCTTGCACGTGTGCTATTAGCGCTGATCGGTGGGACGACACCAGACAATGTGTCAATCGACTGGTTCCTTACCCCTGATTTTCAGACCAACCCCCGAACACGACGTAACGCAATGGTGTGGCTCTTGGGCCACACCATTTTCACGATCTATCACCTTACCCTCACCGATGCTGTCTCTTTCATGGACTACCTGTGGAGCCAGCATCGCCTGGCGGAATCTGACCGGAATTGTACCACTACTTTTGCAAGATTTCTGAAAGTTGCAATGGTTCATGGTTATCAAAAGGTGTTCCGGGTTGACTAAGGCACCTCGTCCAGGAATTGCCTGAGATTACCCCTGGATCTTTGTCACTCGGACTCTCAAACTACCCTTGACTTGGCTATACCCAAGATTTGACATTGCCCTTCTGGGCATCACTAGAAATGGTTCAAATGGCTCTGAGCACTATGGGACTCAACTGCTGAGGTCATTAGTCCCCTAGAACTTAGAACTAGTTAAACCTAACTAACCTAAGGACATCACACACATCCATGCCCGAGGCAGGATTCGAACCTGCGACCGTAGCGGTCTCGCGGTTCCAGACTGCAGCGCCAGAACCGCGCGGCCACTTCGGCCGGCTGGCATCACTAGAGTAGACTGTTCTATGATACTGATAATATGGCAATTGGTGACATGGGAATTGTGGGAACCTTGTATGAAAAATTATTGGAAAATTAGAAAACACGTAATCTATCTTAGAGGATTATTACTTCGTTAATTCTATGGGCGATGATATTATCTCGCCAGTTTTGTTTTCATTTGTGTGTGCTGCCGTCCCTGTTTTTAATTTGCCTTCATTTCTGTCTTTATTTATTTCTTCCTTTTTAGTTACTAAACTCATCACTTGCTTCACACCTGCAGAGAGAGGTGTATTTCTGAGTAGTGTGTCGTCGCTCCCTGAGGCATAGCAGAGTGTGCCTCCGCTTTTATTTTCGGTTTATGGCAATAAGTCTTTAAACAAAAAAAAAAAAAAAAAAAGAAATATCCATTAGGGCAGTCGGGTGAAATTTGGCGTTTGAGCTGTGAAATGGAAATGAGCGTTTGGCGCCTTGGTGCAGGTCTTATTACATTCGACGCCACATTGGGCGACCTGCGCGCCGGATGGGGATGAAATGATGATGAACACAACACAACACCCAGTCCCTGAGCTGAGAGAATCCCCGACCCAGCCGGGAATAGAACCCGGGCCCGTAGGACGGCAATCCGTCACGCTGACCACTCGGCTATCGGGGCGGACATTGTGGGCTGTGACAGCATATGACCGCCGCGAGTGGCTATGCTAACAGCACGACATCGTCTGAAGCGCCTCTCCTATGTTCTTGACTAAGTCGGTTGGACCCTGGACGACTGGAAGACCGTAGCCTGTCAGATGAGTCCCGATTTCAGTTGTTAAGAGCTGACTGTAGGGTTCGAGAGTGGCGCACACGCCACGTAGCACGAATTCAGATGGTCAACAAGACATTGTGCAAGATCGTACTGGCTCCATAATGGTGTGGGCTGTTATGAAACTTCCTGGCAGATTAAAACGGTGTGCCCGACCGAGACTCGAACTCGGGACCATTGCGTTTCGCGGGCAAGTGCTCTACCAACTGAGCTACCGAAGCACGACCCACGCCCGGTCTCACAGCTTTACTTCTGCCAGTTTCTCGTCTCCTACCTTCCAAACTTTACAGAGCTTCTACCAGGAAGTTTCATATCAGCGCACACTCCGCTGCAGAGTGAAAATCTCATTCTGGTTTGGGCTGTGTTTACATGGAATGGATTGGATCCTCTGGTCCAACTGAACCGATCGTTAACTAGAAATGTTTACGTTCGGCTACCTGGAGACCACTTGCAGCCATTCATGGACTTCATGTTCCCAAGCAACCATCTATTGATCACAGTGCACCATGTCGCCGGGCCACACTTGTTCGTGACTAGTTTGAAGAACATTCTGGGCAATTCGAGCGAATTTTACGGGACATGATCGAACGGTCACCTCTTGCGTAAAATCCTGCACCGGCTACATTTTCGCAGTTATATACTGCTACAGAGGCAGCGTGGCTCGATGTTTCTGCAGAGGAGTTCCAACGACTTTTTGAGCCCATGCCACGTCGGGTTTTCGCACTTCACCGGGCAAAAGGAGAGCCGACCGACATTACGAGGTATCCTGTGACTTCGTTCACTTCAGTGTGTGTCTGCATTCACTAACTAAATGTGTATATAAGAAGTAGTCGTTATGTTTCTTACAGATTGTATATCCGTTTGTACGGCTCTTGGGAAATGTTGCGGAGCTAGTCAGTATTTGAGTGAGCAACAACTGTGTCACCAGCTCGCAGCAACGAGGCAATATTTCCCGGTGGCCGCAGAAACGCCAAAGGAGCAGACAGCGTCTAATACGGCTGCTCCTCCTCGAAGTTTCTCAGGTGCATGTGCTACTGAACGTTTCCCGTGTTCGCAGCTCTGCCAGCCGGGCCGCCGATAGAGTTTGAGAGTAGCAGGTACCGTGGCACCGTCTCTTCCGTCTACGTGGGGACGCTGGCGAACCTCAAGCTTCAGGACTACGACTCGGAGGGCTACACCCTCGACTGCCAGCTGACGGACGCCACGGGTAAGCAACTGCTCTGTAGCTACGTCATCTTTAAACACCGAGTCCTCCTCATGTACGGGGCGATTCAGATAGAAAGAATAGATTTCAGCTGTTTACTACAGACAAATTACGGAAGACGGAAACACATGCCGCATGAAGAAGGTTCAAAGTTTTACGTTCGGAAAGACAATGTACCATACACTCAGCATGAGCACAATACACCGCTCGAGAAACATCGAACGGGTAGTCCACTTCATTCCACGTACGCATCAACGGGTCCCTGTTTATTGAATCGACAGCTTCTAAAAGTCGATATCTGACATCCTGAAGAGTAGCTACTGTAGGACAAAGACTCTGTCTTTTATGTATCCCCAAAGAAGAAAATCACAAGGTGTTAGGCCTGGTGACCTGGGAGGCCAAAATCAGTCAACAAGATCTTGTTGTACACCTCTTCCTATACAACATTGTGGGATGGTGTTCTTAAGATAGCCGGCCGGAGTGGCCGAGCGGTTCTATGCGCTTCAGTCTGGAACCGCGCGACTGCTACGGTCCCAGTTTCGAATCCTGCCTCGGGCATGGATGTGTGTGATGTCCTTATGTTAGTTAGGTATAAGTAGTTCTAAGTTCTAGGGGACTGATGACCTCAGAGGTTAAGTCCCATAGTGCTCAGAGCCATTTGAACCATTTTGTTCTTAAGATGACACCGCACCTCAAGGTGAAAGTGACGCTGGGCGCCGTCATGCTTAAAAATGAAATCAGTGGGATCTTCATGAAGTTGAGGCAGCAATCAATTTTGCAGCATATCCTGGAATAACTTTCCTGTCACTTTTTCCTCCGCAAAGATGAAGGTGAATAAACTCTGTGAAGAGAAACGGCACAAAATACATTCAGTTTCAGTGAGTCTCTTTCATTTTCGACGACATTGTCATGATTTACTTTATCCGACAGTTGAGACTTCGATTCGTCCAGAAGATGGCTCGTTCAGATAAGGTACCTTCTGCCATATCCTGGAGAACTGAAACGCAAAATTCATACGGACTTTTACGGTCGCCGAGACGCAATTGCTCCAGCAACTGCAACTTTTCAGGCTTCATATGCAGGCGTCGTTCGAGAACACGCCACGCCGTTGTTTGAAGAATACTTGAACATGTAACAAGCTGTGTCCTTGTCTATTATAAAAATAAGTGAAGCAAAATCGATATAGAAAAATAGTGGATAAGTGTAAGTCGCCAATACAAATTCGATATTTTTCGGCTCACTTTCGCTTTGTCGGATTAGGAAGCAATTTCTTTCGCATTACCGCCACAGTATAGTTTTTTTAAGAGAGACACGATCAAGTACAGTACAAAACCAAAACAACTGAGGGGACTATCCCATCTTTTCCTGTAGCAAAAACAGCGACCTCTGATATGCAACGCAAACATGCCAAATACTCTTGCATTTATCTCCACAAACCTTTACGCGAAATTCATCCTCAATATCGAAAGCAAATACTGAAATGCCTATGAAAAACATGTACAAAGTGTGTGATACTTCTGAGCAGGATCGGTAAAAGATTGTAGTGTGCCTACAGAAAAACTTTACGGTGGGCAGATTTTAGTTCAGGATAACATTAAAACTTAAACTTTGGCCGATGACATTGTAACTTCGTCAGAGACGGCAAGAGGACTTGGAAGCTCAGTTGAAAAACGCGTTATAAGATGAACGCCAACAATATCAAAACAAATGCAGTTGGGTTTAGTATTATTATTATTATTACTATTAAAACTAAACATGATTGTCTTACTGGGATTGCCGGGATCGTTCTTTAAATAAAAATGTCATTTCAGTCTTTGATCGCTATTTTTTTATTTTCACTGACCGGTTTCAGGCTAGCTGCCCATCTTCAGATCGTGTATTTCAGTTACAGAGTAACCTGTCAGTACAGAACTATTGGTTCGACAGCGAACGAACGGTTCTGTACTGACAGGTTACTCTGTAACTGAAATACACGATCTGAAGATGGGCAGCTAGCCTGAAACCGGTCAGTGAAAATAAAAAAATAGCGATCAAACACTGAAATGCCATATTTTTATTATTATTATTACTATTGTCATCATTAGTGGCAGCAGCTTCAATAGTTCAAGTACTGCCAGAATTAACTGTACTAGTTCATAGTCACTATTATTCACTCAGATCACCACTTCACTCATTTTAATACTGTTTGTCACATTAAAATTGTTATTTCTTAGGTAGCTATGGCGTAAAAAAAAGGTACTGTACGTATGAAATCCTGCTACAAGGTAAAAGAGGGCCTGATGGCCCTAATAAGATTACGTTAAATAAATAAATAAAAATAAAATAAGATTGAGTCACGTGGTACTGTGAGGATTAGATTAAGAATCAGACATAAGCAGCGGTAGGCGAGTTTTGATACTCGGGAACCAAGACAAATGGTTACTGCTGAAGTGGAGAGGATATAAAATGCACATTGGCGGTAGAGAGAAGAACCCTAACATCTAGTGTATTAGAATGTGTTTTCGGGAAGTTTTTGTCTGGAATGTAGCCTAATACGGATATTAAATGTGAACGATAACCAGTACAGAAAAGAGTAGAACAGAAACTCTCGGAACTTTGTGGCACAGGAAAATTCTGAAGATTGAAGAGAGGTGTAGAGACGAAATGGGAAGACAAGGCCGGCTGCGGTGGTCTCGCGGTTCTAGGCGCGCAGTCCGGAACCGTGCGCCTGCTACGGTCGCAGGTTCGAATCCTGCCTCGGGCATGGATGTGTGTGATGTCCTTAGGTTCGTTAGGTTTAAGTAGTTCTAAGTTCTAGGGTACTGATGACCACAGCAGTTGAGTCCCATAGTGGTCAGAGCCATTTGAACCATTTTTTGGGAAGATAAGACAAACAACTTGACTAAAAACAAACGGATCAGTTGACAGACACGTTTTGAGGCAACCAGAAATCATCAGTTCGGTAACTAAGGTAAAAATTGTAGGAGACCGAGGTTTGAGCCGGCTGGTGTGGCCGAGCGGTTGTAGGTGCTTCAGTCTGGAACGGCGCGACCGCTACGGTCGCAGGTTCGAATCCTGCCTCGGGCATGGATGTGTGTGATGTCCTTAGGTTATTTAGGTTTAAGTAGTTCTAAGTTCTAGGGGACTGATGACCTCAGATGTTAAGTACCATAGTGCTCAGACCCATTTGAACCATTTTAGACCGAGGTTTGAATACCGTAAGCACTTTCCAGTGAATGCCGGTGACAGTATATACAGCATAGACTGAGGTTAAGACCCGTGTCAAAGACACCCCCAGTATACGGACATCCCCGGACAATGCGGAACTGACCACTAGATGTCACTAGAGGCGAACATGGGTTAGGCATCATTAGGTGTGACCTAAGTAACAAACCCATCAGGGACATTTCAAGCTTCCTAAAGCTGTCCAAGTCGACTATTAGTGATGTGATTGTGAAGTGAAAACGCGAAGGAAAAACCAAGACCACGCAGGCATCGTGTAGTGAGTGACAGAGACCGTCGACCATTGCAGCAGTCGCATGGAATCAGCGGAAGGAATCACTCAGCAGTCCAGAGAGCAGCGTGTCTGTACGTAGGGTGTTGGAGAGACTGGGGCACGGCGGTGTGCTCAATGTTACGCGACGCTTGAGGTGGTGTGAAGAGTGGAAGACTCCAAACGAGTGATTTGGACTGATCAATCACGTATACCCTGAGGCAATGCGCTGGTACGCTTTGGCTTTGGTGAATTCCTGGAGAACGATACTTGCCATCGCGTGTAGTGCCAACAGTTAAGAACATAGGAGGTGGTGTTACGGTACGTGAGTTTTTTTGTGGTCGCGGCATAGTCCCCTTATTGCGCTTAAGACAACACTGAATCCAGAAAGATATGAATACACTTTACAGCATTGTGTAGTGCATGCAGTAAAGTAGCGCTTCAGCGCTTCGGAGACGATGGCCGTTTGATCAGCATGGCAGTGGACGCTGTCATGAGGCAGCATACGTGAGGTAACGATTTGTCGACTATACATCCTTGAAGTGGAGTAGGCTGGCCAGAGTCCCGACCTGAACCCGGCGCAGCACCTGTGGGGTGAGTCAGAATGTCGACTTCACTCACGACCCCAGCGTCCAACAACACTACACTCTCTGATTTCGCCTGCATACTGAGCTGCACGTCATCAGGGGGTCAAACAACACAGAAACTGGGTAGTAGTTGACAAGAAGCCTTCAGCGTTGCACAATGAGTCACGTTTTTGCGATTTGAAATGATACGATACATCGAGTGCACCAGTTGCCTAATGAAGCTTTTACCCAGTTCTGTCTGCTGTCCGTATGTGTGAATTTGAGACGGGGGAGGGGGGGAGGGGGAGGGAGGGGGGGTTCAGGCCAGAGCAGATCCTGTGATATTTTGGGGCTGTTTTTCGTCCCACGACATGGGCTCGCTCATTCACGTTACTGTCTACATAAATGATCTGGCGAACAGGTAGGCAGCGATCTCCGTTATGCAGTGGTGTATGGGGTAGTGTCGAAGTGGACTGACTATACCAAGGTACAAGATGAACCAGGTTGATTATTTCAACATTCTTGGTGACCAAGTGTTGTTTCTCGTCCACACCTCCATGATGAGTAAACTGTGTCAACACTATCACATCTCGATTGGCCTGATAAATCACCGAGCCTTAATCCCATACGTGATGCCTGAGACTATTTGCTATTTGGGGCATTGGCTGAAACTTAGCAGTCAGTATCCCTGAAATTTGTTTTCGGAGTTTTTCGCCGTGGAATGCCTGAACAAAATATTTTCAGTTTACAGGCTATGTCACTTCGAATAAAGCACGCAATCGTTCGACGATCGTCGTCAAGAGTAAGGAACCACTGACTGGCGGAGACAGTACGGTGTTACATACGTTTCAGGTGCAACTCACACAGGGACACTGGCCGTTCCTTCCACACTTTCAGGCAACAGCCTGTCGCACACTTGCTGCAGAGGCACCGACTGAGAACAACTGTTCTGGTCCGTCTCCAAGGTGCGAGGTACGTCACGCCCAGTTAAAGGCGACATATATCTTCCGAGTGGCCTTTGCGTATGCTGTCCCCTAAGAATAATGCAGCATCTATGCAGGTCAAGCTGTTAGCACTATTGATGAGTGTTGTGCTGAGAACACATGACAAATTAAATCGAGCTTGACGAGACCGCCGTTGTTGAACATTGCCTGGAAATCGAACAGAGAATACAATCTGAAAAGACGAGAGTGTTGGCTCGTACCTCATATTATTGTGATTACGTTGTAAAGCAGGCGAGTGAGAATAAAATAAACTGCAAAAATTTTAATGAAACCAAAGATACAAAACAGGCATTCGCTCCACGGCAAGTGTTCATCTTCAGAAGCGTGATAGGACCACTACTATTTACTATCTACATAAATGATCTGGCGGACAGGGCGAGCGGCAACGTGCGGTTGTTTGCTGATGATGCTGTGGTGTATGGGGAGGTGTCGAAATGGACTGACTGTAGGAGGATACAAGATGGCTTAGACGAAATTTTCAGTTGGTGTGATGAACTGTAGGTAGCTCTACATGTAGAAAACTGTAAATTAATGCGGATGAACAGGAAAAAGAAAATGTTCGAATAGAACATTAGTAGTGTCCTTGCTTGACACGGTCACGTCGTTCAAATGTCTGGGTATTACGTTGTAACCTCCCCACAAAATAAAATAATTAATATAAATAATATTCACGTTTAGTGTAACCTCAAAACAGAAAAATTCCTAAACCTCTCAACAGTAAAAATTATAATTATGTCGTTCAGAATCAGTGTAACGTCCCAACAAAAAAAATAAATTCAGTAACCTGGTAATAATACAATGTAGCTAACCTCTCAATTAAATTGTCGCTCACTTATGACTTTTCAATAATTCACTGTGAATTTAACCTGGTAAATTTTGGACGACAGCAGTGCTGCGTCATGGCCCTGAAAGATCATCCTGAATAAAAAAAGGAAAAATTCTTACCTCAATGAAGTCGCCGGATAACGCATATATATCTGCTCTTAAAATAAATTTTTCTGGCACAGCCCTGTGCAATGCTGGCCGATAGATCTGTCATTTATGAAAGGAAGCAACAGATTTTTTTTTTTTTTTTTTTGCAACAATCGGGATGATCATGGATGGGAGAAATTAGTAAATTCTTTAAATTGAAATGAATGTTTGTAAATCTTACTTTATATGAGAAAGATTATTATTAGCACATTTTTAAAACATTTACATGAGAATTGAGATAACATTACTACATATGCGCGAGGCTGCTTTTTACCTTATACAATATTACTCAGGCTCCGACATCGCTGCACCACGACCGGGCCAGCCAACACGATACACTATACCAGACCAGAACAGACTCCAGACTAGCAACAACTTGCTGCTACAGCTACACAGTTCCTACTGCAGTCAACACTGCTCTCTGGTCTGAGATTCTCTTATACCTTGCATATCGCAGGCAGCGCATGAGCAGTACATCGAAATTACATCTGCTCGGACCTCTTACAACGTTGCAAAGCGTTGTGAAATGGAGAGAGGATGTGAGGATTGTGGTAGGGAAGAAGAATGGTCTACTCCGGTTTATTGGAGAAAATTTGGGATTGTGTGGTTCATGTGTAAAGGAGACCGTATATAGGACGCTAGGGCGGCCTATTTTTGGATACTGCTCAAGTGTTTGAGATCCGCACCAAGTCTGATTAAAGGAAGGTATCGAACCAATTCTGAGGCTGGCTGCTAGCTTTGTCACCGATAGGTTCGAACAGTACGCACGTGACAAGTAGTGGCACAGGGTACCCTCCGCCACGCACCGTACGGCGACTTGCGGAGTACGTGCGTGGATTTAGATGTACACGAGGCGGGACTTGGATGTCGAGCGAGGTGGCGGTGACAGCTCCAAAAGTGGCGCCGGGGCTGTGCGCCACCTCACGTCACTGCTCCAGCGGCGGGCCGCAGCTGCTGTGAGTTGCCCAGCTCGCCTTCCTGCGCAAAACGTCACTTCGGCCCCCACTGGAAGGTTCCAGACGTCGCTGTCCCACTTGCACTACTGGCCATTAAAATTGCTACACCAAGAAGAAATGCAGATGATAAACGGGTATTCATTGGACAAATATGTTATACTAGAACTGACATGTGACTACATTTTCAGGCAGTTTGGGTCCATAGATCCTGAGTAATCAGTACCCAGGACAACCACCTCTGGCCGTAATAACGGCCTTCATACGCCTGCGCACTGAGTCAAACAGGGCTTGGATGGCGTGTACAGGTACAGCTGCCCATGCAGCTTCAACACGATACCACAGTTCATCAAGAATAGTGACGAGCCAGTTGCTCGGCCACCATTGACCAGACTTTTCAATTGGTGAGAGATCTGGAGAATGTGCTGGCCAGGGCAGGACCTCCAACATGCGGTCGGGCATTATCCTGCTGAAATGTAGGGTTTCGCAGGGATCGAATGAAGGGTAGAGCCACGGGTCGTAACACATCTGAAATGTAACGTCCACTGTTCAAAGTGCCGTCAATGCGAACAAGAGGTGACCGAGACGTGTAACCAATCGCACCCCATACCGCCACGCCGGGTAATACGCCAGTATGGCGATGACGAATACACGCTTCCAACGCGCGTTCACCGCGATGTCGCCAAACACGGATGCGACCATCATGGTGCTGTAAACAGAACCTGGATTCAGCCGAGAAAATGACGTTTTGCCATTAGTGCACCCAGGTTCGTCACTGACTATACCATGGCAGACGCTCCTGTCTGTGATGCAGCGTGAAGGGTAACCACAGCCACGGTGTCCGAGCTGATAGTCCATGCTGCTGCAAACTTCGTCGAACTGTTCGTGCAGATGGTTGTTGTCTTGCAAACGTCCCCATGTGTTGACTCAGGGATCGACACGTGGCTGCACGATCCGTTACAGCCATGCAGATAAGATGCCTGTCATCTCGACTGCTAGTGATACGAGGCCGTTGGGATCCAGCACGGCGTTCCGTATTACCCTCCTGAACCCACCGATTCCACATTCTGCTAACAGTCATTGGATTTCGACCAACGCGAGCAACAATGTCGCAATACTGTAAACCGCAATCGCGATAGCCTACAATCCGACCTTTATCAAAGTCGGAAACGTGATGGTACGCATTTCTCTTCCTTACACGAGGCATCAAAACAACGTTTCACCAGGCAGCACCGGTCAACTGCTGTTTGTGTATGAGAAATCGGTTGCAAACTTTCCTCATTTCAGCGCGTTGTAGGTGTCGCCACAGTCGCTAACCTTGTGTGAATGCCTTCAAAAGCTAATCACGTGCATATCATAGCATCTTCTTGCTGTCGGTTAAATTTCGCGTCTGTAGCGCGTCATCTTCGTGGTGTAGCAGTTTTAATGGCCAGGAGTGTATTTTGTCGTCCAGTGTGCTAAACTTTTGTAGCCTCGTATGTGAATGAAACAACGAGACCACCGCCTGTGTTGCAGACTACGTGGCGTCCCGGGTGAGCGTCGATCCGGTGGGCGTGACTGGCTGTCAGCTGACCATCGACGCATTCCTGCGTGCCGGCTCCTACGCGTTCAGCGTCCGCGCCAACCTCGCCGGCACCTCCTCTGTCGCTACAACGGAGGTGAGTTCCAGAGACAGCCGCTTGCCCTGCCACGAGACCCAGAGCCGAGCGCTCCCTTCGCTACACTGACACACCTCCAGAGTGTTGACTCGTATTATCCACAGGCTCACCCCTAGGAGCACGGACAATACGGGGTCTTTATAAAATAGTTACGCAAAAGTAACCTTTAATTATGAAAGGGGTAAATAACTTACAGAAATGTTTGGTACAGCACTGAATGCAGTATATCTTCAAAGTTCTATTGCCGCGTAAACTGTTAGTTTCCGACATTCCCGCAAGGTGACCTGCGCAAACGAGTTATTCCAACAGTCATCGCGCAGTGTCGTTTACGGTTTCACGAAACCAAATCTGCTGCTACAGTTCAGAGACAATTGGGGACCAAATATCACCTCAAAGACAAACTGTGAATTGGTACAGTCGATCCACCGAAACTGGCTGTGTGTCACGTAGGACACCAGGTCACGGTCGGCCAGCAGTCTCTCAGGCAGCAATTGAACAAGTTCGACGTTTCTGTAATACCTTCCACACCGTAATACTAAAATTTCAAAGTGGTGCAAAGATTGGCAACTTCCAGAATGAGATTTTCATTCTGCAGCGGAGTGTGCGCTGATATGAAACTTCCTGGCAGATTAAAACTGTGTGCCGGACCGAGACTCGAACTCGGGACCTTTGCCTTTCGCGGGCAAGTGCTCTGCCATCTGAGCTACCCAAGCAAGTTACCTGCAAGTTTCGCAGGAGAGCTTCTGTGAAGTTTCGGGGTACTGACGGAAGTAAAGCTGTGAGGACGGGGCGTGAGTCGTGCTTGAGTAGCTCAGATGGTAGAGCACTTGCCCTAGAATGACAAACGTCCCTAGTTCGATTCGCGGTCCGGCACACAGTTTTAATCTGCCAGGAAATCTCATTGGCAACTTGCTTTAAATGTTCATAAATGTAAAACTGTGCATGTTACGAAACGAAAAAAAAGTAATACCCCACTACTATGATATTAATGGGACACAATTGGAATCGACCAACTCCGACAAATACCTGCATGTAACTGCAGGGATATGAAAGGAAATGATCGTATAGGCTCAGCTGCGGGTAAAGCAGGTAGTAGACATCTGTTTCTGGTAGAATACTGGGCAAGTGCAATCAGTCTATAAAGGAGATTGCTTGCAAATCACTTGTGCAACCCATTTTAGAATTTGCTCAAGTGTGTGGGACCCGTACCAAATAGGATTAAAAGGGGATATTGAACGTGTACAGAGAAGAGCAGCACGAATGATCACAGGTTTATTTGACCCGTGGGAGGGTGTTACAGTGATGCTGTAGAAACTGAACTGCCAGACACTTGAAGATAGACGTAAACTAACCCAAGGAAGTCTATTAACAAAGTTTCAAGGACCAGTTTTAAGTGATGACTCTGTGAATGTACCATAACCCCCTACGTATCGACGCATACGGATCGTGAGGACAAGATTAGAATAATTACAGCACGTACAGACGCATTCGAACAATCATTCTTCCCGCGCTCCATAATTAAATAAAACGGGAAGAAACGCTCTGCCATGCGTCTTGCGGTGGTTTGCAAAGTATGGATGTAGATGCAGATGAATATTAGACACAATTCTAAGCTGGCACATCTCGTTGATTTACCTCGACTGTGAATGCATGTCTGCCGAACTTGTTCTGTTTGTGCATCAGAGACTACTGGCCGATCCCAGCTCAGCGTCCTACGCGATACACAGCCAATTTCCGTGAAACGATTTCACCAATCAAAGCAGTTTCTCTTTGAGTTGGTGGCTTGCTATATTTAGTCCTTAATTGTCTCTGATCTGTAGTAGCGGATTTGAATTCATGAAACCACACAAAAAAACACTGCGCACCCTCTGCACCGTCGTATGACTCCACGATGACTGTTAGAATAATTCATTCGGGCACACCACGTACAGAGAACATTGGAAAGTAACATTGTTAGGCGAGAATAAAACCTGATGATATACTCAGTTCAGTGCGGTATCAAATTTCTGCAACTTATTTACCCCTTTCATAATCAAAGGTTACTTCTGCATATGTAATTCATGAACATCCTGTATTTCGAAGGTTGTTCAGGATTATTATTTGAGTGTTTTGGTAGAAGCGACTCATCGTCTCCTACGACATACCAACTGCGTTTCATTTGATTTCACCCCCCCCCCCTTCCCCCTCCTCCCCCCGCCTCCATTTATATTTGCATTTCACTGAAAATATTTGCACATCAGTTCAAATGTCGACAGAATGCATTGTGTGCCTTGTTCGGAATCACATTTGTTCCGTCCTTTCACAGTAGCTGCTGTTGATGATGATGATGATGTTTGGCTTGTGGGGACCTCAACTGCGCGGTCATCAGTGCCCGTACGAAGTCCCAGTTTTTACACAGTCCATTTTTTTTACTCAGTCCAATCTAGCCACTGTCACGAATGATGATGATAATGATGAGGACAACACAAACATCCAGTACCCGAGCAGAGAAAATCCCCAACCCAACCGGTAGTTTAACCCGGGACCCGTTGATCCAGAGACAGGTAGCTGCAGTTGACAACAGTTGCTGTGTAAGTCGTCACACACGATACGTACCCGTAATCAACGCTAATTTCCTGGGAAGAAATTAAGTGGTACTCTGAGTGACCTGTTGGCAATATCTAACGTTTACAAATTATTGTTGTAAGAAAGTGTAACGTTCTTTTAAGTAGTACCCTAAAGTAGGTAACTAATTCAGATTTATATATAATACGTAGAATTCAAGGTAAAAGAGGTAGCTTCTAGATGAAGCTGCTTGTTTAAAGCAGGTTTCAAACCAGCATCAGAATGTCACTGTCATATTTCTCCTCCTTCCGATCCTTACTTTTTCTGTCTGTAGCGAGGTGTCTTCCTTTCACGAACCAGATCTCCACACAAATAAAGCGTCTGATAGAACAGCTGTGAAGGAGATTCCACTGATTTGATAAACATCAAGTTGGCAAAACTCTTTAGGTGCAGTGATGCTCTTAATGAGGTTAAAACTAGGTTCATCTGTGAAAATACCCTCCCATATTCACTGCTGGATATCGGTATGCAATTAATTGTGTTTATGAGAGGCAGTAGGAAGCTGGACATTTCTTCTAGGATGTGTCAAGAACCCCTGGTTGCTTTTCTTTCAGGAAGTCTGTGTCCGTGAAATAAGTTTTTTTTCATTGCTTCCTCACCAAAAGTTATTGCAGCATTGTCAAATCAGTAATAAAGCTCTAGTACTTTAGTGCGTAAAGAAATAAGCTATTGAAACTTCCTGGCAAATTGCAACTGTCTGCCGGTCCGAGACTCGAACTCGGGACCTTTGCCTTTCACGGACAAGTGCTCTACTGACTGAGCTACCCAAGCACGACTCACAATTCCCCCTTCACAGCTTCAATTCTGCCAGTATCTCGTCTCCTGCCTTTAAAACTTGACAGAAGCTCATCTGCGGACCTTACAGAACTAGCACTTCTGGAAGAATAGCCTCTTCATTACTTAAAAGTCTATCGTCCATTCGGTTGCATAACTTTAATAGAACTTGATGTTTTCGCTGGGTATCAGAACTACTGCGTAATCTTACGATTCACTTCCACTCAAATACAATTCCACACTTCGCCTCAATTTTTCCAACACTGAATGCGAAAGTGAACAAACGACGTTGCTGCATAACAATAAAATCAATGTCTTATCAAAATGTATTTTGAAATCTGACCGCATAAGGCTACAATTTATTTCTGTAGCTCTTAACAGTCACATGTGAACAGACTTCAACAATCCTGTAAAGGTCGCTATTCCAGTCACTTTTGGAGAAGGCTATAAGAATGGCCGTCATGGCACCTGAAACGAATACCAACATACCATTTAAATAGGCCCCAGATATAGACAAAATCTATTGTCATTAGCTGCTTTTGATAATAATGTCACTGATGTGTGATTTTTTTGCCTTTTAGTATAAATAAAATGTAACTTCTTTCCTCTCGGAGAATTCAAAAAGTTGAAGGAGGCGCATCCCCGAGCGTACCCCCAGAAACTCAGCGCTGCCTGCAGCCGCTGAGGACGCCACCAAGCAGGCGGTGTCCAGAACAGAGTTGTGCTCAGTCGGCACACAGGTGCCGCATACCAAATGGTTTAATGCGGGCGCTTCTTGAAAGCATATAAGGCGTGTGACGCAGCCGTAATGCTTGCCCAGGCTAGTCTCTGTCTCAGAGAAAGACGGTCACATAAAATTAATTTCATAGTTCCGACCACAGATTCAGACTGCCTACAACATTTCGACCTCATTCTCAGACAGGAACAATAATTAATTAAGAAGTTATAAAAGTTAATTGGTGAATATGGGCATGCAGACTTTGTCAGCGAATGTCGATGATTAAGTTTTCTCAGCTTACGAGCAGAGTCAAGGCGCCGTTGTATGGCCTGAAGATGACGAGTAGGAAACTTGTCGAAGCGTTGCCGCAGAACGACGCCTTGACTCCGCCGATAACCCGAGAAGACTTCATCGCTGATTAATGAATTTATGCAGTCACATTATTTTTCCTCGGCAAACGGATACTACCGATGGACTGCCTACTTGGAGGACCATCGGATGAAGGGGACAAAATAATTTCCACATTCGTCATCTGTTTACTATACCAATTGCTCATGATGGCGAAATTCTTTAAAAGTTCCTGGCCGTTACATTTGAAAATAAGTTGAGGCCGTGCGGTTGCAGACACATGCCAGTTCCTCCTTTGTTCGACGTACTGGCTAGCAAACGTGTGCTCCGACCTGGGAGTCGAAAGACCGAGCTACTCCCATTCGGTTGCTGATCTTGGACGAGTATACATCGCAGACAGCAGCAGTGCGACAGTTGCCTCCATTCTGGTATCCGAGCCTTGCCTTCCACCAGCCTGGGAAGAGCCTTGGGTTAAGACTGTCCGGTTTGGTCAACATGTTCGTCGTTAGGAAATGCACGGCAACTACATTAGTTGCTTTCGTGCGATCACGTTGATTTTCACAGCGACGATCCGGCATTGCGACTTGACGTTCGCACTGCGGTAAGTTATGGCGTTCGGTCCCGTGTGTGCACGTAATACGCAACTCGGGCCAATAACCGTTTCTTCTTTTTTTATTCGATTAAATTAGACATTCCTCGCGCTCTCTAGCGGACCCACTTGACCTATTCGCATTTTTTTTCCTCACCGCATAGTGCCACTGTGCTAGCCGACGATGGCGCCAACGTCTTTCTGCATCAGTGACGTTCACCTCAACCACCTACTGATTCCCGCAGATTGCATCCCTCATGGGGCCAAACAGATGGAAGTGGGAAGATGCGAGATCCGAATTGTAGGGTGGATGAGGAAGAACAGTCCAACGACGTTCTGTGGGTTCCTCAGGTTCACAGATTTGTGTTAGGCCTTGCGTTGTTCTGGAGAAGAAGTTCGTTTGCATTTTTGTGGTGATGAAAACTCTGAAGTCGTTTCTTCAATTTCCTGAAGGTAGCACAATATACTTCGGAGTTGATCCTTGCACCATGAGCGAGGACACCAAACTGAGTAACCTCTTCAGAGTCCCACAAGACCGTCGCCATAACTGTACCGGCCGAGGGTGCGATTTTGAACTTTTTCTTGGGAGGAGACCTGATGTGGCACCACTCCGCGGAACGCCGTTTTGTTTCCGGTTCGAAGTGATGAACCCACGATTCGTCGCCTCTGACGGTGTTCGACAAAGACTTGTCACGATCAACCTTGTAAGGCGCATGCCGTTCCGCACAGGCGGTCCTCCGTTGCTCTCCACGGTCTCCTGTTAGGCGGCGAGCAGCCCGGCGGACACACAGCCTGACTGTCATCTGTCCACCACCCTGAGTGAGAGTGTACGCACGTTCCAGCACTGCCGAAGTAACAGCTGTGTGCGGCCGGCCGGCAAGCGGGAGATCGGACACGATTGCGCGACCCTGTAACGACGATAACAGACGCCTGGCCCAACGGCTCAACGTGCTTTTTGTTGTGGGTTGGCAGGAGAGCCAACACCGGGTTACTAGAGGAAGCCGAAAGGCACGCGTTTAGGCTCACGCAGGCTGGCGTGAGGTCTGGAACAGGACAAGGAAATTAGAATTTAGAAAAACGGACGTAGCTGGTGGAATACTTAACATTAATCCATAAATGGTGAACGTCGCTCTTGACGGTACATTATTCATAATATCAATAGTAACTGGTAATGGCGCCTTGCTAGGTCGTAGCAAATGACGTAGCTGAAGGCTATGCTAACTATCGTCTCGGCAAATGAGAACGTATTTTGTCAGTGAACCATAGCTAGCAAAGTCGGTTGTTCAACTAGGGCGAGTGCTAGGAAGTCTCTCTAGACCTGCCGTGTGGCGGCGCTCGGTCTGCAATCACTGATAGTGGCGACACGCGGGTCCGACGTATACTAACGGACCGCGGCCGATTTAAAGGCTACCACCTAGCAAGTGTGGTGTCTGGCGGTGACACCACATATTTGTTCACTGCCAGTCTCCGTAGACATTCTGCAAGCGCCTATGAATATCTACGATGTTTTGGTTTCCCCGCCAAAAGAAACTCAATGACAGCTCTGTGCTTGGAACTCACCTCCTTCACAGACGCCATTTTGAAGGCTGCGTGTAGCGCCTACGCATGTCGGAACTTCATCAAAGTATAGGAGCTGAAGCGGGAACATTCCACGTTCTTCTACAAAAAATTCCTCACTTTTTCAATCGAAATTGGCCCAGAAAAAAAAAGTGTTGCATTACTCATTCAACACCCCTCGTAACTCTGCCATCCCTGTACGTATGTTCCGTTGTGGGATTCGTTGTTGGCAATAGTGATTCATTCAGAAGAAACTGGAATACTCATTTAACGGACAGTAGAGTTTAAAGCGATCTCCCACTTGGATAACACTTTTCCAGCATTGTACAGAAAAGTGTGCGCTAATCAGTAGCTTTCATCTACATTAACCTTCCAGAGGGACTGAAGAATTGCGTGATTAATACCGAGTTTTGAAATCTACGTTGAATGATTTCCTTGTGCCACACTCCTACTTTCTAATGAATTCAACGCAGTAAATGAGAAACCGGCCGCTGTGGACGAGCGATTTTAGGCGCTTCAGTCCGGAACCGAGCTGCTGCTACGGTCGCAGGGTCGAATCTTGCCTCGGGCATGGAAGTGTGTGATGTGCTTAGGTTAGTTAGGCTTAAGTAGTTCTGAGTCTAGGGGACTGATGTTGGGTCGCATAGTGCTGAGAGCCATTTGAACCATTTGAATAACTGAGAATTTTTCTCTGGAATGTGTTAATTATTCGCATATTCTTCCACATTTATTTGCGTTTTATTAATTCTTCAGTTATCTCCTTCGCAAATTCTGTAATCATGACCTTGAAAACTATCTGCTGTCTCGTTGTAGGACAAAGTAGCATTTGCTCGCACTGTATCGCAGACCTCGATAAATAGTGTAAAAACTTTGCTGACTGATTAAATGTGTGTATTTAGTGGGGTAAAGAGCAATTATAACTAATGACTGCGATATGAAAATTAGAAATCCAGTTTTCAAAGTCAGTATAGAATTCAGTGGCATCAAATCAACATAGGTTAGCCCATTTTATTTCTATAACATTCTGTGGTCAGCTGTGTAATCTTCTCGGCCATACCTATTTTGGAAAAGAACTCGCTTATTATGACATTTATTGAGGCTTCGAAACATCTGGAAGAATCAACATGGATTCCGCAAACAACAATCATGTGAATTGCAGTTCGTTCTGTTCATCCAGGAGATGCAAAACCGGTGGATAGCTGTACACTGGTCCACTGAATATTCCTTGACTTCCCAAAGGCGTTCCATACAACTCCGTACTGCCGATCCGGCAAGCTTTTTGGCCAAGGTAGTGTTTGGCAAGATCAAAGACAAGCAGTAAAACCTCTCGCCGTGTGCGGACGGGCATTATATAGCTGAAATGTAAGTCCAGGATGGCTTGCCATGAAGGGCAACAGAACGGAGCGTAGCACTGTGCTGTAATGGTGCCGCAGATGTCAGCCAAAGGGATCCTATGTAGACTCTCCCGGCTTGATAACAGATCAGATAATTGTCGGGTGTTCAGCCGGATCAATCTTCGCACAATATTTCCGCGGGCCACTGGCCGCCCTTGTCAGGTGAGAAAAGTTGAGTAGCTCTCGCTGACAACTGTTATCGACCAAAGCGGTTTAGCTTCTCTCAACTGATGGCTTCGGCCAGTGGCCCGCGGAAATACTGTGCGCAGACGACAGTTTGATCTGGATGAAGAGCCGACAAGTACTTGATCAGTGGGGTCCTGCTGTGGCAGCCCCGGACCACCGCCCCTGACCGTCGCGCTGTGTCAAGGGCGACAGTCGGGTCGGCAGACCGCCGCTGCCCTGGCACCTCCAGACACCTCCTCGCTGGTCATCGGTGCTCAGTTCGAAGCGGGACTCATCGCTGAATACAACTCTGCTCCATTCAGTGAGATTCCAGGTACCGATAGCAAAGTCTGGTAAGGCTCGTTTACTTTTGCGTGTGGAAGCAACAGAGCGCATTATCGTGTGGCAACAACACGTCCTCGAGTTTTGTTGGTCGTTTTTCTTAAACTACGAGCGAAAGGTGTCCCAGCTGTTGTCAACAAATACTAGCTGCCTGCGCAGTAGTTCACAGTGCACAGCACCCTTTCTGGGCCACCAGATGCAAAGTACTACGCTCACACTGCTCTCGTCTCGAGTGTACGTCTTTCGTCAGGATTCATCCACCAATTTCTTCTTAAGAAGTTAATATGAGGTATTATAACTTATCATAAGTAGCAGTGTTGCCTAGGAATGCTCAACGAGTCAGTTGACGACGTCCAAGCAAAAATGAAGAAGTAGTCACCCCTTTGATTTTGGTAGCTCTGAATCAGAGCATTCAGTACTCCTACACCCGACTTCTGAATCTTAACTATTGGATGCAAATGTCCCAGGACAGTTCAGTGGTTACAGTTCGTCACATATCTCAGTTATTGAGACTTCCCGATGGCGAAAAGTCATTCGTGCCAGAACGATCTTTCTTGAAATAATAAAATCCTTCTCTGACATGTTTTTCCAAAAAAAAAAAAAAAAAAATACTCGCCCCACACACAGTACACAGGTCTCTTGTTTCCTCCGGTGTCTTCACCGCTCTTTTAGACCCAAAGCGTACAATATGTCACAGAATTTGGACTTTTTCCCACATACGACTGTATTTTACAGGGCTTAAACGATGTTTATAAGTTTCAAGTATGCAAAATCCAATATGTAACGCCAGCGGAAATACTAGCACCTCAAGTAATGAAATGGTAATCGATAAACGCACTTATAACGCTACGCCGCCTGCACCACGTTGGACGGCTTCTGACGCCAGACAGCCGTTGCTGTATGGCTGGCAGCTGGTAGCTGGTAGCCACTGTCGGGCGAGGAAAGTCTCGAACATAAATTTTTCTGATCTTGATGCAACCATGAGCTGTTGTGCTGAATTGGTTTTCTATTCCTGGTGGGTTAGACAGTGAAGCGAATTATTTTTGAGATTCCATTAGACCCATACCATTAGCAGACAGCTGCAATGCGAAACTTCCTGGCAGATTCGACACTCGCACTCGAGACCTTTGCCTTTCGCAGGCAAGCGCTCTACCAACTGAGGTACCCAAGCACGACCCACGACCCGACCTCACAATTTTACTTCTGCCAGTACCTCATCACCTACCATACGAACTTGACAGGAGCTGTCCCGGAAGATGGGAGATGAGGTACTGGCAGAAGTAAAATTGTGAGGACGAGTCGTGTGTCTTGCTTGAGATCTCAGTTGGTAGAGCGCTTTCCCACGAAATGTAAAGCTCCCGAGTTCGAGACTCGGTCCGGAACATAATCTGCCAGGAACTTTCATGTTAGTGCACACTCGGCTGCAGGGTGAAAATTTCATCCTGGACCTGAAACGTGGTTTAAAATGTAAAAGCATCAGAGCACTTGAACTCGCGACTTCGTGTACATTGTACGACGTCTACTGTTATTCCATGAGCTGATTGAGCAATGTAACAGCTCTAGAAGATACCTCCGCATTCTAGATTGATGCCAGATCGTGCATATAGCCAGATGTAGAATTCTGGGGGCGGCCGGTTTCATTGCCCGCCCTAAGTGGATGACTTGGGATTAGTCACTGTGGTGGTGGTTGGCGGTCAGGTTTTATGTCTAAGATTTTAAGAAGTGTAACAATGAGAAGCTTGGTTTCAGACGTCAACAGCACAACGCACTACAATGGACTCCAGGACAGAAGTAGGTAAACGGTGATCACCAGGTACCGTCATGGACAGTCTCACCATTACAGTGCCTTTGCGTACAGTAAAACTACCACTCACTAGCCACTTGCAGCATTCAGTTTACTGCCATCCCAGGGAACCTTCCCATTTGGAGGCTCTCACTAACAAGGGGAGGCCGCCAATTGTGAAATTCAGATTCGATTCATACTGCGCATAATAAAAGCTCATGGCCAGATGTGTAATGTGGCAAAGCACCAAGATGCACTTCTCAGCCGTTGTCGAGAAAACCGACAGTTACAAGAAACCGTTGCGGCGAAATACTCTGTACGATTTATAATTTTCTACAGCGTCGTGGCGCAGCGGTAAGCGCTCGGGTTCGTAATCCGAAGGTCGCCGGATCGAATCTCGCGCCATGCAACCTTTTTTTTTTAGTATTTGTTTTTTATAATTCAAATATATATATATATATATATATATATATATATATATATATATATATATATATATAATTCCCGGCAATCAGTTGCAACAATTATGCATATAATAAGTTGTTGAAAGTCGTTTGTCGTGGAAAAACTGGCGACTTCGAACATCATTATGTTTTCCGCAAACAAAGTTGTATTTCACAACTGTTATTAATTGTCTTCACAATGTTAACCGCGTATAGTTAACGGAAGACGCAGAAACGATATTCCGAAACGAATAGGTATAGCGTAAGTCAAACGTTCGAATTAGAATAGAGACCCCACGAACACAATTTCGCTGTGGCAGGTATGAAATATAAACCCCGTTACTCGCTCGTTACACTTGAAGGACAGATGTTGAATGGGCCGAAACGAGCCGCCGCATAACAGCGTAGTTGCCTGCTATCTTCGAAAGAAGGTAGATGCGGTCCCTAGCGCAACTTATAACATCGTCCAAAATCAGTGCGGACGGGAGAGCTTTGGTACACCCTGTTAAAAAAACGGAAAAATGGAGGCGGTACAATTGGAGAGCGATCCGCCTTCACCAACATGCATAATTACAAAAAACTGATGATAAAAAAAATTGCATGGCGCGAGATTCGATCCGGCGACCTTTGGATTACGAACCCGAGCGCTTACCGCTGCGTCACGACGCTGGAGAAAATAATTAATCGTAGAGAGTATTTCACCGCAATGGTTTCTTTTAACTGTCGATTTTCTCGACAACGGCTGAGAAGTGCATCTTGGTGCTTTGCCACATTACACCTCTGGCCATGAGCTTTTATTATGCCCAGTATGAATCGAATCTGAATTTCACAATTGGCGGCCTCCCCTTGTAAGACTCCACTCGTGCCCTCAGTGGCCTGCCTACACAGTTTCGCCATACTATGCGCGCCACTGTTCAGATCCAAGACTTGGAAGCAGCTCGCGATAATCGACGGTGTGTTGCACAGTGGAGTATAGATTTAAACGCAGATGCAGGAAGTGCACAAGCGTGTCGAACACAAACGACACGAGGTGAAAATGTGCCTTGTTGTGACAGATGGCGCTGGCAGTGTCGACGACCATCTCGTGCGACGACTCGACGTCTCCCATCTTCCCGATCGCGCTGTTGGTGACTTCTCAGCCCGAGAATCAGACGGGACCGACCAACATCCTGGCCCCCACGCAGCTGGGTGTCGGCGCGCAATGCAGCTTCAGTCACAGCGTCGACCCTGCGGAGTACAGCGGTAAGTTCTCGCTGAGACATTTACAGGCGTCTGTCGATTGTAACCACATAAATTTTGTGTGGGATCAGATCAATCCGTAGGCAGTACCGCGTGTAACGCAATCATAACTCTTCTGTGTTCTACAATGCACTCCCTAACTCGCAGTTCGTGTATTACGCAGCACAGTTATTACGTTGTAGTGGAAATGGAAATGAGCGTTTGGCGACATTGGCCGGGAGGCCCCTCGCGGGGCAGGTCCGGCCGCCATATCGCAGGTCTTATTACAGTCGGCGCCACGTTGGGCGACCTGCACGCCGGATGGGGATGAAACGATGATGAACACAACACAACACCCAGTCCCTGAGCGGAGAAAATCTCCGACCCAGCCGGGAATCGAACCCGGGCCCAGAGGACGGCAATCCGTCACGCTGACCACGCAGCTACTGGGGCGGACACGTTGTAGTAAATATCTCACAGTTTAAACAACGTTAAAATATACAGGGTGAGTCACGTAACGTTACCGCTGGATACATTTCGTAAACCACATCAAGTACTGACGAATCGATTCCACAGACAAAACATGAGGAGATGGGCTAGTGTAATTGGTTAATACAAACCATAAAAAAATGCACGGGAGTATGTTTTTTAACACAAACCTACTTTTTTAAAATGGAACCCCGTTAGTTTTGTTAGCACATCTGAACATATAAACAAATACGTAATCAGTGCCGTTTGTTGCATTGTAAAATGTTAATTACATCCGGAGATATTGTAACCTAAAGTTGACGCTTGAGTACCACTCCTCCGCTGTTCGATCGTGTGTTTCGGAGAGCACCGAATTACGTAGGGATCCAAAGGGAACGGTGATGGACCTTAGGTACAGAAGAGACTGGAACAGCACATTACGTGCACGTGCTAACACCTTTTTATTGGTCTTTTTCACTGACGCACATGTACATTACCATGAGGGGTGACGTACACGTACACACGTGGTTTCTGTTTTCAATTACGGAGTGGAATAGAGTGTGTCCCGACATGTTAGGCCAATAGATGTTCAATGTGGTGGCCATCATTTGCTGCACACAATTGCAATCTCTGGCGTAATGAATGTCGTACACGCCGCAGTACATCTGGTGTAATGTCGCCGCAGGCAGCCACAATACGTTGTTTCGTATGCTCTGGGGTTGTAGGCACATCACGGTACACATTCTGCTTTAACGTACCCCACAGAAAGAAGTCCAGAGGTGTAAGATCAGGAGAACGGGCTGGCCAATTTATGCGTCCTCCACGTCCTATGAAACGCCCGTCGAACATCCTGTCAAGGGTCAGCCTAGTGTTAATTGCGGAATGTGCAGGTGCACCATTATGCTGATACCACATACGTCGACGCGTTTCCAGTGGGACACACTCTATTCCACTTCGTGATTGAAAACGGAAACCACGTGTGTACGTGTACCTCACCCCTCATGGTAATGTAAATGTGCGTCAGTGAAAAAGACCAATAAAAAGGTGTTAGCATCACGTAATGTGCTGTTCCAGTCTCTTCTGTACCTAAGGTCCATCACCGTTCCCTTTGGATCCCTACGTAATTCGGTGCTCTCCGATACACACAATCGAACAGCGGAGGACTGGTACTCAAGCGTCAACTTTAGGTTACAATATCTCCGGATGTAATTAACATTTTACAATGCACCAAACGGCACTGATTACGTATTTGTTTATGTGTTCAGATGTGCGAACAAAACTAACGGGGTTCCATTTTAAAAAAACGTAGGTTTGTGTTAAAAAACATACTCCCGTGCATTTTTTTATGGTTTGTATTAACCAATTACACTAGCCTCTCTCCTCAGGTTCGGTCTGTGGAATCGATTCGTCAGTATTTGATGTGATTTACGAAATATATCCAGCGGTAATGTAGGTGACTCACCCTGTATAGTAAGAGCAAATGCGTTATATTTGCAGGTGTATAGTATTTATCCTGTAAAGTTGGCCTCAACGTCAGGGCTGGTTCCCTTGTTACTGTATAACCTATTGAAAAGATTTTGTCTCGGGTCGTTTACATGACAAGTCTCTGGACCTTGCTTTTAACCATTTTCTTCTTTTATTTGCATGTTCTTCAAACACAATTTGCCATCTCATATTTGACACTTTTTCAGATATACAGTGTGCTGCTTGCTTGAGCCATACAATGAACATAATCGATCAGAAAATAACATGTGCAAAACTCAATAGATGCTAAAGGGACTCTGACGCTACCCAATCCAATTCTGGCCCTGTCTCACGCTACTCTGGCGCACCTTGTGCCAAATTTACGTTACATGTCGAGATTCCAGCTTCCAGTACCTTCTAGAACAGGGTACAATCCAAATTAGCATTAAAGTGACTGTCTTACTCGAAGTGGTTTTCCAGATTTAATTATATATTGTTTTCTGAAAATAGTTACGTGAAGATTTGTATGGCTAACGGTTAATAACAAACTTTACAAATTTTGACAATATAATGAAAAACAGAAATTTTGTTTGTATGTAAACTGAAGCAGAACAATATTACGTTTACTGTAAATTTCTTTTAGATCATTTAAGTTGATAACTGTGATTAGTAATTTTCATAGTACAAAATCAATATTACGAAGTAGATTCATATGAATAATGTATGTTTAGAGATATCTTCAGATGAAAACTACGTAATTTGAGTAAGAAAATTTAAAAAATTTACCTAAGCCTCGCCACAGTTTACGCAGAATCGAATGTTTTGGTTAACGTGTGAAAGTTCCGAGGAGGTAAGATCGAGTACAATACACACATGGCCGAAAGTCGGAAAGGCATTGGATGTGATGTTAGCAGCTGGTTGCCCCTCCGTGGTCGCTAAAAATTGCAGCATCGTGTCGAGGCATGCCCTCTACGTGTTGAAGTCGTTCTGAAGAAATACCGATCCTCGCACCTTGCGCCACTGGCCACAGTTGGTTCATTAGACTTACTCGGGTACCGACATCAAACCATAAATGTTCTATTAGGTAAGAACGTGAGTCTTCAGTTTCTATAGCCGGCCGCTGTGGCCGAGCGGTTCTAGGCGTTACAGTCTGGAACCGCGTGACCGCTACGGTCGCAGATTCGAATCCTGCCTCGGGCACGGATGTGTGTGATGTCCTTAGGTTAGTTAGGTTTAAGTAGTTCTATGTTCTAAGGGACTGATGACCGCAGATGCTAAGTCCCATAGTGCTCAGAGCCATTTGAATCATTTTTCAGAGTCTCTGGGCGTATTTGTTGATCGAACAGTCCACGGGTGCACTGCGGGCTCGTAGTGTCCAGTGGTCGCAATGTTTCGGCGTCAGAGATTTCGCCGTCGTCAGGTGCGCTGACGGACTGAGCTCCTGAGGGCGCGCGGCCGACTGACGTCCCCTGTGCCCCCGCGAGCCGCTCCGTCCACGGGGACTGCGGATATGAGTGAGCGCACCTGACGATGGCGCCACCTCTGGTGCCGAAATACCGCGCCCATTGGACACTGTGAACCGGCAGTACACCGGTGGACTGTTCGATCAGGTTAAGAACGTGTCATCTGGGTGGGGGAGTAGGGCCGAAGCCAACCGTGGTCGTCAATTCACTGGACTGTTCATTAAGGCACCTGCGTGCAATCAAAGAACAAAGACACCGTTTCCATCGAGCTGCTCTAATGACAGAAAGTGGTGAGGATGGTCTGAGAGAACATCTACTTAGCGTGCAACTATCATTGGTCCCTGCGGCCAGACAATGCGACCTGACAGCTATCAAGTGAATAAACATTATGACTTGCAGGCTCCACTATCTCATGAAACATGTGTGACACTCACGCGTGTCCATCAGACCGATGCAACTGAAACGGAGAGTCTTGAAACGGCGCTACCTGCGGTGGCCATTGCTGCGCGGTCCAGTGGGTACCTCCGGCTGAGAGCTGCATCGAGGTGTCAACAAAGAACTACGACACGGATCACCGGTTGATGGAGCCCGTGCTGCGCATTTGCCTCCGTTCAGTACTGGCAGGAATGGCTTCCCAGCGCCACACACTCAGATCGGTGCTGATGTCACCCCAGTGACTCTCCCCATACGGCTCTGCGGAGGTAACATGATGACCATTTTGGAGACACTTGTGTGGAAAATGTATGCGACGAATTATGCATGTATAAACGTTGCCTCCGGTGCTATGTGTGCTACATACCTGACGGCAAACTGCTCACGTATTGTGTCTACAATCGCGCCATACACAGCATCTAGACACAGCACTAATAGTCATACACAGCGTATCTACAAATCTACATCTACGTCATTACCCTGCTATTCACAATAAAGTGCCTGGCAGAGGGTTCAATGAACCACCTTCAAGCTGTGTACCGTTCCACTCTCGAACGTCACGCGGGAAAAACGAGCACTTAAATTTTTCTGTGCGAGCCCTGATTTCTCTTATTTTATCGTGATGATCGTTTCTCCCTATGTAGGTGGGTGCCAACAGAATTTTTTCGAAATCGGAGGAGAAAACTGGTGATTGAAATTCTATGAGAAGATCTCGTCGCAACGAAAAACGCCTTTGTTTTAATGATTGTCACTGCAGTTCACGTATGATGTCTATGACTCTCCCCTATTTCGCAATAATACAAAACGAGCTGCCATTCTTTGTACTTTTTCAATGTCATCCGTCAGTCCCACCCGATGCGGATCCCACACCGCACAGCAATATCCCAGAATAGGGCGGACAAGCGTAGTGTAAGCAGTCTCTTTAGTAGACCTGTTGCACCTTCTAAGTGTTGTGCCAATGAATCGCAGTCTTTGGTTTGCTCTACCCACAATATTACAAATGGAACAAGATGTTCTATAACTCTCCGCTACTCAGTTTATCGAAGTGGATGTGTATGTGTGAAAGACGGAGAGAGAGAGAGAGAGAGAGAGAGAGAGAGAGAGAAAAGGAGACAGGAAGAGTTCTAGTATGCACTGCCTCATCAAAAATATCCGAGCACCCCTATCTAAAGCGGAATTGTCCACCAGATGTCACGAGAAGCGGATCCGCGACTATAAACGGAGGCGGCGAGTACTGTGCTGTCAGTAGAGAACCAGTAACAGCAGAGTGTGTACGTAGGTAGTGTTCAGTGAATTTCAAAGTCGACTAGCCATCAGTTGTCACCTGAGCAGCAGATACATCAGGAATATTTCAGCCATTCTAAAGCTCCCCAAGTCGACTGTCGGTGATGTGACTGTGAAGTTGAAACGCGAAGAAAAACCACAGACCAGGCAGACTTCGTGTACTGACCGACGAGTATTGCAGAGGGTGTTTGTAAAAGATCGCACGAACTTGACGGAAGGAGTCACTCCTGACTTCCAGTGTGCTATCAGCAGTGCACCTACAACAGCTAGTGTAGCTAGGGAGTTGAAAAGAATGGGGTACAGTGCTCGATGTGATGACCTCAACGCACAGGAAAAATAATTATCAAAATCTGAACTGTGAAGTCATCCAAAATTCTAGTTGGAAAACCACACTCTTTGTTATACTTCTCAATTGGTCACGATCCCACTTTGTTTATGAACTGAAAACTCTATTATTCACGAGAAACTGCTCTGAAATTAACCTGAACCGACAAAATTGTGTATATATTCCCTGGGCCGGCCGCGGTGGTCTCGCGGTTCTAGGCGCGCAGTCCGGAACCGTGCGACTGCTACGGTCGCAGGTTCGAATCCTGCCTTGGGCATGGATGTGTGTGATGTTCTTAGGTTAGTTAGGTTTAAGTAGTTCTAAGTTCTAGGGGACTGATAACCACAGCAGTAGAGTCCCATAGTGCTCAGAGCCATTTGAACCATATATTCTCTGAAACTTCAAAGGAATTAGAAAAAGTAACAAAATTTCGTGAATCACACACAATACTGTTAACAATCGCATGAACACTGGGGAGTGTTCACCATACATCTTCCCACTTTTGAGTATAACCAGTGTCTCTTAATACTACGACTCGTAGCAATACAATATCAAAAAAACTTTTATTACTGGGTAAAGAGTCACTACGTGATTTGACAGCTGACATTTATAATTCCCTCTCACGTCAGAAAAAGCACCAATACGGGAATAGCAGCTTTTACATTATTGGTCAGAACGCAAGCAATTATGGCAGTCGCCGTAATTTTCGCGCGAAGCCATATTTCGCGACAAAATACTCATTAGTTACTGTCATATATCTAGTCTCATAACAATACATAAAACTACATAAAATAACTACAATAATTTTGACATGCGAGGAGAATTAGTCCTAATGAGAGGAAGAAGTTTATATTTACTGGTGTTTCAACAATGACTACCAGGCAACTTTTAATTCACTGATTGTAATTTTATTTTCGTTAACAGAAAGCAAACATAAACTAAACAAAGAATTTATTTGAATAGAGTCTGTAATTCTTATACTTTTAATAGAGAAGGAAAGTTTCTAGTTCAGGGGATAGCGTTCGGCGAAATCTCATAACTTTTTGTTGCATACGAAGCGTTGCGTTAGGCAGCACGATGTCGGTGGTTTACGATGATGAGAGCAGGATACAGGCAGTTCCGCTGGTTAATCTTCTCCGGCGAAACGCAAATAAAGTTCCGGCACAGCTGTATCATTAACCCCGTGGTGATTAACAGACCACAAGACGCCAGTATACGACCGTTGTTGACTTGTCCTCTCTTTCAAAGCACATTACGTAGACATCGCTCGTTTTTACTCTTTATGCACTGTCCGTGACACTATCGTCCATAATTACACGGTTCGTCACATTCATATAGTCTTAGCCACAAATACACAGTTGATAGAATTGTTCATGTATGTGAAGCACACCGTAAACAATGTCCACTCTGTTGTCGCATTTCAAACTTCGACAACGTCACTGAAAGCCATTTACATTGCAGAGTTAATTTTCACTTTCATGGTTTGATAGAATGTGATATACAACAGTTCCACCACCCAAAACCAATACCAGCAAAGTTCATTCGAATAAAGGCACAGTTCGTGTCGGCCACAACAAAGTAATGTTAGCGGCACTTTCACAGTCCGGTTTGTTTGCGCTTAAAGTTCGCTGGCGATGGCATTACATACCGCAGTGGTAAAGAGAATTAACAATCTGATAGTTCGGAATCACTGTCCATACAATTACGTATGCTTTTCATGCAACACAGAACTATTTTTCCCGCGCACGCTTCACAGACACGCCATCCACCAGCCCCTCTACTACGCAACAACCTTTCAACTCTCGATATCACTATCGCTGTCCCCTCTCTATAGATGTTATATCGTTATCGTAAATTACATAAACCTTTATAAATGTTATTGACTGCATTTTTCACAATTAGTAATATTCCAAAGGAGAACTTTAGAAACTTCACCACTGGTACAAAGCAAGAAACATATTTATCCATTGGTAAACGAAATAATCACAATTACATCTTTACATTTAAAAACCACAGTAGAATGTTACATAATCACAATCAGAAATGCCCATATGAACGAGAGAAAAAGAATAGAAATCTAAAGAAAATCACGAAAAAAATTTTATAGGCCTAATTAGCAATGCCTTCACGTCGAGCAGTGCTGTGGGCAACGTTAAGCGACGCTTGTGGCGGTGTAAAGAGTGAGTGACTGCAGACGAGTGATTTGGACTGAAGAGTCACGCTGTAACCTGTCAAAGCGACTGTAGGGTTTGGATTTGGTGAATTCCTGGAAAACGATACTTGCCGTCATGTGGAGCGCCAACAGTGAAGTGTGGACTAGCTCTTCTTACGGTATTTGGGTGTTTTTCGTGATTAGTTAGCGTGTGAGCCCCTTAAGCAAAAACTAAATTCGGAGGGGTGCGAACACATTTTACAGCATTGCGTTAGGCGCACAGTAGGGCAACAGTTGGGAGATGACGGTAGTTTGGATCAGCATGACGGTGCTCGCCATCACGACTGCGTGAGGCAGTGTTCTGCGGACAGTGACATTGCTGAAATGGTCTTGAACAGTCCCTCCTCCATTTTCATCAAATAAGCATAACACGAAAACGTAAGGATTCCTTGAGACTAAGCTACAGTGTGTCCCAGTTCCGTTACGACTGCTTATGTCAAATTCCAACCTGCAGTGCCGTCTTATGGCAAGGTGCGGCGTACTATCCTTGAAGTTTCAGCAACACCTGTGTGGGAAGTCAAAGCACTGACATTGCCACACAGCAGACGTCGTGGCCCTGAATGTTACAGTAGGTACGTGTGCGACACTCGTCGGAAAATGGCAGCGGAGCAGTGACGCGACATCAAGTTTTTTGAGTCTTCCAGTGTTTGTAGTCGAGAATTCGTCGAATTAGACCCGAATACCGAGAGGAAGATTTCTGGTTGCACTTCCGTGACGACACCGTAGCCCAAATAGCGAAGATTGTGCACGAGATTTTGGCCAACAAATGGATCACAGTCCTCAATCACCCACCGTATTCGCTGGATTTGGTCCCAGCCGACTTACCGACACGTTGGACGGACCTCGTTGATACACCAACAAATCAAGAAACTTGATTCGTGACGTAGTCGTGAGCACGACCGTACATGTTAGCTCGTTTCCGCCATTGTGTCACGTCTCCATCTTTACTGTTGTTACCCCGAAAAACCGGCTGGACCACACACACCTGTTCACAGTGTGTTGTTTTCCTGTCCTACAGGCTTTCATGTTTTTTGGGAGCAGACGTTCAGTGAACCGACTGCCCTGAGGGAACCTGAGAGCTTCGAGATGTAGTTGCGGACTCAGACAGAAACCGCACAAAAACAGAGCTTTTGCTGAAATTCCAGTAATTATTTCGATACTAATAATCGTTAATAAGCTCTGACTTGTCTCACTGATATCTGAGGAATCACAATACGTCAAAGGGAAAAATTTTTAGCTGTGAGAGAATGCGAAAAATTAGCCAAATTCAAACAGTAATCTCACTGCCACCGAGTACAGAGACTGTCATTTGCGTAAACTGCTCTCACTCCTATTTCAAGAACGTTTCTAATTAAGCTCAAGTCTAATTCACCGTAGCATGTTCCGTGACCATTGAACAGAAGCAGTACTCCACGGGCAAACTACTAAACACTTCGTCAGAATCCAAATTCATTATCGTTACATTTGCTTTAACAATTACATTAATGCACCACATAAAAGTTCCCAATTCGGCACAGCATTGATTAGTGCGTGACGAAGCCCAATATATCACAGCATTGTTTTATATTATTTAACATTTCATACGTGGTTAATCTTCGCCCGTTGAGGTTACGTGATCTTTGATGCGTACCACATTCTTGCCCGGCCATCTCGTATCCGTTGTAGGTGACCAGTTACCGGTTGGAAGACTGACAGCGGTACCAAGTGACACATATCGCGCTTTCTTCAACGTATTTTACACAATGTTTAAATCCGGCATTTCCCTCATTTTGGAACATGGTTGCATCCTCAGCCGTCTATCAGACAATAAGCCGGTTGCGAGCTGCTTACGAAATAAGCTCAAAGACCAAAAAAACGACGCACCACGGAGGAATTATTCTGATGGGGCGGTAATCGGTAGATGTAATGCACAAACAAATCATTACAGTTTCAGAATAACTGGGTGACTTATTCAAGAGAAATAACTCCAAAAAATGAGCAAGTCAATAACGCGTTGGTCCGCATCTGGCCCTTATACAACCATTTATTCGGCTTGGCCTCGATTGATGGAGTTGTTAAATGTCCTCCTGAAGAACATCGTGACAAATTTTGTCCAACTGGTGAATTAGATCGTCAGTACCCGCACCCAATTGGAGGGCTCTGCCCACAATACTTCAAGCGTTCTCAATTGGGAAAGGATCCGGCGCCCTCGCTGCCCAAAGTAGCGTTTAACAGGCGCTAAGGAAAGAATTATAACGCTCTCTCCCTGTGCGGACGGGCATTAACTTACTGGAATATAAGCTTAGGATGGCTTCCCATAAAGGGCAACAAAACGAACCCTAGAACATCGTCGACGTACCGCTTTGCTGTACCGCGGATGAAAAACAAAGCGGTCCTGCCGTGAAGAGAAATCACTCCCCACTGTCGGGCACTATGGCGGGCCACAGTCGGGCTGGTATACCACCGCTGTCCAAGGCGTCTCCAGACATGTCTTTGTTGGTCATCGGGGCTCAATTGGAAGCGGACTTATTACTGAAGACAATTCTGTTCCAGTCAATGAGATTCCAGGCCGAAGATGTGTCTGGAGACGCCTGGACAGAGGTAGGATACCAATCTGAACGTCGCTTGCCGTATGGCCCAATAACCAGGAGTGAAGGTCTAGGGTAACGTTGCATTCCAAAACAGGACCCGTTCGGTTGTCATCCGAAGTATTCTTACGGCACACGCCGTTTTGTTGCCCTTCGTGGCAAGCTATCACGGGTTTACATTTCGCGCGGTGAAAATTTCTTCTGCTTGTCTTTATACTTGCCAAACCCTACCTTTCTCAGGAAGCTCGCCAGATATCCAACAATTGAGAACATCTGGAGCGTAATGAGCAGGCCCCTCCAACCAGCTCTGAATCACGACGATCTAAAGTGCTAGTTAGAAAAATTTTGTACGATATCCCTCGGGAGAACAGCCACAACTCCATCAATCAATGGCAGGCCTAATAACTGCTTGCGTAAGGGCCAAAGGTGGTCCGACGAATTATTGATTTCCTCAGTGTGTGAAGGTCTTTCTCTGGAGTAAATCATCCAATTTTTCTGAAATTGTAATCATTCGTTCGTCTGTACAGGTACATCACATCTACTGATTTCCGTCCCATTCGAATAATTTCTTTGTGGCGCGTCTTTTTTGTCTCGGAGTGCATTTTACACAACGATTAAACGCAGAATTCCCCACGCTTTTAGCCGGCCGGAGTGGCCGAGCGGTTATAGGCGCTACAGTCTGGAACCGCGAGACCGCTACGGTCGCAGGCTCGAATCCTGCCTCGGGCATGGATGTGTGTGATGTCCTTAGGTTAGTTAGGTGTAGGTAGTTCTAAGTTCTAGGGGACTGATGACTTCAGAAGTTAAGTCCCATAGTACTCAGAGCCATTTTTTTGAAGCCCCCGTTTTTGACCATGGTTGCACGTTCGGCTCTCTCTTTATCAAATGACGAGCAGGTCGCGAGTTGGCTTACGAAATAAATTAGCCTCGTTGCAATAATCGGTCCCCCGCAACAGCCGTGACGTACGTCAGCGTAGGATGGATGCCACGCGACTGCCAGGTATCTGTTTCCACACGAACTACAGCGCTCCGAAGTGACACATGTGCTTTTCTGATGGGGTGACTAATACTTTATCCCAGTGAACTTAGTAACCATGTGATTGTCGCTTGCAGTAAGCTCAGTGCATCGGCCACTCTGGTTGCAGGCTGGGTGCAAGTGGACGAAGCGACAGGAGAGATGAACGTGGCCGGCCTGGACTACGAGAGCGTGACCAGTCTCTTCATCTCGCTGTCCGTCTCCTGCGAGTCTGGACCAGAGCAGCAGCAGCAGCAGCAGCAGCGGTCGCGGCGGCTGCGTCACACGAAGGACCAGCCAGACTGGTGAGAGGCACAAATTCAGGGCTTCAAAATTACACACCTGTACATTTGATTAGAATCGGAATTTAAAAGAGCTTTGGAGGACTTACGGTCAAATAAGGCAGAAGGGATAGATAACATTCCATCAGAATTTCTAAAATCATTGGGGGAAGTGGCAACAAAACGACTATTCACGTTGGTGTGTAGAATATATGAGTCTGGCTACATACCATCTGACTTTCGGAAAAGCATCATCTACACAATTCCGAAGACGGCAAGAGCCGACAAGTGCGAGAATTATCGCACAATCAGCTTAACAGCTCATGCATCGAAGCTGCTTACAAGAATAATATACAGAAGAATGGAAAAGAAAATTGAGAATGCGCTAGGTGACGATCAGTTTGGCTTTAGGAAAAGTAAAAAGACGAGAGAGGCAATTCTGATGTTACGGCTAATAATGGAAGCAAGGCTAAAGAAAAATCAAGACACTTTCATAGGATTTGTCGACCTGGAAAAAGCGTTCGACAATATAAAATGGTGCAAGCTGTTCGAGATTCTGAAAAAAGTAGGGGTAAGCTATAGGGGGTAAGCTATAGGGACAGACGGGTCATATGCAATATGTACAACAACAAAGAGGGAATAATAAGAGTGGACGATCAAGAACGAAGTGCTCGTATTAAGAAGGGTGTAAGACAAGGCTGTAGCCTTTCGCCCCTACTCTTCAATCTGTACATCGAGGAGCAATGATGGAAATAAAAATAGGTTCAGGAGTGGAATTAAAATACAAGGTGAAAGGATATCAATGATACGATTCGCTGATGACATTGCTATCCTGAGTGAAAGTGAAGAAGAATTAAATGATCTGCTGAACGGAATGAACAGTCTAATGAGTACACAGTATGGTTTGAGAGTAAATCGGAGAAAGATGAGGGTAATGAGAAGTAGTAGAAATGAGAACAGCGAGAAACTTAACATCAGGATTGGTGGTCACGAAGTCAATGAAGTTAAGGAATTCTGCTACCTAGGGAGTAAAATAACCAATGACGGACGAAGCAAGGAGGACATTAAAAGCAGACTAGCTGTGGCAAGAAAGGCATTTCTGGCCAAGAGAAGTCTACTAATATCAAATACCGGCCTTAATTTGAGGAAGAAATTTCTGAGGATGTACGTCTGGAGTACAGCATTGTATGGTAATGAAACATGGACTGTGGGAAAACCGGAACAGAAGAGAATCGAAGCATTTGAGATGTGGTGCTATAGACGAATGTTGAAAATTAGGTGGACTGATAAGGTAAGGAATGAGGAGGTTCTACGCAGAATCGGAGAGGAAAGGAATGTGTGGAAAACACTGATAAGGAGAAGGGACAGGATGATTGGACATCTGCTAAGACATAATGGAATGACTTCCATGGTACTAGAGGGAGCTGTAGAGGGCAAAAACTGTAGAGGAAGACAGAGATTGGAATACGTCAAGCAAATAATTGAGGACGTAGGTTGCAAGTGCTACTCTGAGATGAAGAGGTTAGCACAGGAAAGGAATTCGTGGCGGGCCGCATCAAACCAGTCAGTAGACTGATGACAAAAAAAAAAAAAAAAAAAAAAAAAAAAAAAAAAAAAAAAAAAAAAAAAAAAAAAAAAAAAAACCAGCTGGAAACACACGCCAAAGCTCAGTGCTATGGTAATCAGACCTCCACTTCAAACCGTTTCTACATTGTTGGTCATTAAAACTGCAACAGCAAGACTGAGATGGTATACAGTATAGCAGGGAGAATACATGATTACATTTGTAGGTAATTTGTGAATTTACAGGTTGAAAAATTTAGTACATACACAGATCTGCCCCTTCAGGCAGCAGCCCCACTTCTAACCCAGTTGATCATACTGCTCGGCTTGCAGATGCATGTGCGCCATTCCATGCTGTGTCAGCCCTGTGCCAGAATATGTATGTGTACAACAAAGAACGCCCTAATTTTAAAATTAAATTCACCAGGGCAACAGTGCAAAACTTGCACGCTTTTATAGTTTTAAATAGTGACATTATTTGGAATAAGTGTAGTCATTGTAATAGCGGTAGTTGTGCGAATGAAGAGAAATCGCCCTGAAAAATGAACCAAACGACGTGAAATAATAATAATGAATTTTAGATGCGTCCTTGAATATACAGTTCCACGTACATAATTCTGACCAAAATTCTTTACAGTGCGTTACAATATCTCCATGTATATAATATTTGACATAAAAATGTAATCTTTGTGCACTTTTTGTTTTCCATTTTCTTCAAGACATACAAAACTGTTAGTTGGTTTTGTTACCTCTGAAAAGACTACATACCATTATTCATGAGTAAACACTGAATTTGGTAAGTACAATCCTGTTAATTTGAAGCGTTTGTCCCTGTGACTCGTTTACAGTGACCGCAAATGCATTTTACAGGGAATTTTCTTGTCAATTGAGAAGGCATGCTTGTCTAAGATGGTGTTAAGTTCACCCGTGGTATTGCAACAGTTTTCTTGCTGTCAACCAGCCGTGCATTAATTGTAAATTCATTGAGTTTTGTTACAACCATGTGTGCTTCATTGACTAAGGCCTGTTTAGCATTCAGATTGCTAATCGCCATGACAAGTGTTTTCTCTAGTATAAGTTTGTATGGTGGTAATCCTGACGGATGTAATAAATGTAAAAGTTCCGCAGGATGTTTGTCGCTTCGGAAAGTACATTCGTTTAGAATAGTCAACTTGTACGAGAGACAGAGATAATGGCTATCGCAATGTTTATGGTTGTTAAATATGACAATGCTGTATAAAAATCATGCAATTAATAATTACTCTAAAAGGAATAACATGGTATATATAATAAGATAATATAAAAAGCGAGGCTGCTATTCGTGCTGAATAAGTTAGCTTCGTAAAATACAGGCACGAAGCTCGGCGTCGATGATGGCCTTTTGCCTATGATAGTTAAAAGCCTATTTTATGCTAAAGTTTTCCACAAACAGAAAATTTTGGCGCAAAACCGGTATGCAGTGACAGAAAACTGTTAAAATGCCTTTCTATCGATACCTCATGCATCCCTGTACGATTAGTATGTGTTGAAAAAAAGAGATGTTGACTTGAGAAATAATACACTCCTGGAAATTGAAATAAGAACACCGTGAATTCATTGTCCCAGGAAGGGGAAACTTTATTGACACATTCCTGGAGTCAGATACATCACATGATCACACTGACAGAACCACAGGCACATAGACACAGGCAACAGAGCATGCACAATGTCGGCACTAGTACAGTGTATATCCACCTTTCGCAGCAATGCAGGCTGCTATTCTCCCATGGAGACGATCGTAGAGATGCTGGATGTAGTCCTGTGGAACGGCTTGCCATGCCATTTCCACCTGGCGCCTCAGTTGGACCAGCGTTCGTGCTGGACGTGCAGACCGCGTGAGACGACGCTTCATCCAGTCCCAAACATGCTCAATGGGGGACAGATCCGGAGATCTTGCTGGCCAGGGTAGTTGACGTACACCTTCTAGAGCACGTTGGGTGGCACGGGATACATGCAGACGTGCATTGCCTGTTGGAACAGCAAGTTCCCTTGCCGGTCTAGGAATGGTAGAACGATGGGTTCGATGACGGTTTGGATGTACCGTGCACTATTCAGTGTCCCCTCGACGATCACCTGTGGTATACGGCCAGTGTAGGAGATCGCTCCCCACACCATGATGCCGGGTGTTGGCCCTGTGTGCCTCGGTCGTATGCAGTCCTGATTGTGGCGCTCACCTGCACGGCGCCAAACACGCATACGACCATCATTGGCACCAAGGCAGAAGCGACTCTCATCGCTGAAGACGACACGTCTCCATTCGTCCCTCCATTCACGCCTGTCGCGACACCACTGGAGGCGGGCTGCACGATGTTGGGGCGTGAGCGGAAGACGGCCTAACGGTGTGCGGGACCGTAGCCCAGCTTCATGGAGACGGTTGCGAATGGTCCTCGCCGATACCCCAGGAGCAACAGTGTCCCTAATTTGCTGGGAAGTGGCGGTGCGGTCCCCTACGGCACTGCGTAGGATCCTACGGTCTTGGCGTGCATCCGTGCGTCGCTGCGGTCCGGTCCCAGGTCGACGGGCACGTGCACCTTCCGCCGACCATTGGCGACAACATCGATGTACTGTGGAGACCTCACGCCCCACGTGTTGAGCAATTCGGCGGTACGTCCACCCGGCCTCCCGCATGCCTACTGTACGCCCTCGCTCAAAGTCCGTCAACTGCACATACGGTTCACGTCCACGCTGTCGCGGCATGCTACCAGTGTTAAAGACTGCGATGGAGCTCCGTATGCCACGGCAAACTGGCTGACACTGACGGCGGCGGTGCACAAATGCTGCGCAGCTAGCGCCATTCGACGGCCAACACCGCGGTTCCTGGTGTGTCCGCTGTGCCGTGCGTGTGATCATTGCTTGTACAGCCCTCTCGCAGTGTCCGGAGCAAGTATGGTGGGTCTGACACACCGGTGTCAATGTGTTCTTTTTCCCATTTCCAGGAGTGTAGATATGATGAAAACAAAGCTCGATAGGAGAATGTAACAAACGGCACGTTTATAGAAAAAAAATATACAGGAGTTCAAAACTGTAGTTACAAAGGTTACTGACAGATGGCGCTGTAATCGCAATACGTAGTGCCTTTAACTTGCACTCCGAAGCCCGGAGCGATCAGCTCCACCGTTGAAATGTGAAAGGACGCTAGCGACCGAAGGAAGAGGTTCAAATTACGTATTCAGTTGGTTAACATGTGTTTCTGGTACTGGGATCTCATGGGTTAGAAAACAGTATTACGGCAACACGGCGCAGTCGTTTAATATGCCAGTGGGACCCACAGAGAAAACCATTCGCAAGCTCTTTGCCAAATTCGAACGGACAGTGTGGCCGATGATTGTCTTTAGAGTTGACGCCACTTCGGCGACTTGTGTGTCGATGGGGATGAAATGATGATGATAAAGAAAACACAACACCCAGTCCCTGAGCAGAGAAAAATCTCCGACACAGCCGGGAATCGAACCCGGGCCCTTAGGATTGACATTCCGTCGGCCTGACCACTCAGCTACCAGGGGTGGACTCGCGATATAGGGAAACAGTGTACAAGCAGCACCATTCAAAATAAAAAGCCGCCTGTTCATTCCCGTGACCGCTGTGCGCAAAGGGCTCACTTTGCAAAACAGATTCTCACAGCGATTGGTAAGGAGGGATTTGATGTTGGTTGCAAGTGGTTCACAAATGAAGCAGACTTCAACATAAACAGATTCGTGAATAAACAAAACTGGCGATTTTGGGGCTCCTACGATGGCCATTTATGTATAGCGCAATCACTGCTTTCTGTCAAAGTTACTGATGAGCTGGGCTAAGCAGCACACGCGTTGTCGGTCCTGTTATTCACGCGAGAACCGATAAACAGTGGCCGTTACATTGCAATTTTGGAACAGTTCGTCGCCATACAGCAAGTGTTCATGCAAGATGGGGCCCGATCATAACGTAGCGAATAAGTGTTTCGCTTTCTTGATGGATATTTCGGGAACAGAGTCACTGCGTTGGGTTTTCCCAAATTTACTGGAGCAAGCATGGACTGACCTCCATTATCGTTCGATCTGATCATTTGTGACTATTTACTGTGGGGCACATTGAAAGATACTGTCTACTCTCTACTGGATCTATCCCACCACTCTGGACGAACTGGAATCGTTTTCACGGTCGAAACGCTACAACGCCTGATGATAAAATTTCTTTACTTGTTTGCGCTACTCTCTGTTACGTGTGTTGGACATCTTGAAAAGACTGTGATGTGACTGCAAAGACTGTTCGCAGAAGGCGAGTTTGTTAGTGCGTGCTGATACAAGCTCTACCGCTTACAGAGCCATCTGTTAGCAGCTCTTGTACTACAGTTTTTAACTTCTGTATGAAATTCTTGCAGCTGTCACGATAAATGTGCAGTTTGTTGCATTCTCCTATCGATCTTTGTTTCCTCGTTATTTTAAAACCGGGGAGGTCTTTGGTGGACACCCTGTAACCGAACACATTGAATTTTTACTTTGATTTTTTAAAGTTTTAATTTTAAAATTTAATGTTTCATCAGGAAGGCAAATGTAACGCGGGTACCTTTGTTATTTTTGTGAACGAGATTTTAGCTTTCGTTTGCCATGCCGCGCCTACACAATCGCGTCAGCTAGTTTCTCTTTCCTAACACTGTACACTCATTATCTCTGCGCAATAAATAGTTAATATCATGACAACTATACCCAGAACAAAAAACAATGAAGTAAGCAAGCGCAATTGTGTTTTCCTATTTTTGCATACCACGTTACTGAAATATTCAAAAAGAAATTAGAATAACTGTAAATGTGTTGTTTTTTGTAAATCTTGCAAGATCTTAAAAGTAAAATTAACAGTGAACTACGGCAAAGCGAGCATTACAATAAATCAGTGAAACTTTGTGTTTCTTTGATCTACGAGTCATTTAGTTATTTTTCTGTATAAAAAACAGCAGTTAACAGTAAAAACTAAATAATCTCTTATTCTCTATGCTGAAGGCATTTCATTATTCTTCTGTTACATCATATTAGCATTACTGCACAGACGTTTGTGTTGCCTACAATTACTCTTCAATTAACGTCCGCAGCTCGTGGTCTCACGGTAGCGCTCTCGCTTCCCGAGCACGGGGTCCCGGGTTCGATTCCCGGCGGGGTCAGTGATTTTCACCTGCCTCCAGATAACTGGGTGTTTGTGTTGTCCTCATTATTTCATCATCATTCATGAAAGTGACGAGACTGGGCTGAGCAAAGGTTGGGAATTTCTACGGGCGCTGATAACCGCGCATTTGAGCGCCCCACAAACCAAACGCCGCCATCATCTTCGATTAACAACATGATTTCGGGAAATAACGAACAAGCAGCGAGCAGTTAACACAGTATGGTACTTTAAAATACCATATTAAACGTGTACCTGCTGCTCGCCTTGTTGCGTTCCTTGGCCACAATGCATGCTGGAATTGTTGTGCGACCAGTTTCGATATAGATTTAGTCTCGAAAAAATCTTGCACGTGAGGCAATAACATACTTGAGACCACTTTTTACTGAAAATGTAGCAGATCCACGTTTTCATGCAATACTTTACTGCAGGAAATTGTTGGCCTGTTGTGCTCAGCAGCCGTCGGCCGGACTGCACCGATGTCCACGAACGACTGACTGCCACTGACCGCTAGTCCCTTTGCGCGTTGCGTGCCAAGGCAAGACAAAGGCGCCAAACTGTAGGAGTTAGTACATTTCCTACTTCTCTGGTTGAAGACCCACGTTCAGGAATTTATTAGAAAATCATCCTCTCAGGAACAGATCATTTATTTACAAACATTAATAACGAAAATAATTTGTTAGGCACATATTTGCAATGAAACAAATGATTAAGTACATGTTGCATAAATATTGACAGTTAATCATTTGTTATAAAGTCAAAGTATACAAAATCTAATCTATATTAAATTATGGCGGCAGTAACATGAGATAATAGGCAAAATACACTCCTGGAAATGGAAAAAAGAACACATTGACACCGGTGTGTCAGACCCACCATACTTGCTCCGGACACTGTGAGAGGGCTGTACAAGCAATGATCACACGCACGGCACAGCGGACACACCAGGAACCGCGGTGTTGGCCGTCGAATGGCGCTAGCTGCGCAGCATTTGTGCACCGCCGCCGTCAGTGTCAGCCAGTTTGCCGTGGCATACGGAGCTCCATCGCAGTCTTTAACACTGGTAGCATGCCGCGACAGCGTGGACGTGAACCGTATGTGCAGTTGACGGACTTTGAGCGAGGGCGTATAGTGGGCATGCGGGAGGCCGGGTGGACGTACCGCCGAATTGCTCAACACGTGGGGCGTGAGGTCTCCACAGTACATCGATATTGTCGCCAATGGTCGGCGGAAGGTGCACGTGCCCGTCGACCTGGGACCGGACCGCAGCGACGCACGGATGCACGCCAAGACCGTAGGATCCTACGCAGTGCCGTAGGGGACCGCACCGCCACTTCCCAGCAAATTAGGGACACTGTTGCTCCTGGGGTATCATTCGCAACCGTCTCCATGAAGCTGGGCTACGGTCCCGCACACCGTTAGGCCATCTTCCGCTCACGCCCCAACATCGTGCAGCCTGCCTCCAGTGGTGTCGCGACAGGCGTGAATGGAGGGACGAATGGAGACGTGTCGTCTTCAGCGATGAGAGTCGCTTCTGCCTTGGTGCCAATGATGGTCGTATGCGTGTTTGGCGCCGTGCAGGTGAGCGCCACAATCAGGATTGCATACGACCGAGGCACACAGGGCCAACACCCGGCATCATGGTGTGGGGAGCGATCTCCTACACTGGCCGTACACCACTGGTGATCGTCGAGGGGACACTGAATAGTGCACGGTACATCCAAACCGTCATCGAACCCATCGTTCTACCATCCCTAGACCGGCAAGGGAACTTGCTGTTCCAACAGGACAATGCACGTCCTCATGTATCCCGTGCCACCCAACGTGCTCTAGAAGGTGTAAGTCAACTACCCTGACCAGCAAGATCTCCGGATCTGTCCCCCATTGAGCATGTTTGGGACTGGATGAAGCGTCGTCTCACGCGGTCTGCACGTCCAGCACGAACGCTGGTCCAACTGAGGCGCCAGGTGGAAATGGCATGGCAAGCCGTTCCACAGGACTACATCCAGCATCTCTACGATCGTCTCCATGGGAGAATAGCAGCCTGCATTGCTGCAAAAGGTGGATATACACTGTACTAGTGCCGACATTGTGCATGCTCTGTTGCCTGTGTCTATGTGCCTGTGGTTCTGTCAGTGTGATCATGTGATGTATCTGACCCCAGGAATGTGTCAATAAAGTTTCCCCTTCCTGGGACAATGAATTCACGGTGTTCTTATTTCAATTTCCAGGAGTGTATATTGCTGTTACAAGTTCATCAATTGCAGTACCGTAGTTGGGGAATGGAGGTGTGCCAGTCCTTCCGCAATGCATGACCACATCCTTTCAGTTGATAAGAGGGCTGGAGAAGATGCCGGCCAGGATTACACTACCGCACCTTCTTACCGATGTCGGTTGGGGCAGCATGGACGATAAACGGTGTTGTGTTATCTCGCTGAAAGATGACTCTCAGAGGCCTTGAAAAAAGGGGACAGCCCTTAACACCTCAGAAACGTAACGGCTGCTCTCCAAATTACCGGTTATGTGAGGCAAAGATGATGGTTTTGTGTACCCAGTGGCACCCCATTCCATCGCCTCAGTATGATGATTATGATGATGATGATGATGGAACCTACACAAATGGAAGCGTCCTTTGCGATTATGTATTAAGAACAGCGAGTCGTCTGTGCGTACAATTCTCTCTCTGTATGTGTCACTGTGAATGCACTGATAGTCCGTTGGGCTCTAAACGTCGTTGAGTCGACTGCATGGTAGTATGTCTTGCTGCAAGCTATTCTGTTAATTGCCTCAAGCTACATGATGTCGCTGCTCGATCCTGCTTGGTCGAACAAACATGTTTATCCTCTTGGGTGCTAGTTGATTGGGCCCCTTGAGATTTTGTATCAGTTGATTTTTCCTTCCTCAACCCATCAATTTCATACTTGTACCATAGTCGCGGCCTATGCCAGCCGCAATGTGACGGGTATTATTTCTGGATAGGCCACACCACTGTCGAATTCCAAGTGGTGGTAGATGTTTTCTCTCTCAAACCAGGCACGACACAATCTCCTCGCAAATAACTAACATTCATATGCTGTTTCTGAATGAGAAACGTACTACATAATCTTTCTTTATACACAGAATGTAGATGACGTTAGCCGGTCTGTGTGGCCGAGCGGTTCTAGGCGCTTCAGTCTGGAACGGCGCAACCACTACGGTCGCAGGATCGATTCCTGCCTCGGGCATGGATGTGTGTGATGTCCTTAGGTTAGTTAGGTTTAAGTAGTTCTAAGTTCTAGGGGACTGATAACGTCAGCTGTTAAGTCCCATAGTGCTCAGAGCCATATGTAGATGACGTTACTCAACCTATTTTGTGGAATTGCACCGATATGCTGATGTTTTGCATACCTAGGGTTTTAGCGCACTTCATATCAAATAGTTTATCTGCAGTTTTGATAAGCAGCAATGTATATAATATTTACCATGTCGCCAAAATTTTGGTGATAACATGCAACTCGAAACTTAAATTTAAGGAAGTCGTTATTGAATTGTAACGATCTGCCACATTAGTGTACAGTTCACTATACTATCTCATAACTCCCAACGCAGTTTAAGTAAGATATACAAATATTTTGAAAGAAATTAAATAATTTAGAAATTTGTTTAATGTAAACACACACTCTCGTGGCAACAGTCACCTGAATTAGCGAAATAGAGTTTGGTATGAGCTCACTCATCAACCTGGACCCACTGACACATGGCAAGTTCCAAAAGTAAACACATTTCGCCATTTGACAATCTGATTCGTATACATCATTCCGTTTATATCTTCCGCCAATGGTAGAGAACCGTATACTTTCTGCGCCGTGAGTGGCTGAAAGCCAGATGCATTAATGATGCACGCAAAGGCACGAGTATTTCAATATAAAATAATACTAGATGAGTACCCGGCTTTGTGCTGCTATGTGCTTACTCAAATCTCCCTCTCTCTTTGTCGATATCCTATAACCCCCTCTTTCTGTCCATATCTTATTGCCCCTCTTTCCGTCCATTCTCCTCGTCTTTCCTCTCTCTGTCCATCTTCTCCTTCCTCCTATCTCTGCACATCTCCTCGTCTTCCCAATCTCTCTGTCCAGCTTTGCCTCCCCCCCCCCCTCACCCTGCCCCCTGTTCGTCTCCTTCTCATCCTCCTCCTCTCTTCATCAACACGCTATCACCTCCACCCCTATAGGAG